>NW_028274816.1:10300000-10600000 GCF_037043125.1 Eumetopias jubatus | reverse complement strand
TGTGACAACCAAAACCTAAAAAACAAAACAAAAAAATATCTCCAGACCTTATCAAATGCCCCCTAAGGGGTAGAATTGCCCCCAGGTTGAGATTACCGATGTGGCCCCTTGACACAGATTTTTTTTTTTTAAGATTGTATTTATTTATTTTGAGAGAAGAGAGTGAGAGAGCTCCTGCATGAGCAGGGGGAAGGAGAGAGAGAATCCCAAGTGGACTCCATGCTGAGCGGAGCCTGACCCAGGGCTCGACCTCACGACCTTAGATCATGACCTGAGCCAAAATCAAGAGTCCGATGCTTACCCGACTGAGCCACCCAGGCGCCCTGACACAAATTTTTTAAAGAGAAAAATGGATGATTCTTAAGATATTTTTGTTTTCTCAGTACCCTGCAACGTAAATGAGTTCGAGTTGGGTGGGCAAATATTAAAATAAAAAGAAAAGTAATAGCGACAGCATTGTGATTGCAGATGGCAGTAACTGAGGGTCTCCTGGGGTTCCGGTGTGTGCTGGCTATTCCCCGAGCATCACCTCTAATCCCAACGGTAGCCCTGTGGAGCAGCTACAAGCTCCAGAAGAGGAAACTGAGGTTGCAAAAGCACCAGGTGACTTGCCCAGGGCCACACATCCATGAGTGGCAGGTCTGGAAATGCCAAGCAGGTGGGCCCAGCTCCAAAAATTGCGTCTTTCCGCAACTCTGTTTTTGTGTCTTTCTGCAACTCCGTTTTTGTGTCTTTCCAGAATCTTTCCAGCTGCATTCCAATTTCTACTTGAATAATTTCTGTCGGACTGTGTATCTCTCCACTTCTCAGCAGCCCCCCTCCCTCCACCAAGTGTCCAAGAATGAAAATACCTGAGAAAATAAGCTGAATTTCTAAAAACTTACATCCAAATGTCTGGAAGGCTCTTGCATGAGTGATCAAATTAAGGGAAAGTACGCTTAAACACAAAGTGCCCCTGCCAAATTGAATTCTTGTTCGCCGTGTTGTTTTTGGACGAAGAACAGGACCGTCCGAGTATGGTTAGAGCCCAGATGATTCAGCTCCCAACAGCCCAAGAGCAGCACACAGGCTCTCTGGGGGCCCAGGCCACAGGACCTTTCTTCTGCCTTTCCTTGCCGAAGCTCCCTCAGGAGAATATCCCCACTTGTGCCATCCAGGGCCATTTGGCCCTTCCTTCTGCAGGTTCCAGAACCCACCAGCCAAGGCAAAGAGGGGCTGAGGACACCAAGAGTCATATCACTGCTACTTAGAGTATGGTCCCTGGAATGGCAGCCGCAGCAACTGGGAGCTTGTTAGAAATGCAGATTCCCAGGCTCCACCCCAGACCCGCTGAATCAGAAACTCTACAGGTGGGGCCCAGAAATCTGTGTTGTCACCAGTCCTCCAGGAGACTCTGATGTCACCGGCCTTCAGCCCTTCCCTTTGATGGGCTTCCCCGGAAGGAAAGAGCCCTCTCCAATTTTGGCCAAGATAAAGAATGTGGGATGTGAGAAGGAAAGGAGTTCTCTGGAACCCACAGAACGGCCAAGGAGATCCAAGTCACAACTCAATGACGTCACTTCCTTCTGAGGCTCCCTGTTGACCTCAAGCTAAGGTCTGAAACTCCCTAGCGCACGCCCTTTGTCACCTGGTCCTGCTACCTCCCCAGCCCCAGCCTGGGCCCCCGGCTGGCACCGAGAGCCCCAACAATACCAACCACTATCACTTCCCACACTCTGTCCGGCTGCTCTTGGTCTCTAGACTCAGCATGCCTTTCCTTCTGTCTGGGCTTACTCGTCTACTGGTGTGTCTCATACGGACCTGCTCCCAAAAAGTCAACCCCAGAAGTCCATGGCTATGTGGAACCCCAACCCCCACCCAACTCAAGCAGAAAAGATGTCCATCTCTTCCTGACCTCAAGGTCAAAGATACACATTTTGACAATGCCATGCCATTCAATGAGGGCCACCGGGAGCTCTTCAGAAAAACGTTGGCATCGTGTGGTACACTCAGCTGAGCGAAGTTTGGGGGGGGGGTCTGATGCCTTGTACTGGAAGAAAAATTATTATCCTGCATCTCACCATTCCAAATCTTTCTGGTCCCTCACTAGGGCGTACCTCTTTTTACATTCCAGACTCCTTTGTTATTTCCAGGCTGACTTCCCTAATCGCCACCTATGTTGAGCCTCAGAGTAGCATTCACCTGGATGTTAAGAAGCCACAGTGCATTTTCTAGAAGGAGAAGTCAGGGCTTTTCCTTCAGCCGTTACTCCTCAACAAAGATGTTTGGTAATCATCACCCCCTTGCTTTAATATTTAGCCTGCATCTTGGCCAGGGAGCACTCATTTCTCACGGACCGGTCATTACAATGTTTCTCCACAATCAAACACGACTTTGAGCTATCTTTTTCCAACTTTCTGAAACACAGTGGACAGGTGGTTTTCAGAGTCTACTCATTGTAGCCCAGAGCAGTAAGCATCGCAATCCTGGGAAACACCCAAGGTTAGATGTGCACACCAGCCAGAGAGGACACTTAGCAGTGGGGAAGCTCCTTGAGAAATGCCTTATGGCGTGGGAGGAGGAGGGGCAGTCACAGGGAGGACAATCAAGAGAAGGCCAACCGCAGAGCCAAAAGTTAAGTGGCAAGGGGGAGGCTGGGTCCGGTGCCAGCTTATGGAGAAGTGACACATGTTTCTGCTTTAAGTGATCAGTTTTTACTTTTAACATCGAAGATTAAAATTAAGTGCATTACCATAGATCAGTTTACAGGGATTTGGTACATCTGTTTTGGAAATGTGAAACAAAACTGAGTAACATCATTATGTGTATTACCAGAATTGGAGAAAGGTATCAGTGACAGCCTGGGCCGCCTCCAACCCTTGCTCCCCATTTTAGCATTTCGCACACTTGGTGGGGAAGAAGACATCGGGCCCGGGGTGGAAGAAGAGCCCACGCTCCAGAAATGCGCCGAAGCACCGAGACTCCGTCCAGATCCCCTGCTGGCTGGGTAGCAGAGGCCAGCGCCCTCCCGGGAGGAGCCTCCACCCCGCCCCTGGCCTGACCCCCGACGGCAGCTTGCTGGCCCAGAGCTTGACACCGGCCTCTGGGGTCCAGCCAGAAGGAAGAAGCCTGGCGAGTTCGATTCGCGCTGCAGCGAGGAGCCCCTGGTTTCTGGTTTGCTATTTACACTGCTCTCTGGGAGAGAAAACAAGTCTTCCAACTGAAGTCCTCCATTTCCTACTATTTATCCAAGATTACACATATAATCCCATAATAAAACACCGTTCCTGCCCAGAAAGCAGAGTGATTGCCTACAGATGTGCCCAAACCAAAACATCTGCACATCCAAAATGGCCGCCGGCGGGCTACTCCATCGCCTCTGGATGGATGACCAAAATGCCTCATTCACTTCTGGAGCTTTCCAAGCTGGAAAGCCCACCTAGGGAAGGAAGGAGCGAGCCGGTGACCAGAGTCGAGGGTCGCAGCATCTTGATGCGCCGCCCGAGGCTGGGCAGGCCGCGCCGTACGTGACTCCGAGGAACACCGCGTAGGCTGAGGAAGTTTGGCCCCAACCGCGCACCGTCACCGACACCGGAAAATGAAACGCTTTCCTAATGGTGCCTGGCACAGCGTCAGGAAAATACCTCATCTGAATTTTTATTCAACTGACAAATGATGTGCGTCCCTGCCTTTATCTGGCTGTTTATTATTAAATATCCGTGTGCAGCAAAGATTTCTTAATTTGCTCGTTTCTCTTGGTACCATTTGGGGGGAGTGGGGGAGGAGCTCAGAATGAAAACGTATCAGGAGGCAGGAGGGAGGTCTACCTGCTGGTGGAAACCCCTGGAAATGGCCGGGCCCCCTTGGATCGTATCACCTAATCATCTCGGCTCTACCTTGATTTGTCTCTCAATATACTGTTTAAAAATGTAACCCAATCACCAAGCTCAACGAGCAGTCTGTTTATTATTACTTTTGATAGAAAGGTTCATAACATCCCGTAATGCGCGTGCATTTTTTATTCCGTTTGGCTACTAGACACTAAAACCATTTGGGACATTTATTAAAATGCATTCAGCCGCTCTTTAGGATGAGGTTAATGTGGGATTTATGCCTCTGTGGTGCACGGTGCGCAAAGCAGTAATAATGCTTGTTTAGTACTTGGTTCACGTACAAAATGATCGGCTATAAAAATTGAAGGAATACAAAGATAGCTTAAAAAAAAAAGGCACGGAATGAGGAGTGATTTCTTCAAGTGGCGGGCTTAGATAAGACATCAGACAAGGAGGCGAAATTTGTTTTAATGGAAAATCTTATTCTTTGGTTGCATGAGACAGGCTGTGGGGCGGGGGGCTCCCAGAAGCCTGGTCTGATAGACACAGGCTGTCACTTGCCAAGGGACTTCTGTGCCACCTGGCGTGGATGGGAGACACTTCCTGCATAGCCACACGTCCTCCTCATGTTTGCCTAATTCCTTTCAACCCCAAAGGCCTGTAGCCCTCCAGATAGACCCGAGCCTGTGAGAGGGCCAGTCAGACGTCAGGGCTCAGGCCCCTCTGGTGTCCAAACCAGATGGACCCAGCAAGATGGGATATGAATTCCAAGCAACTTCCTAACAGTCGGCTGGGTGTCCAGGCAGCAGGCAGAGCACGCATGTTTCCTACACATGTTGGTGAGGTGCTTGCTTCCAAGAGCAGGAGTGATCCAGAAAACCCCTGGAAACAGCCCAGCACCATCCCCAGGAAAACCTGCCCCTTCAAGGGAACTGCATCCCAGACAGGGCAGCTGAGGGCCAGTGTCCTCCTGCCCTGCAGGGAAACTGGCAGGGGGGGCTTCAGGGATCTATGAACAGGAGGGGTCGTTTCTCCAGCTACATCTCAGCTCACCTCCCTGAGGCAGGGGGATGCACAGCGAGGAGAAGCAAACCCGTTCTCCAGCCCCTGCAGTTGGGTTCTGGGGGGATTAGCCTGGAGGCTTTGCCCTCTGCTTCCAACCCGAGGGAGGGCATGCAGGCTAAGAGCGAAGTCAACAGGGCCAGCTGAACTGCTAGTGCCCACCCTGCAAGATGGCAGGAGCTCCCGCATTGCTCCCCTTCTTCCGCTCTCACCCCTGCATTCCATTGTCCCCCAGAGATCATCTGAAAATAGAAATCAGACCAAGTCACTGTGTCACCTGTTCTAGCCCTCCCAGGGCTTCCCACCACACTCAGGAGAACATCCAAACCCTTCCTGGGGGTTGGGGGGGGGGTGGTGAGGCCTTCTGCAAAGTGGTTCCTGCCTCTTTCTACCATATCTCTCCTTCCACTCTCTGCCTAGTCCATTCTGTGGCAGCCACTCCGGCCTCCTTTCTGTGCCTCTCCCCCTCCACACTCCAGACTCCGGGCCTTTGCACATGCTGGTCCCCCTGCCCAGAATGCTGTTGCCCCAGAAATGTGCACGGCTGCCTCTTCATCATACAGATTTCAACTTAACCCCCCCCGCCACATAGGGGCCTTGTTTTGTCCCCCATCTTGTTCACAGCACCCTATTTTATTTTTTTAAAGATTTTATTTATTTCAGAGAGACAGTGCGTGCTTGAGCATGAGCTGGGGGAGGAGCAGAGGGAGAAGCAGACTCCCGGCTGAGCAGGGAGCCCGATGCGGGGCTCTATCCTAGGACCCGGAGATCATGACCTGAGCTGAAATCGGAATGCTTAAATGATTGAGCCACCCAGGTGCCCCATACAGCACCCTATTTTAATTATCAGCATAGCATTTAATGTTACTCCCCCCCCCACCTTGTTTATTTATTGTTGTTTATTTAGCCTCTCTGTGCTAGGATATAAGTTATTTGAGATCAGGGGCATCACCTGCCTTATTCACCCCTGGGTGCCTGCTCCTTAAGCGGGCCAGGCACAGAGTCAGGCTTAATAAGTGAACAGTTGTTGGATGGATGAAGGGCAGCGGGTACCATGCTGCAGGCAGTATAAGTACTCCCCAAACACGATCTCATGTTCAGTCCTTGTAACACCCCAACTTCTTGTGGGTTCCACCGTCCCCTCCCTATCCCTAACCTGAAGTCAATGACTCTTTAAAAAAAAAAAAAAAAAACCATTCAGACAGCACAGACCACAGCAGGTCATAAGAAAGCGCTAGAAAGAGGAACAAGCTTGACTGTCAATCAAATATTTTTTAATGGGTCGTCTGGCTTCCGACAGCTTTCACTACGTGCCTGTGGCTCATTTGAGGGATTATTCTCGGGTACCATTTGCTCTCCTGGCACCGCATCTCCAGCACACGCATTAGACACGTCCCAGGGCGGGGTGTTTTGCTTAGTTACCCTGGATGACGAATGTTTCCACAGCTGCAAACAAGACACTTTTGCTAGGAAGTTGGGGCTGCTGGAGAGGCATGAGGACCTTATTATTGGTGCTTGAATGAAGAAAGAGAGGAAGGCAGCAGGGATTCCTCTAGAAAGGAAGGTACCATGGCAAATGGCAAATTTAAGAAAAGACAAATCAGGTCAGTCTCTGCAGTGTCTTAACGGGCAAGGTGTTTACCTGGAAACGTACCGAGTAATCAAATTAAAATTGGCAGAGACGCACTGTGCGCCCCTGTTTAAAAGCCAGCCTGAGAACCAGCATGTACCGAGGGCTTTGCTATGTGCCAAGCACGGATGGCACTTCTCTTGTTCCTTGCGACAATGCAGGTTACAGATGAGGACACAGGCGCTGTGTATGAAGTAATTTGCCAGGGCTAAGAATGGAAAACGGAGTGCCAAATGACACCCGCCAGCCTCTTAGCTGTCCTGCTAAATGCTTCCATCCTCTACTCTTTGCATTTAGTTAAGAAAAGTGTTTTTCAACTCAACTGCACAGAATCACCTGGGTGCTCTTTTCAAAAAACACCAATGCCCAGACCTCCGCTCGGACCCATTAATTAGAACCACTGGAGGTGGGCCCCCCAGGCATTGGTATTTTTCGAAAAGCTTTCAAAAAGGTGGTTTTGAATGTGCAACCCGACTTGACATCCACTGCACTCAACTAGTGCAGCGGTTCTCAAAGTGGGGTTCCCTGAACCAGTAGCAGCAGCACCTGGACACCTGTTAGGAATGCAAACTCCAGAGCCCTACCCAAGACCCGTTGAATCAGAAACTCTGGCAGGGGACAGAGCCCAGCAACTGATATTTTAACAGCCCCTCCAGGTAATTCTGAAACATGCTAAAACTCAGGACATGGTGTGCTAATATCTCTTTGAGATTCTGATTTCCTTTTTTTTTTTTTTTTTTTGGCTCTCTTCCCAGGAGTGGGATTACTGGATCCCAGGATAGTTCTGCTTTTAGGGGGAACCGCCATCCTGTTTTCCACAGTGGCTGCACCATTTTGCATTCCCACCAACAGTGCTCACATGTTTCAATTTCTCTACATCCTCACCAGCACTGGTCTTTTGGGTTTTTTTCTGTTTTTTGGCAAAGCCATCTTGACCTGTGTGAGGTGACACCTCATTGTGGTTTTTGTGTATCCCATTTCCCTGACAATCATGACAACATTTTTTCATATACCTGTTCGCCATTTGTATACTCCCATGTTCACTGCAGCACTATTCACAACAGGTAAGACGTAGAAACTAGAAACAATTTAAAAGCCCGTAGACAGATGAATAGATAAAGAAAATGTGGCATATACACACAATGGAATACTGTACAGCCTTAGAAAAAAAGGATATTCTACGATGTACAACAACGTGGACAGACATTGAGGACATCATGCCAAACACAGAAAGACTAGTACTGCATGATTCCACTTAAATGAAGTATTTAAAATACCCAAAATCAGGGACGCCTGGGTGGGTCAGTCGGTTAAGCATCTGACTCTTGATTTCAGCTCAGGTCATGATCTCAGGGTCGTGAGATGGAGTCCCGCATCTGGCTCCCTGCTCAGACAAGTTTTGTTCACTCCTGTATTCCCAGTACTTAGCGCCAAAATAGTTATAATATGGCTGGATGGATGACTGCTTGCAGTATGATGTGGATGCCGTTTCCCTTACATCAAGAAAACCTGAACTGGTAAGGACTTAGATCCTACTTTGCAAAGCTAGTTAAGAATTCATTTAACTGGATTCATTTAACCATCTATATTGGCAAGATGAAAATCTTTGCAGTCCAAAAGTGTTGTTAGTCTGTTTTGTTTTGTTTTGTTTTGTTTTGTTTTCAAGACAGGCTACAGAGAATGAAATTAACACCAACCACAGTTGGTAATTGCTGGCCTGGCCCTGCTGTGATTAGTCCTGGTTAAGCAGGCAGGTAGCTAATCTGCAAGGCTGTTTTATTTTCTGCCATCACACCCTGCGCCCCCCCCCACCCCAACCCAAGGGTGGAGGGCTGCTCATTATTGACAAAGACGGGCGAATGTTCCTAGGAGTTGAAAGAGTCAATCCTGCATTCTTCTGCCCAGCCCAAGGCTCAGACAGAGCTGTAGCTTCATCAGAGAGAATTAACTCGCCTTCCCACTCTCCTCATTAAATGATAGAAATGCATTGTGTCTTTCTGCAGTAGCCTGCTTCCTTCAGAATTCCCTTTCCTCTGCCCGAGCATGGTTTTACCGCACGTGAAAAATGGCTGGGAATCACGACAGTACTGCAAGGGAGCAATGATTAAATTTGTTCCCACAATTAATGTGTCTGTGATTGGCAGAGGGGAGGGGAGGGAGGGCTGGAGAAGGGGGTGTTATAGAGCAATCAACAATCAATGGTGGGAAGGTGACCTGACACCACAATCCTCTGCAATTGTAATCAATATCACTCTGGCTTCGGGAGCCTCTCTCAATCTACCCTGCTTCATCTCGATTGAGTTTATTTTTGTATAAATACCTTAAATAAACAGCACGAGGAGAACACCCAGGGATACTTGAAATTACATCCATATCGTGCAAAGGCAAAAGCGGGTTCCACTGGGGGAGAATCTGTCTCTCAGAACCAAACAAGCTTCTCCTTTAAAAACCCTCATAATTGGTTATTTACACACACCACAACTTCACATTGAGGCTGCAGCTCGATTATCATAAGTATTTCCAATGCGACAGAACCCAGCCACAGTGGATACGCAAGCTCTTCTAATTTCTGATACGACTAACTGGATGGAGCTGGTGAGAAGCGGTGATTTATCTGTTTGGGATTTGAATGGGATACTGCCTGTCTCCAAGCCAGGGCTGTTTTCTGGGAACATGTGTTGTCTTGAAACCCTGGCTGACACTCTTTAGGAATCATAAGGATTCTAGGGGCCAAGATTTTTGTTTTCCTTACTGGTTGCCCCCCCACCACCCCCATTCCTTCCTCTGGTGAGGGGAAGGGAGGAGATTTTGCTGAGATTTTGTGGTGGAAAACAATGCGGCCCCATGGATACGGGTCCGCTCTGCAGATTGGCGAGAAGCAACATCAATTACATGCAGATCAATTTAATCACAAACACCAGAGCGGATTGAAAACAAAGGCACTCCTGGAGCCCATGCTGGGGATGCTAGGGAGGCGGTTACCCCTGGGACCCTCTTAGAAATGCTCCTATTGATGAGAGCCTCCTAGTGGGGAAGGAGCTTGGAAATCCCAGCGGCTCTAACTGCTCAAGTGCATCCGGAATGTGCCCACTTCTCTCCTTGTTCACTGCTGCCCCCAAGCCTCCTCACCTCAAGCCCGGGCTGCTGAGAAACCTCCTGAGAGCCCCCAGTCTATCCCTGCCTCCGCTATGCCACCCTGAACCACGCACCACGGGACAACCAAAGTGGCCCTTCAAAAATGATACATCGAGTCTTGATACACCTGTGTTTCCCACCTGCCCGCGTCTTCCCCTTGCATTTGCAATGACAAGGCTGGGGTCGTGGCCTCAGGGCACCTCTCCAAATCCTCACAGACTACTCGCCTGCCCCATCACTGTGCTCCAGAGTCCACGGCCTTCTTTCTGTCCCTTGAACACGCAAAGTTTATTCCTACCCCAGGGCCTTTGCTAAGGCTGTGGCCTCCACCTGGACTGCTCTTTTGTGCTTCCCCTGTATCTTCACATGGCCGGGCATAATATAATATGTAATATATGACATGATATGTTATATGATATGATACAATTTACGTGGTATATATTTATATATATAAATATCTGAGATCTGCCTCAGCTCAAATGTTACTTCCTCACAGAAACCTTCCCTGACTTCCCACCTAATGTCACCTCCCAGGGCCTTTGCCCACCCCATGATAGCCACTCTCTAGCACATCCCCACAGCATATTTTCTTTTTTTTTTTTTTTAAAGATTTATTTATTTATTTTGAGAGACTGAGAATGAGAGAGAGAGAGAGAGAGAGAGAGAGAGCACATGAGAGGGGGGAGGGTCAGAGGGAGAAGCAGACTCCCCGCCGAGCAGGGAGCCCGATGTGGGACTCGATCCCGGGACTCCAGGATCATGACCTGAGCTGAAGGCAGTCACTTAACCGACTGAGCCACCCAGGCGCCCAGCCCACAGCATATTTTCTTAATAGCACAATCTCATTTGTGTAACCCCTTACCCCTTTCCCCCCCGGAATGTCGGCCCCACGGGGGCAGAGCCTGGTCTCTCCTGCTCATGGCTCTATCCGCAGCATCTCAAGCCGTGCCTGGCACGCAGTAGGTGCTCAGGAAATATTTGGGGGAAAGAATGAATGAATGAGCTCTAAAAAGGAAGCTCAGTGGCTAGAGACCCCTCTGCCCTGGGTCCTGGTTCCACTTGATTACCAGTTTCTCCTGCTAAATTATGCAAATTATGAGCCCCTCCCCCACAAAACTCCCTGATCAGAGACGCTGGCCGTGTAGAGGACCCTACTGCAGCCCTTTCCTTCTGCTGTTTCTGGGCCCTGCCTCCTTCTATCTCCTCCTGCTGGCTCAACCTCAGTGCTCTTCGGAGGTCCTACTGAAGACCCAGGAGGCCTCCACAGCACTTTGTACCACCAAAGTGTCCTGTCCATTTAGGAAGGCCAGGCCCCCAAGCCCTACACAGAATAGTCCATGGGCCCTTACACTGCCCTCACCCTATTCTGGCTCCTTTCAACCCCTCTGATTCATTTTGCACTAGCCTGGGAACTCCCCTGGCACCCCTCAGGGTGTCTGGAGGGGACTCTCTGACACAGTCAGCATCTTCGGTCCTCAGTCAACACAACAACCCAAAAACAGCCCCCAGGGAGAAGAGCCATTTCCCCAGCTTTATTTATTCCAGATTTGACATCTAGATTGCACAACAGCTCAGAGCATGGACTCTGGGGCCAGAGAACAAGCAGAATTCCAGTTGTGGCCCCACTACTTACTAGCAGTGTGACCTCGGGCAAGCGGCGTAAGCCTCCCCAAAGCGGAGATGATAATACTTAAATGAGGTTAATGTCGATGATGTTTGTAAAATGCCTGACCTATTATACTGCCCAGTAAAAAGGGAAACGTGCATGTACACACACACACACACACACACACACACACACACACACACAGGAAGTCTGTGACTCTCTTCTGTTAGCATTGGTTTGTCATATCTGGTGCCCCCTATAAATGAGCTCTTTCCCCATTTCCCTGCAGCTATGCATTCATAAGTTTTTTTTTTTAGCATTATAGCTTTTTTCTTGGTAACCTGCTTTTAAAGAAAAGACTTTTTTTTAGAGCAGTATTGGGTTCACAGCAACTTGGAGAGGAAAGAAGGGAGATTTCCCACATGCCCCCTCTAACCACATATGCACAGCCTCCCCCACTGTCAACATCCCCCACCAGAGTGGGACATTTGTTACCACTGAGGAACCTATGATGACACATCATTATCACCCAGAGTCCATAGTTGACATTAGAACTCACTCATGGTGTTGGATATTCTATGGGTTTGGACAAGCGCGTAAGACATATATCCATCATTCTAGTATCTCACAGACCATTTCCACTATCCTAAAAATCCTCTGTGCTCTGTCAAGTCAGCCCTCTACCCTAACCCCTAGCAACCACTGATCTTTTTACTGTCTCCATAGTTTTGTCTTTTCCAGAATGCCATGTAGTTGGAATCACACAGTATATAGTTTTTTCATATTGGCTTCTTTCATTTAGCAATCCGTATTTTCGATTCCTCTGTGTCTTTTAATGATTTGATCGCTCATTTCTTTTTGGTGCTAAATAATATCCCATTGTGTGGATGGACCACAGTTTACTTACCCGTTCACCTACTGAAAGACATCTTGGTTGACCCCAAATTTTGTTCTTGGCTGAGGTGAAGCTGTTCTATGAGCTTTCCTTGTTAACCAACTTTGTGATCAAACTGTACAGTACTTTGTGCATTTGGGGTTTTAGAAGTTTTTTATTATGCATTATATCAAAGCTACCACTGCATGAATGGAAAGTAAGACTTCATATAGTTTTTAGACATTGTAATATTTCTTCAAATAAATCTCTCCTATAAACCACACAAAGAAGTATTTATAAAGGTGCTATAAACATTCATGTGCAGATTTTTGTGTGGATATAGCTTTTCAACTCATTTGGGTAAATACCAAGGAAAGTGATTGTTGGATCAGATATTAGCATAAGAACAATTTTTTAAAATATTTTATTTATTTCAGAAAGAGAGAGAGAGAGTGCCCTCGAGCAGGGGATGAGCCGAGGGAGAGGGAGAGAGAGAATCTTAAGCTGAGGGCAGAGCTTGACCTGGGGCTTAATCCCAGGACCATGAGATCGTGACCTGAGCCAAAACCAAGAGTCGGATGCTTAACTGACTGCACCACCCAGGTGCCCCAGCATAATAGCATTTTAATCTTTGAATTGGTCTTTGTGGTCTCAACCATTCATCCATGTATTCAACAATTACCTCCTGAGAGCCTGTCTATCTGGGGGCTCGGTGCTAGGTACTAGGGATATGAATGGGTATGTAACAGATTTGCTTTCTGCCCCTGGGGAGCATATAGTCCAGTGGAAGAAACAGAAGACAAAGAAACAGGTCAACATGTCATCACTGATGGGATGCGCATCATGAAGGGATTGTGTGGAGGGACAGAAACAAAGCTAAGTGAGGACAGATTCAGGAGGGGGATAGATCAGGGGTGATCTATGAGGGGGTGACACCCAAGTCAGGACAAGAAGGGAGTGGAGGAGTCTCAGCCACGAGAAGGGCCCAGGGAAAGTGGTCCTGATGGAGGGAATCAGTGTGAGAAGAGGCCCCAAGGGGAAAAGAGCCAGGACACCTGAGGAACCCAGAAGAGCCCCCATGGGGAAGGGAACTGGACTCAGGGTCATAGGAGTGCCTCTGGATAGTCCCTAGGACCCAGCTGATTGAAAGGAGAAAGAAGCAAATACATCTTCCAGAGCCCCATCTGCCCCAACACCACCTCTGAAATCCGGTGTGCACAACCCCCCGAGCTGTGTGCTGCTGACCCCTCCCAGGCCCAGGAGAGGACATGTGGCCAATCACACGGATCACAGAGGGAGAGCAATTAGCCTCAGCGAGCTCAGGAAAGAGGGGTCAACTCCACGGCCACCGTGGACTGAGGAGGAGACCTCAAAAATAAAAACAAAGGGCTCAAAGCTGGACCAGCAGCCCTTCCATAACCTCTCTTCAGAAGAAAGCTAAGAAGGAGATGCAGCATAGCCTGCGTGCATCGCGTGACGCCCGGGCTCCGATGGGGCCATGCAACCTCAAAGGAGCCCCTGCGCTAGTACTCTGAGCCCCTGGCTTGTCCACAACTGGAATGTCGCCCAGGAGCTCCGGGCTGGCCCATTTCCCTTCTCCACCACCCATAGATTCAGGACCACCACCCCCCTGGCCCCAGAGTGAACACCCAACTCTGGTTGGTTCCTTCTCTTCTCAGGGCCCTCCATCCGCTCTCTCTCCAGGGAGGCTACCCTGGCCGAATCTGAGGACACTGTCTGTCCCTGTACCTGGGAACTCTCCCCGCTGAAGACAAGGGAAGTACAAGTTTAATCCCTATCAGGGCACTCCCTCTAAAGCCAGGCGGCAGCGCAGATTATGGTAATGAGGGCTTGCCTTATGAGTGGCAGAGGAATTTATACCTCTCAAGTAAGCACACCATCACCATTCTGCCCCAAATAACCACTTCCACTTTCCCTGCATTTCACCATTAGGGATGCATTCCTTTGTGTTGACCAGATGCAGTATCAAAGTACAGATTAGTGGGGAAATTGGGGGAGGTCCATAAGTCATGCATTTACCCGTGTAAAGGGGAGGAGGCCATGGATCAGTAATTCTCAACCCTGGTGTATATTAGAATTATCTGGGCCACACTCCTGAATAATTGAAACTAAGTCTCTGGAGACAGGGCCCAGCATCTGTAGTAAGCAAAAGCTGCCCAGGTCCTCCTGATGCTATGTGAGTACCAGTAATCACTTCCATGGGCAACTCTTCACGAAATGTACTAGTGGACACCCAGTTGGTGGCCTGCGCTTCGCAGATTGGCCAAAGGAGAAGCCAGCCACTGGTCAGACTGGGGGCCACCCTGGTTTCTCCCAGCTGAGCTCTCTCTGCTGGCAGAGGCCGTTGGCCAGGTGTGAGACGGATCCCCTAGCCTACCAAGTGCCTTCTCAACATTCCGGGCATAGGCGCTGGAGCAAAGGACTCTGGGTTATATGGGGGAACGAGAAGAATTAACTGATAAGTGAGCATGGACGTGAAGCCAGAACCCTGAGCTGCAAGCCCCCTGGCACGGAGGGTGGGGGGGGGGGCATTCTAATGTAGAAATCAGGAGCAAGCACCCCGGTGCGTTTCCATGTAACACACACACGCCTCGAGGGATCCAGGGGAAATGAAAATTAATGGGGTAGGGAAGGTAATCAGCAGTGAGTCCCACTTTTGTTAATAACCACCCTCCATCACAGGTAGAATGAGACAGAGCGTCCATTCGAGGCCAGGGTCACCTTGGGAAAGGAGGGTGGGAGCCTTGGAGGGGTCTCCCTCTCTCTCTGGCCTGGGGGCTCCCCAGGTCATGGAAGATGTTCTCAGAAATGGACTGTCCCTTTGGAGCTTCTGTTGCCGTGAGTGTGCTTTGAAGATTGGTTCCGTGGGCTGAACTAGAATTGTCCGTGGGGACCCCCTGCAGGGGGCCTCCCAGCCCTGCCTTTACTGAGGGGTCGGCTCTGCCCATCATCGCTCTGCTTTTGTCCCTGATGTCACCAACCCCACCACTTCTAGCCCTTGCTGGCTCATCGCCTCCGACAGTCACCCTAAAAATGGAGACACTTTGGGGTTGAAGCTCCTGCAAGCAGGTGGGGCTGACAGGAGCCTCTGACCCCCAAAACTGCCCAGGGATAACTTCCCACTGCTGACTACCCCCGCCCTGCCAGGAACTTAAAAATCACAAGGCCCTATAGACAAACACCTCTCCGAAGTTGGCTCTTTGTTTCCAAAGCCATTTTCATTTCCCATTTGCTTACTCAGCCTCCCCGCCGCACTGTGTTGCTTGGTGATGGGTGACATGGGCAAACAGAAGCCTCCCACAGCCGGGCTTTGATGTGTGCTGCCGGGATCCGGGGCCGCCGCAGGGCTGCCCGCTGTCCGCTCGGCCAAGCCTGCCATGGACACCCTGCAATGTGGCTGAGCTCGTTGACGTGGGCGTGAGCCCGGATGGCCAAGCCTGCCCGGGAGGTCGCAGGTCAGCAGGGAGAGGGAGAGATCTCAGTCATTGCCCATATGCCAGGCACCAGAACAAGCCACGTTCTGCCCACCAAGCCTGTCAAGTCGGTACAGTTGAGCGGTTAAAGCTTGAATTCTGGAACCAGGCTCTCTGGTTTCAAATCCCTGCTCTACCACTTACTAGCTGTGTGACCTTGGGCAAGTGACTAATCTCTCTGGGCCTCAGATGCCTGCAACTGATCTGTAAAGCACAAATAGCAGCACCTTGCATCATATGGTTGTCTTGAAGTTCCAACAAGGTCATATATATAAAGAGTATTTAAAACAAAGGCAAGAGTGGCTGGAGGGGAGGGGAATGGCGAAAGGGGGGTCACTGGGTGATGGGCATTAAAGGAGGGCACTTGATGAATGAGCACGGGGTGCTATATGCAACCGATGAATCACTGACCTCTACCTCAGAAACTAACTGAATTTAAATAAAATTAACTAGTTAATTAATTGAATTTAAATTTAACTAATTGAATTTAAATAAAAAGTAAAAATTTTTAAAAAGAAAAAAAGAAATAGGTCCTAAGGCAAAATAAATAAATGAATACAAATTAAAAAAGTAAAACAAAGTCAAGCATATTATTCTGGTCTGGCTGCCACAATAACATACACAGACCCCTCGCAGTCCGGAGGCTAGAAAGCCGAAATCGAGGTGCCAGCTGATTTGATTCCCGGTGAAGCCTCTCTTCCTGCCTTGCAGACAACCACCTCTCCCTGCATCCTTCCCTCTGTGCTCATAAGCAGAGAGAGCTTCGGTGTCTCTTCCTTCTTCTTCTAAGAGACCAGCACTATTGAATTAGGGGCCCTCCCTTGTGACCTCGTCGAGTTCCTATCACCTCGTCACAGGCCTTATTTGGAAACACGGTCCTACTAGGGGTTAGGGTTTCAGCTTCTACATGGGGGGTGGCGGTGCTCAATTCTGTCCATAGCAACGGGCATGTAACATGTCCTGTACGTTACACGCCCATTGTTATTACAGCCATCATACCCATTCCACAGGGGAGTGCTGAGGCCCAGAGAAGGTACAACGCTTGCCCGTGGGAGTGGTAGAGCAAGATCTGAACCCAGGACTGGTCTGACTCCAAAGGCCATGGTTGTAACCAGATGCTAAATGCTTGACTCTTCCCACCAGATCTCAGGGGTTCTCAACGCCCCCGCCAAGCACCCCCTGAGTGCTCTTTGACTAACGGCCACTCCCATGGGTTCTAGGGAGAGTGTCACACCTCTTGGTCAGGGAACCGAGGTTGTCAGGTTGTGTGAATCAGTTAGGCACCTAGCCCTGAGGAGCCCTTGCTCAGGGAGATGGAGAAGGTCTCCCCGCTTTTTGTCCTCCCTCGCACCCCACCGAATCCTACATCTCCATCCTGGTTCCTTTCCAGGCCCTGTATTGGCAGCTTGCAAGGTTTGGTCGGGTGGGAAAAAGAAAAGAACCCAGCCACAACCGCTGGTCCCTGTCACCCAGGCTCTTCCTGTCGTCTCCAGAGCTGAATGAGGTTGACCTGAATGAGGTGCTTGCTCTAATTGTATCTGAAAGAGCCAGGAGCCTCCTCTGCCCCCTAGCTAGGCTTTGGTGGTGGCACCCGTAGCAAACATCTGCCTGCTTAGCATCCATCCCATTCTTCTGGAAAAAGCGTCTGGTATTGCTTTCAGGACCATGCATCACACATTCTGTCCGTGGGGCTAACTCTAATCAGTCATGTGACCTCAGTCTGACCAATCTGAGCATCACATCTTTCTAGATACTATATAGTTGGTTCAGGAATGGGCACACGTCCCAGTGTAGGCAGACCAGAGGAAGAAGAGTCAATTCCAGGATTATCATTAGCATAATCAGGGAAGAGATATTCTTTTCCCTGAACTTATTTCTGAGGGTACAGAGGTCAACCTGGGGGCCAGCTGGCCACCATCCTGCGGCCATGAGAATGAAGCCTGCTGCCATGAGAATGAAGAAAGAAGAGCAGAGCCGAGAGAGGGTGCACGCGCGAGAGAGTCCTGATGACATTGTTTAAGCTCCTGGATATAGCTCTGCCTGACGCTAGATTCCAAAACACAATAGTTACCTGAGACAAAATATCTCCTTTCTTGCTAATTTGACTTGGGTTTCATGATTTGTAAAAAAAAAAAAAAAAAAAAAATGACTTTAAAACAGAGAGAAGGGGCATGCCTGGGTGGCTCAGTCAGGCTCAGTCAGTGTCCAACTCCTGATTTCAGCTCAGGTCATGATCTCAGGAATGTTAGATTGAGCCCCACGTTGGGCTCTGCACTGGACATAAGGCCTGCTGAAGATGCTCTCTCTCCTTCTCCCTCTGCGCCTTGCCCCACTGTCTCTCTCTCAAAAATAAATAAATAAATACATACATACATAAATACATAAATAAATAAATAAATAAAGCAAGCAAGCAAGCAAGCAAGCAGAGGGAAGAAACAGAAATTAGAAATTCTAAACAGTGTTTTAAGAGGCATTTAGGAACCAGCCTGTTCCACATGCTGGAGATGGGAGTCATATTTTCTCCTTTGTCAGGAGGAGCCTTAGCATTAGCCAGAGCTGTATTCTAGAAATGGCAGAGTGCTCCCAAAGAAACGGGGAGAAATACCACCGGCTGGGCTGGACTGGGCCAGAAAAGACAATGGGATTCCCAGCATTGCAGTTTGGAGGCGCTGGGCACTTCACGGCCCAGAAATCAATGCACTATCCCGGGGAGCCTCCATTTGAGAACATGGCATTGACTGGGAGTGAGGCAGGCCTGACCGATCTCCTGGCCGTGTGCCCACCAGAGCCGGCTGGTCAGGAATGTTTGAGTCCAAGCAGCTAATGCATCAGGGGTCAGTAGGCAGTCAGAATGGAGATAGGCCCCTCTCAGCCCCTAAGCTTCACTCTGGGCCATGGTCAGGACTAAAGCAGATGACCCAGGGCAGGCCTGGCCACTGAGAGCATCTAGAACCTTCACCCACCCAAGGAAAGAAGAGTTTAAGGTTGAGGCGCTGAGCCCCTATGGAGACTGGGAGGGGGGAGGGGGGAGGGGTCCCCCCCCCAACACACACATTCCTCAATTGCGCTGAGGGTTTGTCCGGGAGGAGAATCAGATGAGTCCCCTTGGCCATGGTAGTCCCCATCCACCTACCCCAAATCAGGGGTCGCTCCTGCAAGGTGGGCCTGATGGCAAGGTGGGGGCGCAAGCAAAGGCGGGAAGACAGCTGAAATGGATCTGAGCACCAGAGTTTGAATAACGGATTGGGCCTCAGAGAATGAGGGGATTCATTTAGAGGGTGAAGCCAAGGACCCCCTCTTAGAAGAGCATCCCCAGGGTCAGGGAAGTCAGGCTGACATTGCTCATACAGTGTTTCCTGATCCCTGAGCCTGCTGGATCGGCCGGGCTCTGCAGGATGGAGGAGACAGGGACTGGGTGGCTGTCCTCCCTTCCTTCATCACGGATAACCGGAAATGTTCACTCTTGGTTCCACTCGGCTCCTTTAATACCCACGAGAGACAGCTTGGACCCGTCAGAGTTCTTGGGTGACAAGCAACAGAGACCAGCCCTGGCTGACGTAAGCACAGAGAGGAACTGCCTGGTAAGGTAGGGGTAGCTCTCAGAATCAAAGAAAAAGACAAAGTACTAGGCTCAAAAGGGCAGAGGAGAGGGACCTGGGGGGGGGGGGGCGGGAGCCTGTAGGAAGTCTCCTCAGATCGGAATCCAGCTCCAGTCATTTTTCATCATGAGAGAGTGAATATTAATGGTGGAGCTCTGGCCCCGTGCCCACCCATTGGCCAGGAGGGAGGGGCGGTGTCAAACAACAGGAGAATCCCATTGGCTGAACTTGAGTCGCTGCCCCACCCATTGGCCAAACACCTTGATTGACAGTTCTGCCAAGAGCACGCCCAGTAGTGGGGGAGAAGTCGTCACCGGAAGTAAAACTAGAGGTCTTAGAGGAAATGGAGGGAGCCATGCGGGGAGGGAATGGATGTGAAAGACAACAAAGAAAACACCAAATAGCCGTTGCAAGGGTCGGCAATGCTCAGGCTCGGGAGGGGTTGTTTCCCTGAGACTTCCAATTTACTCTGAATCTACTTATGCTTCATCAGGTGGTTAGAAAGCGTCCCTCCAAGTGCCGACTCAGTAGGGAAGAGGGTCAGTAGAAACAGCCACTGCTGGAGCTACATTCATGGGGTCCTCAACCTTGGGCCAAGCAGCGGGCTGTGTTTTGCATCCGTGATTGCTTCTCACCTCATCACAGCCACACAAGGCGATGGACTTTGTAGGTGAGGAAACTGAGGCTCAGCCAAGGGACTTGCCCACACTCATGGTTCCCAGAGCCGGGACTCGATGGAGAGCTGACAGCGCCAAAGCCCAGGCAATAGACCGCTGTGCCCCCACAGATTCCCAGGGGCAGAGTGGGACCATAGGTGGGGGGAAATCAGGGAAAAAATAACGAGGAGGAGAAAGAAAGGCAAGAGGAGATGGTGTAGGGGACAACTCAAGGAACCACCAGACTGAAGAAGTTAACTGGGATCTTGGCAGCCCCACAGCAGGCTTGTCTCACCTTTAGGGAGTGAACCACAAAGACCCAGCATCATCCGGGGCCATCACGTCACCAGTGGATGTCTCTAATGAGCTTGGGGAAGGAAGGGGGTGGCCAATTCACAGCTGCGTATGTCCCAGATAACATCATGGAATTTTCTATCTGCCTTTACTCTTCCCCTACCCTCCACCAAGTAGCTTAAAACACAAGAGCCCAAATCAGGGAAAACAGAATGGATTTCCCATGTATTAAGCACCTACTAAGGGCCAGGTGCTTTTCCTGCATCATCCCTAAGTCTCAGGATAACCTTGCGAGAAGGACGTGCCGTCTCCATTTTACAGATGAGAGCCTGAGGTTCCGGAAGATGAGCTGTAATTGGAGCCCAGCAGTAAAATCCCAGCTGGAAGGCCCGTGGTTCGAGGAGCCAAGGCGGCAGCCAGGGAGCCCCCTTTTCCCTCCTGCACTGGCACTAGGGCCAGTGGCGCTGGGTGGCCCAGCTTTGTCTGCCGGGCACAGGATCCGTGACGTCTAGAAACCTGCCCTCGCTAAGTTATGGCCTCACTTAACCAAAGTTTGTAAAGGGGCACCCTGAGAGAAGAAACAGACTTATCTCACCAGAGCCCTGCTAAAATCCCCATAAGCCCGTTGCGAGCTAGAGATTGAAGTGCGATTTTGGCATCTCTCCTCTGGTGTGGAAAGAGCTTACATTGAGTCATATTTCAAAAAGGCACAACTGACACAGTATAATCTCTGGTCTTAACTCCCCCTGACCTTGAGAGAGCAGCAATAACGCGCAAGGGCTGTGGGGTTGGGAGGAAGGCCGGCTGCCGGAGAATCTCATCAGGGGCCAATGCCGCCTGGCTGCAGGGGAGTGGGGAGTGGAGGGGCTTCTCCTGCTGTCCCCAGGCTGTGACAAAGCTCCCAGCCACCAGGGGCAGCCGCATCCTCCTGGGGCCCCAGCGCCGCCCCTTTCCCAGCACCTCACTGATCCAAGCCCCCCTCTCCCCCTGCCCCAGGACTCACCACCATCTCCTCTCATCTTTCTCCAGGTTGGCCCCCCCTTTCTCTTTTCCAGTGACAATAATGAAGCTGAAAATGTCGCCAGAAAAGGCATCGATCTGTTTATCTATCACTCGCTAATCAAGAGTTTCCTGCCTCCTGCTAAAATACCAATGATTTCCTTTGCGGAATCAAACAGGTCTGTTCTCTGAGACGGAGTGCGTCAGTAAAGACAGTTTAATTACAGCGTGTGACGCCTCTTCCCTGAATACCAATCTTTCCTGGAGTTACATGATGAACACACATTCGGGGAAGAATTAAATCAAAAAGGAATGGACTAATTGTGGGGCGTCTCATGTGGAATCGGGCTTCCCGATTAGGCACCCTAGCCTTTCCCCGTCCCAAGCACCCAGCCCTAGGCAATTCCAGCACAGTGCAGGAGAGCCTGCTGTTTATACCTTGAGTCCCCTGGACACAAATAAACACAAGGCTTAAGACTGGGGCGCTCGAGAGCCAAAGGCGGGTGCTACGTCCCAGTTCTGGCCATTTCATTTCTAGGAGCCTCGGTTTTCCTGCATGGAAAATGGGAATAGTAAGTAACCACAATCAAAGGCTGCTGTGAAGATTAAACCAAACCCAGCAAGCCAAGCCTTGATCCTAGGAGCGGTCAATTAATGAGAGTGCTTATTAGCAGTTAACGATACCATTAATTAGAACATTACATGTAACAGTAAGCAGATGTTTTTAATAGATTAATATCATATTTAGATAAAATATACGACTGCAATTTTCTATTAAGGAGGAACATGTTTCATGTTTTTGCTCAGCTCCATGTTTTTCTCTACCTCCTACTTTTCTATTGTCATATGTTACTTTTCAAATTAAAAGATGATTAAAAATATATGACTACACACTTAGATGTTTTTATCACGTTAGAATGTTATTATAAAATAAAATAAGGAGTCGGTCTCCTTTATCTCCTTTATCCTTTATGAGTTTTTACAGGCACAGGGAATGGCTCATAAGGGTGCACCTAAACGCTGCTCCTTCCCTGAATGTCTTCTGATGAGAAGAAGAAACACGGTCACTCACACGATCTCAAACCTCCCTCACGCCTCTCCCTGTCACCTGGGCGGGCCACGCCGGGCCTTTCGCCCCGACGCGGTCCTGCAGCAGGGTGAGCATGTCCCCGCCACCAAAGGGCCTGTTCCCCGGGGCCATGCCCGGAGTGCTAGCCAGGTCACCCCCCTCTCCCGCCCCTAAATTCCTTTTGACAGGAACGAAGGACTACAGCGTGACACCATTTATGGGAAAGAATACGCCCCAAAATAGCTTTCAGATTTTATATTCTCAAAGAAAAATGGTGACATTATTTATAAAAAATGAACAAAAATAACTCCCTTCTTCTGTCTGGAAAATGCTAAGTCCCACAGCCCTCACATCCCTCCCCCAGCACCCCCACATCTCCATTTCTCTCTCGGACACGCACACACACATGGCTCTCTTCCTGCACTGATAATCTCCCACCTTCTCGTGTGGATGGAAACTGGGTTTCCCCTGCCGTTCGTCAGACCCCCACTGACGCCATGCTGGACTCCTAGTCAGGGGACCAGCTGCAAGTCACGTCCCCAAATCGCTGACTCTAACCTTTCCTTGTCAGTGACCTCAGGAAGCGTCCAAGTGTTTGGAAATGAAGCCTGGCGAGCCCCGGGTTGGGGAGGGGGCAGGTCCAGCCCTTGTCGGGGGGGGGGGCTTTCTGTGCTGGTTCCACCAAGAGGCTTATCCCTGGGGTAGCTTTCCATCCTTCTATCCTGTCCAGTGTCATGAGCGATGCCAGGGGGAGAAAAGGGAAGGGGGTTCTGGCTCTCCCAGCTCTCCCTGGGCACTTGCTGCCAGCACCCTGAGGCACAGAAGGCCTCTCCTGGGGATGTTCTTCCCATCAGAATGCAGCTAGTGGGAAACTGAGGCTCAACTGGCTTATCCTCTCCCCCCACTGAGCCTCGGACAGAAACTGGATGCACCCTTCCTGCAGGCCTTTGCCCCGAGAGATCCCAAAACCCCCACGTACAAGAATAAGGAAGAAGACCGTTTTCTGGGGACTCCACTAGAAGAGACTACACTGTGCCACACAATTCAACAAATATGCCCCGGGTGGCTGGCCCACATCGGTGCATACAGACGTGACTCTGTACACACAGGCAGCGGTGACCAAGGCAGGCGTCCACCCCCAGGGAGCCGGGAGCAATGCAGCAGGCAATCATGGGAAGTCCCGCAGTGGGGCAGGCCGGGGGTGTCTGCACAGAGAGGGCGGTTTTTGAGGAATCAGGTGAGGCTTGGGGGGAGAGGCGGGGCTTGCCAGGGGAAAGGGTGTGCAAGGGCCAAGGGTAGGCAGGGCGCGTGGCCCAGGGCCTGGGGGGCCATGTGGAAGAGCTACTCCCGAGGTCAATAGGGGAGCCCTCTGGCAACTTGGAACACAGCAGTGGTGTGATCCTAGCCACACTTCACTCTGGCCACACGTGGTATTTAAGAAATGCCCCCAGGAGGATGATGGTTTGGTCCTGCGAGTGGGAGTGGCTCGAATTCCCTGCCCCTGACCAGCACAGCAACCAGGCTGTCGCTGCAGGCTGTGTGCAGGCTTGCATTGGGCCTCCACCTCTGGCCTCCATCCCTGCCTCCTTCTCTGCGCCCCCTTCCCCTCATGTATCCTCCCTCCCTCCCTCTGCCCCATTTTCTCTCCTCTCCTCCCCCCTCTCAACACTCTCCATTTCTGCCCCTCCTTTCTCAGCCTCCCTGGATCCCCCACCCACCTTCTGAGCAACCCGCCCCCCACCCCCGCCCCCGACCCTGGCCACCAACACAGAGAGCGGGATGTCATTTATTTTTGTGAGTTTTTTTCATTGTTGGCACACACACAATTCCCACCCAGCTCATAATGTAAATATGACCTTTCTGATATTCATTATCAATTAAAGGAACAAATCCCTTTCTCTGAGCTGCACAAGAGACCTTTCCAGCCGCAGAGCACAAAAGGGCCTCTCTGGCGGGATGCCGGCTCATCCATCTCCCAAGGCTGGGCGCCGCGGGGGGGGGGGGGGGGGGGGGGGAGGGGGGGACGGGGGAGGGGGGAGGGGGGACAGGGGAGGGGAGGGAGGCAGGGCAGGCGGGACAGACAAACAGAAAAAAACCTGGGCAGGAAGCCACCACCCCCGGAAGCCATTGCTGCAAATGTCTAGGGCCCCACAACAGTCCCAGAGACCCCAAGGCAACAGGGCTCCCCCAGCTGAGCTGTGGCCACGGGGGCTCCAGTTTCTCAGGAGTCCCTTCCCTTCCCTGGCTGTTGGCCTAAGGAGCCACCTTCAGCCAAAGATGGATCTCAGGCCACGGGAGGAGCAGCTTTGGGGGCCTAGACCTTGGCACCTTGCAAAATAAAGAGTTTTCATATATATATATATATATATATATATATATATATATATATATATATATATATAAAACAGAAGGCCATCTTGCGGAGGTATACTTCCCCCACTAGGCCCACGTTGCCAGGGCTCCCCCCTCCTTCCTTTTGTTATCCATCCCTCTTCTTCCTCATCTTATTCCCCCTCCTGTCACTCTGTTCTGGAAACAGACTCACAGCGCCCTCACAACCCTGTTTCCCACAGGCGCCCAACGAAAGCCTCAAAAGGAGCCAAGAGGCGGTGCAGAGGTGAGGGACGGGCCCTTCTCCCTCCCGTGCCGCACAGAGGACTCCTGCCCCCTGCTCTGGGGCCAGAGGCCGGGCTCACCTGCAGGTCTGCAGCGGGGAGTGCATCCCCCACGCAGCCACAAGAGAGCTGAGCAAGGGGCAGGACAGCCTGTCTAGGATGGTTTCAGGAAGGTCGCCTCAGAGAAACAGCTGTTCGGCATGCCCCAGCCCTTTCCCGTGGCCGCACCCCCAGCGCCCTGTCCCAGATTCCCCCAGAGCCCCGGGGCCCACACACCGCCCAGGAAGAAAACCCCAACCCACCCGAGACCACCCCCCCCCGGCCCCATGTTGCTGTCGCAGCCTGGGCTTAATTGCTGCTTAGAGAGAGGCAGCCATCCCCGACATGCCCATGTGGCTGGCTGGGCTAACCACACCCATCTGGGGCGCCAGGGGACCATGCTGTGTGCATTAGAGGCTCCCGGTTGTGCAAACGGCATTGGGCACGGTGGTTGCCCAAGTCTGGTTCCCATTCCTAGAGCAGCGTGCCCACCAGCAGCCCGAATCAGACGGGGAGACGGAGAGCACTCTGCTGGGGGTGGAAGGCATATGTGGAAAGCCACGGTGACACAGATGGGCGGGAGGGGGAGGGCGAGAGAACATGCAACACCCCCGAAAAGCTAGTCAGTTTGGCCGCAGTGTCGGAAACGTTGTGACCTGAAGCCCACTTTGTCTCCCATATTCGCTCCTGACCAATGGATTCTCCAAGTTCAGTCCAACGGAGAAGAGGCAACAGCTCCTGACCTTGAGCCAGAATTTATTCCTGTACCCTCCGAGGCCACAGGGTGCTCATCCCGCATCACTTTCCAGGTGATAGGAAAGCCAGGCCCACCCAGGCCTGCGCTAGCTGCCCTCTAGAAAGACCCAAGGCTCCCTTCAGGTGCCCACCTCCAGGCCCCCCGGCCCCCGCAAGGCCAGCTAGGCTGACTCCAGGCCTCCTTCTTCAGCATCCTCTGCCGCCTTCCCACCAGGGCCGAGGTGCACTCTGCTGACACCACAAGGCGGTCAGGGGTACTGCAGAGGGAAAGCCCGGAACTGGGCTAGGAGGAGGGCTCAAAACTGCACACAGCACCTAAAGGGCACGGACACACTTACACACATACACACACACACACATATACCTGCATGCACACACACGCACCCACACGTGCACACAGATACACACCTGCGTGCATATGTGCACACGCACGTACACACTCATGCACACACATACACCCCCTCCTGCCTATGTGTACACACAGGCATGCACATGTGCACAAGCACACACACACATCCAAGAGCAATAGCGTGTGACCAACACACTTGCCAATATAGCATGGATCCCTCTGGCCACACCCCCCACCCGACAGCATTTGTTTACTTAAAATGTGACCCAATTTGGGGAGCTGGCAATAGGAAAGGGATTCCAGAAAGCTTCTCCTACATCATCCTGCCTCAGGGCATGATTGTTCTTTTCTAACTAAGGTATCTACCTGCTTGCCCTCCCTTTACAACTCCTGGGTCTCCTGCCATAGGGGTATGTCCGAGACTTAGAAAATCAAGAACTGGGGCGCCTGGGTGGCTCAGTTGGTTAAGCGACTGCCTTCGGCTCAGGTCATGATCCTGGAGTCCGGGGATCGAGTCCCGCATCAGGCTCCCTGCTCAGCAGGGAGTCTGCTTCTCCCTCTGACCCTCTTCCCTCTCGTGCTCTCTATCTCTCATTCTCTCTCTCAAATAAATAAATAAAATCTTAAAAAAAAAAAAGAAAATCAAGAACTGGAGCATCCAATGAACGTACCCACTATCATGAAGTTAACCTATGGGCATGCCAGACATTTTCCAGATTATATTCCTTGCACCATTACTTATAGCAGCAAAATAACTGGAAACAACGTTATCGTCCGTCACCAGGGCCTGGCTGAGTACAAGGTCTGTATCCAAGACATAACAACCAAGCATGGATTAGGGCAATAGGGATGAGGAGACTCGGCCCTCACTCCCCACGGATCTCATAGGCCACTGCTGACACCTTCAAGCGGTCCCTGGTGGTTCCCCTCACCCAGGGGCACAGCTGCATCCACGGGGGGGAGGGGGGGTAAGTGGCAGCCAAGTAGGAGCAACTGTGGGAAGCTCTCCCGGGCGAAGAAGAATACGGTATCAGCATCAGCATGTACGAATTATTCCACCAGCTTCCTCTCTGCCTTGCTGGAATGAAACATTCCTTAAGCTAAAAGTTCAGCTACCATTACATGCTTCTCTGCTGAAGGGAACATTATAGCCCAGACAGGGGCCAGAGAAGGAGTCACTCTGGCAATTACATTTGCTATCTTTTGTATATATATCATTAACCTCGGGCCAATTTTTAAGCCCCAAACGTCATGGCTTAAATACACAAGAAACATATATTATCTCACTCAGTTTCTCTAGGTCAGGGATCTGAGAGCAGGGATTGTAAGTGGACTCGTTCAGGGGGTTCCTCAACTGGTTGCAGTCAGGATGTCAGCCGGGAATCATGGTCATCAGAAGGCTTGACTGGGCTTGGAAGATCAATTTCCAGGGTGGCACATGGATGTGGCTGTGGACAGGAGGCCCCAGTTCCTTCCCCATCGAGCTGCTTGAGCTTCCTCACAAGATGGCAGCCACTGTCTCCACAGCAGGTGACCCCAGTGAAAGTAACGTGAAAGCCACAGTGTCTTGTATACCCTGACCTTGGAAGTGGCATGCCATCGTTTGCACAGTATCCTATTGGTGATGCAAGTCATTTCTATTCTGTATGCAAGGGAAGTACTCAAGGGCATGAATACCAAGGGGCAGGGATTGCTGGGGGCCATCTTGGAGGTTGGCTAGCACGGTAATTAATATTCATATTCGACGACCCTGAGCCCCACCCCACCACTGGCCTCTGGTCCCCTCATCTGCCCCACAAAGATTCCCCCTTGCTACCATCTCTCAAATTCCTTTTGGAAAAAAAGAGATTGTAAATTGATTCGTTCATTTATTGAAACAGTGCCGGTACTATCGTTCTGTATTGAAGGTCCTGATACCCTCTCCTATCTTGTGTCTACCACTTCCCTTTCACCACCCTATGTTTCTGCTAACTTCTAGGACCTAAAGATTCCTAAATGTGGATGGTCACACCCACTCCCTGCAGGCTTTATGTTTGTTAAAAATAGCTGTGTGACCTTGGACAGGTTTCTTAACCTCTCAGGGCTTCTCTTTCCTCATTTATAAAATGAGGATACTAAAAGTATCTTCCTCTCTGAGGATAAAATGAAATAACACATGTTAAGTACTTAGAACAGGACCCAACATGGAGCAAGTGCTCTTAATATTCTCATTATTGTTACCCTGTTAACACTGTATCTTCCTCCAGGAATCCCCTCTCCAACTCCCCCTTATCAGCCTCCCACTGCTCCTTTCCATAAAGCCCCCTCCCCCCCCCCCGGATCTCTTCACCATCCCAGCCAGAAATGAGTCCCCACTCCCCTGCATCTCTGGAGCCCATTCTATTTTCCTCAGCCTGGTGACATTCAGCCTTGTGACACACTGGTGGTACCAAGGTCTTCACCCCCGCCCAATCCTGCCGCACTCTCCACCCCCACCCACAGCTCAAATGTGAGCTCCCTGAGACTCTCCCAAGCCTCTAGCACACAGCGGTGTAAGTGTGATCTATCCCCGCCGGATGATCGGTGAGTGGGTGCTGAAGAAGTCATTGGAGAAGAGAATGAGCAGAGACAAGTGGGGCACACCTGAATGGGAGGGAAGGACACTGAAGGCCAGTCATGGGCTCAAGAGGCAAAGATTCCACTTTGCACCCGAAGGCAGATTCCAAAGTGTTAACCAGCACCAGCTCTGTCATCTGTCCCTTCACCTCTTTGCTAGGTGACTCACATACCACACACCTGTCTCTATTTGTGGCCTTGGTCTCTTCTCTCCCCTGTAGACCTCTTGAGGAGAAGTAAGTGACCACACCCAATGTAGAGACGGGGGTGACCCAAAAATCAAGGGCTCCCCGATAGAGCTCTCCGAGATAAGTTGCCACATCAGCTTCGGGATCAACTTTCCACAGGAAAGCAAAGGGTCTCTCCCAAGACCAGTTTATGAAGCACAGTTTTAGAGGTGGGCAAGTCCAGGTCATAGCCACTCTGCTTTGCTTGGTGCCCTCAACTGTGTCAGAGAGCCGCAAAAGTTCTCTCCTGTTGCATTCTTCCCTCCAGTTGAGCTGACCCTGCAGAGCATGCTCACTGCCTCCTGGGAGCTCCCAAACAAGGGGCCGCACAGTGTGGTGGTTCGATACGCCTAGATTCCCTTCACAGCTCTGTCCCTTGCCAGCTACACCGACCATGAACTCCCTCACCTTTCTTGAGTCTATGTGAAGGGGGAAGGGTGAGGACATTGCACACCCCACCCGCCCCTCCCACCCTCGGCTGCGACAAGGGTAAACATCTGGCCGCATCTGCCTCCCTGAAATGCTATAAAAGCTATGGTTTCATAGCTGGAGGGAAAATTCCCATGGACGGATTGGGATTTTCTTCATAGAATCTCTCCCTGCCAAGATCCCAAGGCCTGTTTACAGAAGGTGCTACACAAGGCAGAGTCCTCTTTTTTTTTTTTTTTTTTTGAGAGAGAGAGCGAGCTTGGTGGGGGGCAGGTGAGGGAGAGGGAGAAGCAGATTCCCCGCTGAGCAGGGAGCCTGATGCGGGGCTCGATCATGACCTGAGCCAAAGGTAGACGCTTAACCGACTGAGCCACCCAGGAGCCCCAGGGTCCTCCTTTTTTTAAGGATAGCATGAAACAACTTTCTTCATCTGGTTCACCTGAAAGCATTGCCTTCCAGCCAAATTCAGCTCCAGCCAGGAGTGACCTTCCCTACTGAAGCCTCCATGGAGCATCTTCAGATGTGCCAAAGTGCTTGGGACTCAGATGTTTCTAGTTATTGTCAACAGTGGGATCAACATTTTCAGCAGAGGAGGGACCCCCACCCCTAGGACATAAGTCAGACAGAGGAGGACCTGCTCCAGTTGAGGTGGGAATTTGAGGGGTCACCGTCGGAGAGGGTGGTGATGGGGTGAGGGGAGCAATGTGTAGCTAGAAATGGCAACCTGATTTTTGTTTCCACTTCTTTTTTTAAAGTAATCTCTACACCCAACATGGGGCTCAAACTCACAACTTCGAGATCAATAGTCCCACACTCCACCGACTGAGTCAGCCAGGCACCCCTGTTTCCACTTCTTTAGCAGGTATTTCTTATGTACTGCAAATGATACTGCTTTTCCATTTGTGGAATTCATATAGTTTCTTCTGAAATCATCTATTTAAATAAAAGAGTAATCCCTTGGATGGAAAGTACTAAGCAAATAGTTATATAGTACTCAAAAGTGTCGAGATGGCCATCAAGACAGGGATATTTGCAGAGAGAGATCTAACAAGCCAGGTAGGATTACAAACAGCATCTTTACTCCTACACATTTGTTTCCATCAAGTAATTGTGTGGAGTGACTGTGTGGAGTAATTCAGGCTGTGCTAGGGCTATGCTGTGCTGTGGGCTGCCAACTCAGCACCCCCGTGATCTCCTTCCCAGGATTCCCGTGCAGCTGGGACTACAAATCCCAGAACCCCCTTCCCCATGCCAGGGTTAGAACCTGTGAGAAGCACAGATGTGGGATCTGCGAGGAGGAAGGGAGGTCATCTTTCTCTGGAGGCAGTTTGCAGCCAAGAGCCTCAGATGATGTGAGGTTTATAGCAGCTTTCCAGAGAACTTCCACAATGACTCACTTTGGCACTGCAGCCCAAAGAGTTGAGGAGGAGCTTCTTAGATTTTCTTAAGAATTGAAGGACCTTCCCAGCAAACTCTTGAATAATCACTCACATACATGCTAAAATGACATTATAGGAGCTCTGGAAATCAGTCAGAGATCTACAGCAACCAAGCAAATGCCCAGCCAAGGAAAAAGTCACATTCTGTGGGGTGGGAACTACATACGGTCTTTTTACTGGCCCTCACTTTGCCCCCTCCCTGGCATGGCACAGAACAGTTTGGGGTGAGAAGGAGCCCAATTCCCAGTTCTCTTCCTGAAATCAGAGAGAGCAGGGTGGACCTAATTTGCAATGTTCTAACCTGTGTGGGGGCTGCCTGAGGGATTGGCCTCTGTAAATCTGACCTGGAACTCAGGCAGGAAGCAGTGGGTGTGACTCAAGATTATTCAAGGGGACTACACACCTGCAGACTCCTGAGGCAAGCGATTACTGATTGGGGAACATGATAAAGCAGGGAAGTCCCGAGAAGAAACAGGGGTTAGGCTCAGGAAAATGAAGACATTTAAAAGCAGTCACATACATGGAGCAATACACAGGCCCAGGGAAGACATATGTCCAGAAAAGACCTGGGAAGACCTCAAACTTTCATGCGAGGCTTATCCCAAGGTTCAGACCTTGCCCTGCTAATTGGTGAAGGTCTTGCCCGCCAGTCTGCAAAGACTGGGAGAGGTGGCTGATATTTTTAATAACCAATTTTAAACAACAGATCACGAAGAAATAGGAAAACATGGCCCACGTAAAGGAACAAAATAAATCTCCAGACACAGTCCCTGAAAACACAGGCATCAGACTTTCTAGGCAAAATCTTTAAAAGAACTCTCTTAAACATCCTTTTGTAGTTCCTAAGCATGGTTATTGAGTGTGCACGCCACTGCATGATGTCTGTCTCCCTCGAACCTTATGACCTTGGCACATAACCCATCTGACATGAAAAATAAAAACTATCTTAAATAGGCTCTAACCACAAAAAGAAAACACAAAGAACTAAAAGAAATCAGGAAAACAACATGTGAACAAAATTAGCACATGAACAAAGAGATTGAAATTATTTTAAAAGAACCAAACAGAAACTCTAAGGTTGAAAAATACAATAACTGACTTGGAAAATTCACAAGAGTGGTTCAGAGCAGATTTGAACAAGTGGAGGAAACAATCAGCAAACTTGAAGAGGAGTCATTTGAAATTATGAGTCTGAGGAGCAAAAAGAATGAAGAAAACAAGAGTCAAAGGGACTTCTGAGGGGCCATTAAACAGGCTAATGTATGCATCAAGGCAGTCCCAGAAGATGGTAAGAAAGAAGCAGAGAGATCTGAGGAATTAATGGTCCAACCGTTCCAAATTTTAGAAAATACATGGATCTACCTATCCAAGAATCTCAACAAACTTCAAGTTTATGCAAGGAAAAACATGCATGCCCATTTATCCAAAAATCTGACTTTGAGGAATTTTTCCACAAGGAAATATGGTCATCTTGAACCTAAGTGGACAGTTAGCCGCAAGTATTTGTCACAGCCATTTTGTAATTGTGAATAGTTGCACCAACCTATACATTCAACAATAGAAGTTTGGGGAAATAAAGTCTATCTGTAAGATGGGGCATTGTGCAGCCATCACAAAATGTTGACAATGTCCAGAGTTGAACATAAAGAGAAAAGAAGGGCTTATAAGATTCCATTGGCAATCTTATTTTTGTAATGCAAGTGTGTATGTCTCTATGTGAAACAGAATTTGGAATGATATCCATGAAAGAATGAAGAGTAGGTTTTGTCTGAATGCATGAGATTAAGGATGTGCCTTTGTTTTCTTTTTGCTTCTATTACAAAAAGAAAAAAAATATCTATGAGAATAGCTAATACCGAAAAGACAAGAAATAACAAGCCTTGGCAGAAATGTGGAGGAAAGGGAGCACACGTACACTGTTGGTGGGAATGTAAATTGGTGCAGCCACAGTGGAAAACAGTATGGAGATTCCTCCAAAAATTAAAAACAGAACTACTGTATGATTCAGTAATTCCACTGCTGGATATTTGCCCATAGGAAAACACTAATTCAAAAAGATATGTGCATCCCTATGTTATTGCAGCATTATTTACAATAGCCAAGATATGGAAGCAACCAAAGTGTCCATGAGTAGATGAATGGATAAAGAAGATGTGGTACATATATACCATGGAATATTACTCAGCCATCACAAAGAATGAGATCCTGCCATTTGCAACAACATGGATGGACCTAGAGGGTATTATGCTAAGTGAAAAAAGTCAGACAGAGAAGACAAATACCACATGATTTCCCTCATATGTGGAATGAATCTAAAAACCAAAACAAATGAACAAACAAACAGAAAAGCCCAAATAGACTTTTCAATACAGAGAACAAACTGGTGGTTTCCAGAGGGGAGGTGGAGAGAGGTAGGCAAAACAAGGGGATTCAGGGGTACCAACTTCCAGTTACAAAATAAATAAGTCAGGGACGCCTGGGTGGCTCAGTCGGTTAAGCAATCTGCCTTCAGCTCAGGTCATGATCCTGGGGTCCTGGGACTGAGTCCCGCATCGGGCTCCTTGCTCAGTGGGGAGCCTGCTTCTCCCTCTCTTGCTCTCGCTGTTTGTCCTCTCTCTCTAACAAATAAATAAATAAAATCTTTAAAAAATAAATAAGTCATGGAGTTGAAAAGTACAACATAGGGAATCTAGCCAATAATACTATAATAATGTCATATGGTGACAGACGGTGACTACACATATCATGGGGAGCAGTTAAAAAAATATATTGGATTTATAATAAGAGGTAAAATGGCCTGTTTTAAAATTTGTCACATACCTAGGAAGTGTCAGAAGTGGGATTCAAACTTCTATTGCTTCCCAGTACACCATGCTGCCTTCTGTCCCAGCACCGAATGCCCTGCTGTTGAGTTTTCCTTCACTTGGAATGGCCTCTTTCCCAGGGGAGGCCCCCACCACCATGACGCCTCACTGAGGCCTCCCTTCATAATTTCACGTACTCTAACAACAGGCCTAGGGAGGATTTGTTGGCTGAGAAAACCTGAAGTTTCATCATAGAGTGGGCTTCCTATTCTCAATTAGCTGCTAAGACAAAACTTAGCTTTTTTTGCTTCTGGACGCTAAACCCCAACCACCATTTCACCTGCAAACAAGACAGCCACTCACTCAGTGAGCCACACTGCTCTGTGCCCTCTTCAGACCTTCTTCACTAACCATGAGTGCAAGAGCCGAGAATCGGGGTGACCAAACAGTTAAAGCTAGATGTTCTCATTTCTGAGTTTGTCAAGGAGTCTTCGCAAATTTCCTCTTTAATTTGCATAATTTCCGCTAGCATCGCCTTCCCTCCCCCAGGGGCTTTGGATATCAAACATAAACAGGAAATACGAGTCAGTCCCCTCACCTTTGCCAAAGCCTAAATGAAATCAAATAAAAAAAAGTAATAAAATAAAATGAATGATGGTCATTACCTTGCCACGGCCATTTCAGAGTAACAAGGTCTGACAAGTATTAATTCACCATGCAGCCATATACATGCCCAGATTATATGATGTTATACTCACTTCCCAAGACTGGGAACTGAGATGTTTTCATCCCAGAGCATCTTTAGAATTCAAGTATATGAACTTGGAGCTGTGCAGTGTCTGCAAGAATAAAATTCCACCAGGAAAGGGATTCAGACAGAAGTCAACTGATGGATGGCTCCACTCGGAATCTGCAGCTTTTAAAAATAAAATCAATCTCATCACAAATCCAGGAATACTTTGCCACCGAGAGTATCAAGCAGAACCACTGGAAACTCATGCACCATAAAAGATGCTAAAGCCCCGAAATCATTAACTCAGGGGATAGCAAAGGAATCTATTTTATGGGTGGGGACAGATGTTTTTCTGGTACATGCTTGCAAGTTTCAAAAGAGCCCCAATGCCTAGAGCAGTGATGCCCTTGGTTAGAAAACTCAGCTTGGGTTCAACAGGCCAACAAAGACGATCTTCCCTGGGCCTGGGGTTTCCTAGGAAAGAGCTCATCTTACACTAGTAAGGCAGGAACCACAGAGGTGCACAGTCAAGGTCCCAAAAAGAAGGCGGAATCAAGAAATGAAGGAAGTCCCAGGTTTCCAGGCAGAGGTCATCAGACACCTGGGGTATCAGGTTTGGGGCTACCAGCCTTTCCTTTCCAGAGGTTATGAAAATGTTTGAGATACATATATATTATATTATGATATATAATATTATAATATATCTATTATTATATGTAAAATAATATTTAATAATATATGTAATAGTATATGATATAATATATAATATATGTTCATATTCCAAAATATGAAAAGAACACCATAAAATTAAAATTAATTGAGGTTTAATTAAAATGTCTGCAAAACTTAATATCATCTCAACGTCATTAATGGCAAAGTTACTAGTATTCATAAAAATTCCATTATATTGGAAAGCAGTTTGAAGGGTAGCTATTTCTCCCTTTGCAGGAATTCCTAGGTGCACATGATTGCCAAGAAACCTCAACCGTCATAAATGAAATGCGGGACTCAGAGCCAAATCATTCCAAGGGCAAAATGATGTTTAGAGATCTTTCCCACAGTCATAGTGAACAGCAGAGGTGGGTGCATTGTAATAGGTGTGGTGTGAGGCGGGGCGGGGCCTCGGAAGGTAAGGGTGCCTCCCTCCGTGTCAAAGCAGTCCCTGCATGTGGGCCACCGCCAGAGCCAGGGAGCCAGCAGCCAGGGGAATGGTGCTCAGAGCCATCCCCCCAGTCCCTGGTCCGGGGTCCGGTGGCCCAAGCCCTACCAGGGCCTCCCTGGCTAAGCTCCCACCTCTCTCTTAAGCTTCTATCCTAACAACAGCCCCAGGGCCAGACCCCTAATTGTCAGCTTCTTCTAAGTGCTAGGAAAAAAAACAAAAAACAAAAAACAAAAAACAACAACCTTCTCCAGTCCTCCTCCCCCCTCCCCAACACAAGCCCAGGGGGTCAGGCAGGTTCAAAAGGTGAAATAAATGAATCTTTACACATTATAAGGACCCAAGCCACATTCTCTGTGGCATTCGTGCTTGAAATGGCAGCGAGTAAAAGCAGGTGTGCCGGGCGCCCTGTCAGCTAATGACACTGATGAGCTGGCCATGCCCGGTTCTGCTTCATTTCAAACAGATTGCTGGGGGAAAAAAAAAAAAAAAAAGGAGGGGAAAGCCAGAGCAGAAATAATTGTGGGAGCTTCCAGTGAGAGCCCAGAGAGCCTGCAGGCAGAGACCAACGTGCCTGATTTCCTCCTCTTCCTTTATTTCTAGAACCTTAAACGTTCTGCTGTTATAAAAGTCATCAGGTCAGCCTTCTTCCCAGCCTCTCTGCTGCCCATTTTCAAATTGTATCAATTGGTAAGGCTTTGGGGGCTGAAGGATTTTCATCTTGATTTATGGGGTCTGTGCTTTAGAGATGAAGTGAGCCCCACTGACCTGATTCTAGCACGGAGCTGCGCCGTCCTGGGCGCGTGTTTCTCATCGGATCCTCCCCGAAAGCCCGGAGAAACTGGGGAAGGCCTGGTGTGTCTCTTCTTTCGTTCCTTCTTCCTTCCTTCCCTTTCCTTCCTTCTTTCCTTCTTCCTTTCTCTCTCCTTCTCTCTCCTTCCTTCCTTTCTTTTTTTAAATACTATTATTACTGGGCGCCTGGGTGGCTCAGTTGGTTAAGCGACTGCCTTCGGCTCAGGTCGTGATCCTGGAGTCCCGGGATCGAGTCCCACATTGGGCTCCCTGCTCAGCAGGGAGTCTGCTTCTCCCTCTGACCCTCTTCCCTCTCGTGCTCTCTATCTCTCATTCTCTCTCTCAAATAAAATCTTAAAAAAAAAAAAATTTTTTTTAAATACTATTATTACTAAAAGCAAATGGCAGGTGAACAGCACTATCATCAATCTCCAGCTCAAGTGGGTGAAGGGGAGTCTTTGATCCTTAGCAGTGCTGTGGGGCTGGGGCAGCAGGCTTTCGGTTCTTGAGGAGACTGATGACCACTGGCTTCAGAACCAGGGACCTGAGAAGTAAGGCAGAGCAGGGACCTTGCAGAGGGGCCCTTTTAAACTACTACTTTCCAAGCAAAGAAGCGACAGGGTTGGAGAGCAAGGGTTGTGCTGGCCTTTTTAACCAGAGGATTGCATAAAGAGTTAAAAAAAATAAAAGCAAATAAAGAAATACACACCTAAACGCCCACTTCTGCAAGTCCCTGGGCCTGCGGAGAGCGCTCCCACTTCGCTTTCTAAGTTGGCGAGGTGGGAGCCCCAGAGAGTGGGTTATTAAAATGTTCAGCTGAATCGTGGGAGGGCTGCTGAACAAAAAGCAACTTCCACAGTCCTCTTCACAAGCGCACTGTCCAGTGGGGGACTCTGGGATAAACGACCTGCTGGCTTTGTCACGCAAAAAGATGTGCCCCGGTCCCACCTGTCACCCACCCCCACCCCCACCCCCCGGGGGGAAGCCGGCAGGAAATCAGAAGGGAGACAGGAGGCTGAGAAGGGGTCCCATGGGCACAGAGGTAGAGATGGAGCCCCCCTCGGGCTTTCCCCCAGGCTCTGCAGAGCGGCTTTGGAGCCGGGGTAGGCCCGGGGCAGCGCCGGGAAGGCCCGAGGAAGACCCTGGTAGGAATCCCAGGGTCAGCTTCAGGGGCCGGATGGCGCAGACGTAGCCGAACGCATGGATAAATTAATCAGACACCTGCACTGAATTTATCACCAGGGCTCTCGGGATGAACATGGCTAAGACATATGAGGCCCTATCTCTGAATTTCCCCAGGAACGATGATGGAGGTTCCCCGTAGTCTTTTTTCCTAATTCTCTCCAATTAATCTAAGTGTGCAGTTTACAGGCCTGTTGACTTCCAGCTTTGCTTTTCAGGGTCTCACGCACACACACAAAAAATCACACCTTCCTGAGCCTGGAGCCCCTTGCAAAGGCGCCAACAAGAGAGGTAGCTCTCCACGGCCCAGGTAAAATGGGCCAGAAATAAATCAGTGTTGGGAGAGAGAAAGAGAGGCGGGGGGGCGGGGGGGGAATGCTAATTGTACCAGGGACGCTGACAGGCTTGACAGAAAGTGTCTTCATTGAGAAATTGTGATCTGAAGTTCTCCCTTGTTCCTTCAGAAACAGGAGGAGAGAGGCATGGGGGAACCTGACAGGAAGTGAGGATTCGAGACTTCAAATACAAACATTATGAAAAACAAGCAACATCTGCAAACAGTAAGTACTTATTTATATTTTATGGAGTGTGTGCTTGGGATTCTGACAGGTTTTTAAACAGAGACCATATTAGGCCCATTCAGAGTGGAGAATGTCCCTTTTAAAAATGCATTACCCCCGCTGCTCAGGCAGGTCGGGCCCGGCTCGGCTGGCCTCAGGTGAGCCCTGACCCCCCCGACCTGGTCTAACCAAACACACATGCGGGTTGGCAATGGGACCGTTTACCGCTGGGCTCTCAAGGTCAGCGAAGGCGGGTGCTGGAGGGTTCGTATTCAGCAGGCTTCTCCCTCAGCTGGCAGAGCCGCTTTGAACTTTTCCCTTTTAAACAAATAGGATGGGAAACTGCAAAGGAACAAATGCTGGGAATCATAGAAAGGAGGGCGCCGCAAATAAATAAATAAATGGCCAGCCGCATCCCCGGCAAATGAAAGGCACCACTCCCGGATTTCCAGCGCCTCCATGCATTTGGAGCGGATGAGAAACTTTAAAACAAAAACAATAGAATAAACCGGCGCTCTTTTTCTTCCCCCACTCCGAAGGGTGAACCCTTTATTTTTGACAACAAATAAGACGCAGTTGGCAGGTATGGTGTGCTGTGCCCCATGAAATATTTAGTAAGGCGGTAAGGACTCCCCGGACAGCTTAAGAAAACCACGATTATATTCAGAGAGAAAGCCATGAACAAACAGAGCGGGGGAATACAAAGAAAGATAAAGGAAGGCCTTTCATCAGGACTTCCTGTCCAATAATGCAGCCAGGCTTGATCCATATGTTTTGAGAAAAATCAAAGTGTCACAACTATCTAAAATGTCAATAGCTCCGGTAAGGAATATTGTCTAACATTTTCTATTACACCGTTCAAGAATTTGCCTCCCAGCACAATTTGGAAGAAAACACTCTTTTATTTCAAAAACACTCAAAGAAAAGAAAGGGGGGGGGTTGGGTAGAAGGAAGCGGGACAAGGCGCATTTCACTGCTGTGTGTAACACAATAATGTTCTGGGCTCCCAAACCAGCCTGAAAGCCGATCCTCTGATGAAAGTGAGTTCTCCTCCACACCTCTCCTGTGTTCTGGCCTTTTTTTGCACACACTCTTGCAAAGGCACTTCCTGGACAGTTGGATGTCACCGAGCCCTCTCCCTGAAACAGGAAACCAGAGAAGGTGGGCTTTCAGCAGACTTCACATTTGGATAATCCTGCATAATGATTTCAGGGTTTGTGTCTGGCAAGCTCCACCAGCTCCTCTCCAGGCTGGGCACCTGGCCCCGCTGGGTGACCCGTGTCAGGGAGGGAAGAGAGGAAAAAAACCAAAAAACCAAAAAACCACAACAAAAAAACCCCAGACCTCGGTGTGTAAACAAACAATTTATTGCTGCCTCTGCGAAATGTAAACAAAATGCACGCACCCCGCCCTCGGGAGCAGCCTGGCGGTATCTAGTTTGACAGAACGTGGGGCAGGGTGCCTCCCAGAGTTGCCTCCTCAACATCTTGGACCTTCTAGAAGGAAAAAATCACGCACGAGGGGCCGCTGTTGGTGCCTTGTAGAATCTTAACTAGAATGAAACAGGCCTCCGACAATCAATATTACTGACAAATTGATCTCCGCGTAGAAACTCTTGTGAGCTTAGAGGTTGTCCCGATGCCCTACATAATTGTCTCAATGAAGTTGAGGCCTCGGTGCCCGTTTGTTGGTAGTTTTCCCGGTCAGCTACCTGCGGGTAGCGCTCTGGTTGGCCGGAGGGCTTCGGTCTCGTCGGAGAAAAATCACACTGTTCTTGTTCCTTTCATTCCCTTTCTGCTAGGCTTTTGTCTCTGCTTCCGAACAAACTCTTGCCAAGTGTTGAGAAGACGCTCTTCACCCATCTCGAGGGAGGGAGAAGGCAAGAGGGGGCAAGGCAGTGGTTGTCCACATGGCTGCCCAAACTCTGAATTTACCAGAAACAGTTTGTAAGCACAAGGTGAGCCAGGCACTCCATGTCAGGGGTTCCAAATTCTCCTTTTTTCTTTTTCTTAAGGAATGGAGAGGGCACACAATACCTCTGGGACCCCAAGATTTCTAAATGCGTGTGGTGGTGGTGGTAGTGGTGTGTGTGTCGGGGGGGGGAGGGGTTCATCTCCAGAGCTAAAATTCACCCAGTCTGCATCGGTGTTAAATATTGGGGTATTTGGTACCAGTTGCTAAACAGCCATTCCCCACTAGTCCCTCTGGTGCTGATTGCCCAGAACCTCCTCACTTCCCTTAATTCGGCACCTAAAGGGTTAACGTCTGGCACAGCAGAAGGACCACCAGGACATCCCTGCCGGTGCCCATCGGCGAGGGCCATTGTCCGCCACTGCGTGGTATTGTGCTATAACCCCTCCTCAGTTCCACCACATTCATTGCCAAGCTTGCAGTGACATGGCCTTGCCCTTGGTCGAGTGCTTACAGAACGTCTTCGGGAGAGCAAGGCTTTCCTGGGCGCTCCCCTCCTTGGGACCCAGTTGCCGACTGACCTCCGTCTCCCACCTGAGACGTGGAGGTAGACGCTTTGGGACACCTGGGGACAGCCGAGCCAACAGGCGAAACTCAAACGCCTCTCGCCCGAGTCACGCACAGTGAACAACAGCAGAAATCAACAGTCACCAGGGTATCATTGTCATTAGTATGTAAATTTTAAAAGCTCAGTCAAAAATATCAATACCTCCCACTTAATTTATTACTATATAAAGATGGATGGTCGTGGAGCGTAGCATTGATTTTTAGAGCCCTTAAAGAAAAAAAAGGCGGGGAAGAAAATCGTCAAAGACAACACAAAATACTGTGTCTCAAAATTAATCATCGTGCCTTTTTAAACACACACACACACACACACACACACACACACACTTACAAAAACACTGTGCCAACAGCCCGTGCGGGTCCATCTTCCTTGATTGGCTTTTCTGAAAATGAAGAAATGGAAGAGGCCATTTCTGTAAAGAGCCCTCTCGGAATGGATTAGAGGCAAAGACGGGTTAGCATTTTTACTGTATCGACAGCCGACCATTAGGCGAGCGCACTCCAGCCCCGCCACCGAGAGGAAATCGAACAGAATGGTCCCCCGGCCGGGCTGGGCAGGACAACCTATCAGCTCCGGGGGTCCTGCCTGGCCCACGGGGCTGTCACTGCTCATGCTCTCTCCCCGCCTGCCGTAATTACGCCATCACCTTCCTCTTCACCAAAGTGTTCCTAGGAACAGTCATGACCGCTAAATAAATAAGTAAATTCATCATCAGGTTTAAAACCAGGCCAGAGAGCCTATATGAACCCTGGGGATTGTGTTTGTGTCTGCAGTGACGCAGAGATCAGAGTGTAATTGTCCCCTGTGCCGGGAAAGGGTGGGTCACTTCTCTGCTTCTGACATTTTGAGATGCTTGCGTGTATACAGAGGGAGAAGAGCGGTGGAGAGAAAAGACCAGGAGGGAAGAGAAAAAAAAGCCGGGGGGGGGGGGTAGAAAACAACAGAGATGTCGAGGCGGGGTCATTTTGAAAGTGTATTGCACGCCTCTCATTTTGTTTTGTTTTTCAGGCACCGTGGCTCTGGATCTTGGAACAAAATTCCCCTAATTACAGCATCTAAACCTTTCTCGTAGCCCGGAGAGGGGTTGTGTCTCTAAATCTCCCGCGAACTACAGATTATTATCTTGGGCTTTATTATCGCATCTGGGAAAACTTATTTTTTTTTATAGAGTCATTCCACTAATAATCAGGCTACGAGCCAAGAGTGGTACCCCTCGTCCCTCCAACTCGAAATGTGCGCCTTTTTCGAGAAGCATTTTGTCAAGAGCACCCCAGCCCCTGATACGGGCTGTTTAGCAGGGTCGGTGCTACCAAGCTGATATTTCTAATTTATCGGGATGCTTCAAAGGTATTCAGCAGGAACACCGTTCTCCTCACTTTGCTTATGAAGTGGAACTGCGGTTTGAAAGGAACATCAAGTTGCTAGCTGCCTTCTTGCTGTAATTGTATTTAATTCATTATCTTTCATTTCAATAAAATCACAGGAAAACACAGGGATGGAAATGTGTAGGCTAATTGCTTATGGAAATTCTGGTGCCGTCCTTGGTATAAATTTACCTCTTGCATGAGGAAGACGCAGTTGTGTCATTATCGTGGAATTTTACAATATGTAATTATAGGGAGAAGCAGGTGTAATTAGCAAGTCTTTCCACAAAGCAGGTAGCATTCTTGGTTAAATATTTACAGCTGTGCCAACAGCCAGTAATAATGAGAGTTTTCTCAGCCACATGTTACAGAGCATCCAACAAATATTATGAAAAGTGGTCATTATCAGGCGGCAGGTACTGCTTTGCCTTCTCGCTTGCCAGAAATGCTTCTGGATGGCTTGCTGGACGGGAATCCGGGCTTCGTCGGCTGTGCGGTTTCAACGGTGATGAAGACAAGCAACTAAGCTCTCGTCCCTTGTTGCTGCAGAGAAGAGCAATTAAAGCCGCATATTTAGAGATGACATCAGCCAGGAGTCCTGCGCAGAGAGAGAGAGTGCCTTGCTCTCCTTCTCTTTTCTTTCCCCGTTCCCTTGTCTGTCCAGAGCAAACCCACGGCGAGCTGCAAAGGTGCAAGAGTCCGCAGACTTGCACGCGCCAAACCTCTGGCCAAGGGTCAGCCTGACCTGCAGCTGTGGCACAAAATAAAATCAACGGAACCCACCCTACGCAAACACCCTCCGTGGCGCTTTATTACCAAATGATATGAACTTTGACCCAACCCAAACAAAATTTAATATTTTCCCCCCAAATATTTAAAAAATTCATTCTGGGGCTCGAGAGGAGGCAGGGAGTCTGCGAGCCGTAATTTGACATCTGAATTATTCTGCGGCTAATACGGAAAGCTATTCACAGGCTTATTTGGAGATGTGTCAATCAAGATATCACTTGTGCAGGGAAGATGGACCCGGGCTTAGGACTGCAGATAGCTTTCAGGGAGCCACAAAATAAAAGGAAGCCAAGCTCTGATGACTATGTTACGTCTTCATTCTTGACGATGACATGGTTTTGTTTCTTTTTTTTTCTTGGTAGAGAGTACAAATGGAGGAGAGTGGTGTCCCCAGGATGTGCCTTTTTCCACACCTGTAAAAACATTTTAACGTTTATTAAAATTGATAACCATAAACAACAAACATGGTGTCGAAACTCGCCTCTGTTAATTTCAACGTGCTGATTAAGATTTTAAGCAACGCTTCTAAATTAGACTGTCAGGCCGCTGTCTTCCATGCAGGGTTGAGGTTCTGATCTCGCGCAGGCTTGTTTGAGCAAGCAGCCTTTCTGAGTTGATTGTGAGCCGGGCTAGCAACGTTCAATGTTCTTTCATTCATTTTCCATGAGATGGGGGTGATTCAATTAGCCCTGATTGTCCATGAGATGTGGCCCAAAATAAAACGACTGGTCTCTGATATCCTCCTCCCGAGGTATTTCCCAGCTGACTAGTAACAATGTTAATTACCCATTGTTATGATCTGAAAGACACCAGAATTTTAATTATGTAAATTTGAAGCCATTTTGTTCAGATGCGCAAAAAAATAAGAAGACAGTGTTTTCCTTAGCGGGTCCTGTAATCCCTGTTTGGAATCTCTGCAAACTTAACTGCAGTGTGTGTGATGTGTCAGAGAAGAGTCAACTCCATCCATGCCTGAGCAACCTGGGGATGACTTCTTTCTCAAGAGACAAAGAACAGGACATTGTCTTTGACATTCTGTTTCTTCTGGCATCATTCCTGGGAGGCTCTGACAGCCAGTTTTCGTGGCCATGTCTGCAAACACAGAGGGTGTCTATAATGGATGGCTTTGCAAAACGCAAAAAGCACTTCCAGTCTCAATACCTGTGAGGTCCAGACCATTGCCCAACAGAAATTACACCAAACCCCTTCAAGAGGTCCCCCCAAGTAAGATGGAAATATTTTTTTGCTACCACTAAAACTCCAGTTAGAAAAATTCTGCAAGCTGGAAAAAGAGAACCATATTCTTCTCTTTGAAGCCACAGAGAATTCAGGAACCTTCCCATTTCTCAGGAGAACACTTTATTCCAGATATAAGCGCTCCATGGCTGTTGTCTTCATCCGCTCATCATACCCTGCATCATTAGGAAACTATCAAATGTCCAGGAGGTAAATGGTACCCAAGGAGAGCATGCTGGGTGTTTATGGTGGTCGAGTTGGACCTGATCTCAAGCTGACACACTCCAATGCTCCCGGGATTATATGGTGGTATATCTCAGAGCCTTGGGAAAACTAATGGGGTAGAGAGAGATCATGTAACTCATCTAGAAAAGAATATAAAATTTTATTATTATATTAAAATGAACAGTGATAAATTATGGACTAGAATTTAAATTTATTGATTTTTAAAGATGAAACAGGAGACTTGAACATGTGAAAGAAAATGTTTCCCCGGAGTAGATTGCCTAACTCATGCCCTCATCACACCTCGAACCCTGAGAGGCAGAGTGAAGGGTGGTCCAAATTGATCCTCCTTTGCTGTGTAATATCAGGGAGAGAGTTTTGAAAGGTCTGGTATGCCTTGGCCCTCCAAGAGGTTCCAATCTGGTGCCTTTTTTCCTGTTTCCTGGTCTGATAAGAAAAAAAAAAAAAATGAGCCAAAGCATGTTCCAGAGGACTCTCTACCAATGGAATAATCTTTACTACAAAGGACCAGAATAAGTTGGAAGAGAAACCTCGGGGGAGTGGGGGTAGGGAGGGAAGGGGTAGTGAGAGAAGACGTGCTTTGCAAAAAGGTGCTTTTCACATCAAGAGCCTGGAATACAGGACTTCATCTGCAAGGGAAGGAAGCAGCCGGAGACCTCCCCCAAAAACCTGTCCGACTTTCAGTAGGATTTTGGCAGAGCAGACTGGATAAAAATCTAAGAATACCTTATCAGCAAGCTAGCCGCAAGATGATAAATGATAAATGAAAGGAAGTAAAGTAACTGCCACTAATTGAGCACTTACTATGTGCCAATTTATTATCTCCTCGCTCGATCGCTGCCACACGCCCATCTCCCAGAGGAAGAAACCAAGGCTGGGGGGTACGGAGCCCCTTGCCGAAGCGGACACACCCAGCAAGTGGTGGAGCCCTGGGATCTCCCTCGGCCACACTGCCTGCCCGGAGTGCAGTTCTGTATTCCGGGTGCTGGAAATGTGGGGTGCCCAGAGATCGGGCTCGGGGAAGAAGAATCAAAATGGAAAGGATCTCAACTAGAAAGATACAATGTCACCGTTCCCAGGGGCTGACTGCCCGGTCTCCAGCCTGGGCCCACTGTTTCCTGCTTGCTGTCTCTTCCTTTCCCATCTGCTTTTCTCCCGCCCCGCTGATCCCTCCTTCCTCATCTACTCGCTCTACCCCAAATGTCAGAGCTCCTCAGGATTCCACCCAAGACTCTCTCCTCTTCTCCCTCGGCTTTGTCTCTTTCTCCACCTCTAAGACATCCTGGGCTGGGTAGATCTTTGTTTGGGGGGTGGGGGGTGGGGGCTGTCCTGTGCATTGCGGAAAGTTTAGCGCCGTCCCTGGCCTCTACCCACTAGGCGTTGGTAGCTGCCCCGCCCCCCCGCCCCCACGATTGTGACAATTGAGAATGTATCACGGACATTGCCCAATGTCCCCTGGGGGTAAAATCACCCCTGGGTGAGAAGCACTGCTCTGGAAGATCTGATCCATTTCCATGTGTTTCATTACCAACCGTGCCTTCAGAGACTGTCCGTCTCCCAGAGCTGCTTGTCCAGCTCGGGCCTCTGTCCCACGCCTGGACTGACTTACCGTCGCTTAAAATCAGACCTCGCGCCCAGCAAGCACCGCCAGCTCCATACGCTCCCAACCGAACCTGTCATCTCCCAAAGCTGCTCCTCTTTCAGGTTCCCCGTCTCAGAAACAGCCTCAGAAACCCGGGAGTCATCCATCAGCCACACCTCCCGCCCCGTGCGCACACAGGGGCGCCTGCGCACACCCACACCCCCTACCCATGACTAAGTTCTCCCGGTTCTGACTTCTTTCTCCGGTGTCCTGCCACTGCCTCCCATTTCCAACGCCATCACCCCCCTTCAAACCACCAGCACCTTGTGCTAGAACAGCCGCCCAGTCCGCCTGTGCACATCATCCACCACACTAATTGTAAAGATCCGGTCCCGTTCACTTCTCCGCTTCCTTCTGACCCTCGAGTGGTTTCCAAGTGCCCAGCACGGCTGCAGGCTGGCCTTGCCCACCCTGCCGGGCTCACCGCAAGCCACTGTCCTGGGGCTTAGGACAGTTCCACAAATGTGGCAGCCAGCCAGGAGCGCATGGCCCAAGTTCACCCCACTTAACTGACCCTTGTTCATCCTTAAGGACTCCACCTCATTCACCCTGACTTAGGTCCCTCTGCCGGGCTCCCTGGGTGTCAGGATCCTCCCCTCCACCCCTTACCACCACTGTCACTGTCCCTGGACGATCCGGTTTGCACATTTAATTGTGGATCTTCTCTTCCAGGCGCTACACTCTGTGAGGACAGAGATGGTGATTGCTTCCCATGCACCGTCTACACCTGTGTGCACTGTTCAATAGGGTAAGCATGGTGGCTATTGAGCAGTTGCAACCTGAGAGAAGAATAAACACTGGATTTTGAAGCTGTAGAACAACAACATAATAATGTAAAAATACCTGGATATCTTAGTTATATTGGGCTAAATGAATTATTAAGGATAGCACCTGTTTCTGTTTACTTTTTAAAATGTGGCTACTAGAAAATTTAAAACTACTCATGTGGCTCCTATTATGTTTCTGCTGGACAGTATTCATCTAGATTCAGTGAGATGTCTGGTATTTAATAGGGGTTTGTTTTTAATATATATTAGTGAACAGAATGAGCGATCCCATCCTCCATGTAGATGATCTAAAATGCAAATCAGATCTTGTTGCTTTGTTCCTTAAAATCCTTCCGGAGCTTCAAGAAGGAATTCAACCTCCCCATGGCCCACAAGGTCCTTCCAGACCTGGATCCTGATGGGGACTAGCCTGAAGTCTTTGCACATGCTGTTCCTTCTGCCTGGGTCTGCCCTTCCATGCCCTCTCTGTCCAGCTCTCTCTGACTTCTCTTTAAGTCTCTCTCCAGAAAGTCATCCTGAGGCCCATAGGATGGCGTAGGGAGCCCCACTGTATTAGAAGTCATTTGTTCTTTCATCCGTTCGTTCACTTACTGCGTTAGCTCCTGGGGAAATCAGAGATGCCGTCTGTCCTCAGGGAGCCTACAGACCTGCTCTTAACTCAGAGTCTGGCTTTCTGACAAGGACACATCTCTCATCTCCGTAGCCCCATCCCCAGCACAGGGCATGGTGTACAGTACATGCTAAGTGTTGTTATGGATAACAAAACATTGTACACCCCGATGCACGGGGTGTCACTCACGCTCAGGCATTCACCAGTGGGAGTGCTCCCATTCAAGCCTCAACCTGGGGTGTGGGCCTCACCTTCTCCCTGCCTGACTGTCTCCGGGGGGAATGGGCTGGCTCAGCCATGGAGTTACCAGTTAGGCCAGGCATTTGCTCAGGGATTACTGGGCCCCTTCCAGAAGAGGATTACCTTGTGTCCAAACCCACCGGGCGTTGGAACAGCCCTCCAAATATTTGCTGAGAATTTCTGACCTTTACCTTCTGTCCCGCAGCCCCCCAGGGCTGGGATGTGAGCCTCTCCACAGCAGGTGACTGGCAGCTCGGAGCTCCTCCCCTCCCCAGTCCTCCCCGCCAGCTCTCAGGGGAGCCTCCGGTATTCAGCCCCAGCCTGGCTGGGAGGGCCATGCCTCTGCTTAGTCACTCTTAATATTACATAGGGAATGCACGATGCTCCCCATGTTGACTCTGCTAAGACCATTAGTGCCCTTGGTGGCATCGCTTTAATTTGTGCTCTTGAAGGCAAACTGCTGTCCTTGGAGCCTGGGAGGATATTGCTTATATTAAAGATGAAGACAGAGGGGAGGGGAGGGAACCAGCTCTGACCTACAGCAGTGGATGGGAGGATGTTGAGGGAGGAACGGTGCTTCTGAAAATTCAAATCTCGCCACCCCCACCCCCGGATGAGCCACTTCATTCGTCCAAAAGACATGGCGGGAGGTTCTCAGCAATGCTAGGGGTTCTGCCTGCAGGTGAAGCCCAGGGGACAGGGCAACAAGGTCAATGCTGCCCAAGAGGCAAGAAAAGAAGGGGAACAGGCTGGGCAGAATCTCAGACAGACACTCCCTCCTATCGGGGCTGCAGAGGAAGGTAAAGCAGAAGGAAGAGAGGGTCTGCCCTGGTGGGGAGGGACTTCCAGCAAGAAGATTCTAGAGCTCCTGAAAGCAGCCACAGGAGCACGGTGTGCTGGGAATGGCTTGCCCATAAAATAGAGGATGCCCCGTTAAATTTAGATTTCAGAGAAATAACACCTCGTTTCTTTAACAACTGTATGGAGACGTCTTTGATATATAAAAATTGTATATATTCAAGGTACACAACTTGATGTTTTGATATATGCATATACTGTGAAAAGATCATCACAATCAAGCCTCTACAATGTTACCATTTGTGTGCGTGTGTGTGTGTGTGTGTGTGTGTGTGTTGAGATTTAAATCAAAATCTACCCTTCAAGTAAACTGCAAGTATACAAAATAGTATTGTTGATGACCATTACCATGCTGTACGTCAGACTCCTAGAATTCATTCGTCTTGTACGACTGGAACTCTGTGCCCTTAGGCCAAAAGAAAATGTGGTATATATTTATAATGGAATATTATTCAGCCTTTAAAAATTAAGAAAAATCCTGCCCTTTGCACCCACATGGGTGAAACCAGAGGACATTCTGCTAAGGGAAAGAAACCCGACACAGAAAGGCAAATACTGCACGATCTCACTCGTGTGGAATTTAAAATAGCAAAACTCACAGAACGGTGGTGGCCGGGAATGGGGGGAGGGGATGAGAAGGGCAAATGAGGAGGTACTGATCAAAGGACACATACATTTTTTAATTATGGTAACATACAGGAAACATAAAATTTACCATTTTACCCATGTTTGAGTACATATATGATCCATTATTGTGCCCACCATCCCCACCTTTTAGTTTCAGAACTTTATCATCTTCCCAAACAGTAACCCATGAAACACTCACTCCCAGCGGCCCCGGCCCCTGGATTCACCTCCTCTGGACCTTTTGTATAAATGGAATCATACAGCATACGCGGTCTTTCGCTTCTGGCTTCTTATTACCCGGCATGATATTTTCAGGTCTCATCAGGGCTGTAGCCTGAGCCAGTCCTTCATTCATTGTCCGGAGAGACCACGTTTTCTTTATCCATCATTCACTGATGGACGCGTGAATTTTTTCCACCTTGTGGCTCCCGTGAATGGAGCTGCTAGGAGCGTGTGTAGAGTTTTTGATCAGACACCTGCTTCCGAAAGTTCGGAGTATATGCCTCTGAATGTAATCGCTGGGTCTGACAGGAACGGCATGTGGAACGTGCGGAGGAACCGCGAGGAGCTCCTATGGGGGCGGTATCGCTCGACATCCCCATCAGCCCCGGCTCAGGCACCAACAACCCTGTGGGATGCAGCCCGGTGGACAGGGGGCTAAAGGGACAAATGCAGGGGCGCCTGGGTGGCTCAGTCGTTAAGCGTCTGCCTTCGGCTCAGGTCATGATCTCGGGGTCTTGGTATCGAGTCCCGCCATCGGGCTCCCTGCTCAGCGGGGAGCCTGCTTCTCCCTCTCCCTCTGCTGCTGCTTGCTCTCTCTCTCTGTCAGATAAATAAATAAAATCTTTAAAAAAAAAAAAAAAAAGGATAGACCTTGAAAAAAAAAAAAAAGTCCAGTCAAACAGGTGAAGAGGCAGGGGAGGCCCAGAGGCCAAGGGGCTTCTGTCAGAGGAAAGGCTCCAAAGTAGGTTTAATCAGTCTGGAAAGAGAAAGTCTGAACACAGACAGGATCAAAGGATGTAACATCCAAAACCGTGTGGCTGGGTGAGGCCCAAGTACCCCGGCTCCCCGGGACCCCAGGAGGGGCTCCCCCTGAGGCTGGGAAGACGCTATGTGGGGGCAAATACAAGCAGGCATGACCCACATAAGACAGTGCTGGGCAGTTTTACCACGGCCCCCCAAAACCATGTGTCTCTGCTACACGGTAAAGGGGGAGACTGTGAATAGAGCCACGGTTCTGAAGAGAACTCCAGAAGGGCACCTGGGAAGTACAAGATGGTGTGTTTTGCTTCCCTACGAGGCAGGCAGGTGGGGTGTCTCCTGATGGATGGGGCCCAGACTCTGGGGGTGGCCCCACAGCGCTGTGAGGAATGCTTTCGTAGACCCCCCTATGTCAGCAGCCCCCCATTCTTTGGCTGGTGCGGCTGACATTTCCTCAGGCTGCCATAAAGTGCTGGCAGACTCAGCTTCGCCTCCCCTGCCCTAACTCCCACCCCCAAGCTGGCTTCCCTGAGCCCTCTTGTAGAGAGACAGCCCCTGCCTCACCCGGAAAAGAGCATGCCGAGGGGAAGGCAACAGTGGTGAGCACACCAGACTCAGTTCTCTGAGGCGAGCCGTGGTGCATGAGGAAAGATTCGTCCAGAGGAGAAAAAAAACCACCCCTGCCCCTGTGAAGTCGGGCTCTGAGGAGCCGCCCCGCCCTTGACAAACCCTCCGGGTTATTGGAGGTCACGTGGCATTAAGAAGCATGGAGCCTTAGAGTATGGGATCCTCTACTTCAAATAAGTTCAAGGAACAAGGATGTCATCGTACCCCCAAGCCTAGCAGTTGAGACAGCAAACATTTGTTATCCCAGGCTGGGACTCCTGGCTCGGCCTAGCTGGGTCCTCTGGTTTGGCGTCGCTCACGTCGAGGAGGCCGCCCTCAGGTGTCGGCCAGGGCTGTGCTTCCATCTCAGGGGGAGGGGGGAGGGGCCACCTCCAGGATCTTGGGTCCCCATGAGCTGTGGGTTCCTGGCCACGTTGTTCTCTCCAGAGGGCAGCTCACAGCAAGGAAGCTGGTTTCCCTCAGAGCGAGGCAAGGTTTCATAGACATCTTAATGGCGATGTCTAGTAGGCTATTGGATAGATGGGTCTGGAGTCTGGGAGACAGGTTTGGGCAGAAGATACCAGTTGGTGAGTCACCAGCAAGTAGATGGTACTGGAAGCCATAGGAAAGAGTTGGATCCCCCAGGGAGGGGAGGGGGCTACAGACTTTTGTGCAATGCCAGGGCTACAGTGATGATTCTCCCCGAGCCCTCGCAAAGCAGGGGGCGGACGGCCCTGAGCTGTTAACCCCCTTCAGGAATGGCATCTGTTGAAAGCAGTGGCCTTGCCCAAGGCCCCAGAGCCTCGCCAGAGTGGCTAGCATCTGAGGGGCTATAAGGGCCCAGCACCGTCATCCCAACACAGAACTAGTCTGAGGGGCCATCCCAGCCTCACAGCTCTGGGCCGGAGGAGTGACCTCCTTGTCCTCTCTCAGCTCAACCGTTGCTTCCTCAGCAAAGTCCCATGGGACTGTCCCTCCCTGCTACCAGCAGTCAGGGTCCTGTCACGATTGGCTTCCATAGGACTCTGGTGTCCCCTCTACTGGACATATCTGTGTTCATGATTACACATGGATTCCTATGTTTATTTGGCTGTTGTCCGAGTCTTCCATTAGCCCACAGGCCCCAGAGGGTCAGGAACAGTGTCTCCTGGTCACCCCACATGCTCAGTGTCATCATGGGCCTGGCATCCAGGAGGTCGTCAGGACACACGTGTTTAACGAACAAGGTCCCTGGCAGTGACAAGTGCCTGGGCTCCAATCCAGGTGACATTTCTGGCCTAAGAAAGGCCCAACATACACTTCTCCACTGAGGCCAAATACCTTCTCTTGTGAAGACCTTCCTTCAAGGGTGGGATTTTTTGTTCTCACTGAAGAACAGCGGGCCCTTTTTACCAATCCACCTCCCCAACCCCCCACAAAGAAGGGAAGGAATCACCCTTTCCCTCAGGTCAGGAAGCGTGTGTCTCTCCCCAGGTGTGCCATCCCCCCGTCTGGTCACCACCTCCCTACAAGGCCCTGCCCGGGCTTGGCCCCAGCGCGGCGCCTTGTTTTTCTTCTTTTGTACACAGGTTGCGGGGGGTGCTGGCAAACTGCAGGCCCCACCAGGGCTGAGGGCTCAGCTCCTCTCATAATGGGAGGTCAAACGAAATGAAAACCCACCTCCCTTGCCCCATCATCTGAATCCCTACATTGGCTATGACATGGCTAAGGGGAAAATATTGGATTTATTTTTATGAGTTAGTCCTCACCCCAAGGCCCTTAAGAGGAACCGGGCGAAGTGAATCCATTCAGAAGGTCGGGAGGTCATAGCTAACTTGTAAAAATAAATCCAATATTTTTTACTCTGTCTTATTAGATTTATATGATGCAGACATCCAAGGGAGGTTTGTTTAAAAAAAAAAAAATGGTCATTTCCCAGTGCTATGTAGAGTGTTTCTTCTTTGCCTCTGCCAAACACCCATTCCATCTCTAGGCTCTCTGCCGATCATCTGGCTGGGTGGCAATTTCTTGATCTTTTTGAAATAAAGATGGTTTTGAAATGAATTACCTGAGAGTCTCGGTCTCCCCTCCATCATTTCATCCCCACAGAAACCAGCACCAGTATTTCTGAGCCTGAAGGAGCCAAACATGAAGGTTGGAAAGAACTGAATCTATCTGCTGGGTCGTGCTACTGGCAGGTTCAAAAATTCACTTTCCTTCTGAAAAAAAGGAGGCAGTAACTAGTGTGGGATCAAATGGACCCATTGCCATCGCTCAGGAAATAGACCATGTCGCCTACACGCTTCTCTCTTGGCTCCCAGCCTGGTTCTCCCTCAGCGGGCATCTCTCAAGTGACAATAGGGAGCACGGGCCGCTCAGAAGTCTGTGGGGACAGTGATGAAAGTCCATCCCCACTCCTGGATATTTTGCTCAAGCGCCTGCCCCTTCTTCTCTCTCCTTCCTCATTGTCCAGACGTTGACTTTCTCTGCAACAGTTTGACAAGTCCAAGATCAAGGTGTGGGCCAGCCTGGTTTCTTCAGCGGGCTCTCCCCTTGGCCTCCAGATGGCTGTCTTCTTGCTGCGTCCTCACCTGGTCTTTTTCCGCGTGTGTGCACCTGTCTGGTCTCTGAATGCACGTCCTCTTCAGAAGGATGTCAGTCAGATTGGATTCGGGTCCAATCAAAAGACCTCATTTTAATTTAATATCCCTTTTAAAGATTCTACCTCCAAAGGCAGTGATGTTCTGAGGTATGGCAAGGAGTTAGGGCTTCAACATATGAACTGGGGAGACAAAAATTCAGCCCCTAAAGCCCTCCCAGGCCAGATATCAAGCTCTCTACTGATGAGGAGGGCCTGTCTTCAAACAGTGTTCATCCTCGGGGCAGAAGGGGCTCTGCAGAGACTAGAGTTATCAAGCCTCCACAGGAAGAGGGACAATGATGTATGAATCACCTTGTCGTGATGAGACTGTCCAATGACCCTCATTCTTGTTCTCTCACGGCCATACTTCCTGTTTTGTGTGCACAGGCCCACGGACACGACCTTCTCCCAGACCACCCCTCTCTAACTACAGATCCACTTTGCACAGAAGAAGAAGTCACGGGATTAACTGTTTAATCTGCCAATTCTGAATGGTGGGAACACGGAGAGCCCCTCGGTGTGTTGTGTTTCAGCCTCCTTCTCGAAGCTGAAGTTTCAAATTATCCTGTGTTCTCAGGAGAAAAGCCATCAGTTTCTGCTCTGAATTTGCAAGGCCACTTTCCAGCCTGTGATAAATACCCAAAGCGAGCCAGAGTGATCCTGCCGGGCTCCCCCGGAGAGAATGTGAGCAATAATGTCATCACATGACTGTCTGGCCCGCCCGCCCTAGCTCTGGCCTCCCCCCACCCCCTACCCCTTGTAAAGGATTCCACGGAGAGACCTGGGTGCACTGGTTAGGCCAGGAGGCCTGCAGGAAGGTGAGGTCTGGCATTCCAAGCTATCCATCAGCTAGTACTTTAAATTCGGACCATGGCAAGCTCCGTTCACTCTCAGGGACAGGTCTCTCTATGCAAGCCAACTAAGGTGCCCTCTGAATAGTATGATTTTAAGGGCACTGAAAGACCCTTCTGTGCCTCGAAATGCCACCATTAAAGCCACTCCTTTGCTTTTGCTTTTTTTGGGAAATATTTTTCAAGGTGCGCTCCGTGAAACGCTGGGCTCATAGAAATCAGTATCTGGGGGAGGGTAAGGAAGAGTTCTTTAAGGAAAGGACAAGACACTACACTTTCTTTCACACCTTGTTTTCCCAGATTCTGGCCTGAGGTTCTGCCACACAGCAAATGCAATAAGTCTGTGTAGGATGATTGTTAAATGGTCAAATAAGTCTGGGAGAAGCACCAGGCAAAAGCCCAAATTAAGGGAGTTTTCTTCCTTTGGGCCTTCTCAGAGCTTCAGTGAACTGATGTAGCTCATGGAGATGCTGAGAGAGGGAACTTCTCGGCTAACATTTATTTGGGTTTAATAATTTCCAAGTGCAGGGGCGCTTGGCTGTCTCAGTTGGTTGAGCGCCTGACTCTTGATTTCTGCTCAGGTCATGGTCCCAGGGGCATGAGATCGAGCCCTGAGTCAGGATCCACGCTCAGCTCGGAATGTGCTTGAGATTCTCTCTCTCTCTCTCTCTCTCTCTCTCTCTCTCTCCCCCTCTGCACTTCCCCTGTGTGTGGGCGCTCTAAATTAATTAATCAATTAAAATAAAAATTTCTCTAAAAAATAATAATATCCAAGCGCAGTTAACCACGTGACTGAGCTATATCTTGTTCTATGGTGGAGTCGTTGTATAGATTACAAGCTTCCTATGCTAAAGAAGAACACTGAAGGGGATGTAAAGAGGTGTAGACCTGATAAAAATGGCCCTGGGGCGACCTGAGAAGCCATTGGTGTAGACAGAAAACCCAAAGGTCCTCAAAGCCCATTTGAAGGAAAGGCTGACTGAAGGCGCTGTCTCTAGAACAGACCCGATCCGAGGTTGACATCAGGGCTGGGTGAGAACAGCAGAGTGTTTTGGAGGAAGCCAGTTTGCTTGGGTTTTTCACTGGGTCCCCGGGCACAGAGCACATGTCTAGAGCAGGTAGGCCTGTGTGGGGATGGGGGGAGCGAGCAGGGAGAGCAGAAGGACAAGGAAGGGAAAGAGCCAGGAGAGCTCAGATTTGGGGCCTGGCAGAGCCATCGAAGCAGGTGGGGGTGTGGAGTTGGGACCCCGGAAAACCCTGAAGATGAACGTTGCATAGCTCAGTTACGGCCCAGCCTGACCCTGCTCCCTGATATACCACCAAACAAAACATCACCTCCTCATCAAGAAGCTAAGGCCGCTCTTCTCATTCTAGAAAAAAGACCCAGAGACCCAGAGACCCAGAGACAGAACAGTCTCCATTTCTCAGAGCTTCCATTTAGCAACCCCCCGCCCTTGATGAGCCGCTGCCAAGATGTGCACAAAACGAGTGCAATTTAAAACTCAGGAAGCTCGGTTTTCAATAATTCCCTGCTAGGCTTCTGTCTGCGAAAAGTAAATAACACGGCTGCTACAAACCCTGGGAGCAAAATCGCCAATAACGGTGCCATGCTTATAAACTTTCCCAATTTTCTGCAAATCTCCACCGCCTCTCTCCTGACTTGGGTCTGTATCAGATTTTTTTTTTCCTTTATTGAACATCTGCCTTGGGAGCCACTGTCACAAAAAGTAATAAACACATCAATCCAAAAGAAAAAGAAAGGACTGCGCAGGCCAAACGACTCAGCCAATCAAACTGGCAGCTGGTGGCAGGCACGGGCGTGGGGGGGGGAGCGTGGGGGGGCGCTAAGCGACTGTCTTCCTGGAGGATTTTCCAGGGGATGCTCCCCACCCACGAGGCCAGAGATGCACCTTCCCGATATGTTCATTGCAGTTTCTGCTGCTAATTGCAGATTTCAACCTTTGTTGAGATTTCAAGAGCCCGGATTAATTTGTAAGGCTCCCGTTTGGCCAAAACTTGACAACTCCTGCGTTGCCTTTGCCTCTTCCCAAAGATTAAGGGAACAAGGGAACGATGTGTCTTGGAATAAAAAATTCCTTAAGAAAAGAACTCCAAACAGGAAATGATTGCCTCTCAAATACTACCCGTGGGTTCTGCAAGCATGTACTGGAGACGTGATTGCGGTGTTCACGGTCCCCGAGGGCCGCCCCCCCCCCCGCCGCCCACCCAAATAACAGCAACAAAAAATTATGCCTGAAAGGGAAACAAAAGCAATTTATGTTTTCCAGTTATCGTCCCAGAAATAGCCAATGATTACTTGCATACCGAACAGGCGAAATCAAATCTTTCACTACTGCTTTAAAAAAAAAAAATCCTATTACAAATTACATTTAACTCAGGTGTGTATAGTTTGCCAGTTCTTATCCAATTGTAAATTAGACCAGGGTTGCCTGTTGGGAGCGAAAAGTGGCTTTTGAAACATGTCTTATTGACTGGGTATAAATTACCTGCAGCAGATTTGTGAAGCAAATTTGAAGCAGGAGATGCCTCCAGGCAACACTGTATTGATTGTAGCTTGATATTCAGCTGATTTTAAGGTGAAAAATAAATATTGTTTTAGCAGCAATTTAATTAACAAATCACTGCATAAATGGTAAGACTATTGTGTTGTCTAATACAGGGATTTGGGCTTATACAGGGATTTGGGCTTCTTTTCCCAATTATGTGATAAATGCTTCGTTTCACATGTAGATAAATTGTCTTTAGTTATCATTCCGTCTCTGTGAACCCACATAGAGCAAAATCATGGTCGTGGACACCTTGCTTATTTTTCTTTAGACTCTAGAAGTGAGGGTTTTCCCTGGTCCTAAACCTTCAGCACTGGCAAAAACTGAGTGGTGCTGTTTGTAGCAGAGTCCTTGTGGGACCAGCTGGAACCTGGGGGGGGGGGTGGCAGGGATCAGGAGCCCCCCTCAAAACCCAGGCTGCCAGGTCAGCTCTGTCCTCAAGCTGTTGTGTGATCTTAACCACATTGCTCTGCTTCTCCCGGCCCCATTTCCTTGGTGGGTTAGATCTTCCCTAAGGTAATGGTGATAAACAACCGGTTCTTGAAGGCAGAAGGCCTGGCTTATAGTCTTTGCCCGTTCCCGTGGTGTAAATTCTCCCCCTCTGGCTGATTTGGAGCAACCAGTTGGCCATGACTGCATGCATGGTTGGGAAGAGATGCTCCCACCGCGCCCCCCCCCAACCAGCTCCAGGATTGTAATGATGAATATCAACATGATTTCTCATGAAGAGCGTGTCCAGAATATCCAGCATTTCTCCTTTTGTTCCTTTAGGGGAAAGAAAGCAAGACAATGACAAAATCATCGAATGTGGAGATAATGTCTATAAGCATTCCCAGAAATCCTCCAATGAACCGATTTAAAAAAAAAAAAAACCTTTTCTCCCTTGATACAAAAGTACTCCATATGCATCAAAAAGAATGCAGGGAAATTCAGGAAAGCCAAAGGAATAAAAATGTGTAAATCTCTATAATTACATCACCCAGAGATTAATATATTGGGGTATTGCTGGTTCAGTTATTCCTCTCTGCTCTCTCCTATACACAAACACACACACAATACTTTTACAAACATGAGATCAAACAAGCTTGTGTGAGTCTTTGCTTGTTAGCCAATGAAAATGTTAACATGTCATTAAATATTCCTGCATTATTTTAAGGCCTGCATCTCTAAGCTTTAATCAATCCGTCCTTTATTTCTGACCTCTAGGCTGTTTCCAGTTGTCTGTTAATGTGGGACAACTGTGTATTCATCATGGACCGAATCTTTGTCCACAGCCATAATTATGGCTGATGAATCAATTGCAAGATCAGGAGCTGCTGTATCTACTAATGTATTTTTTTTTTTTTTAAAGATCAAACTTGTCACTGAGAGAAACCTGTTATTACCATTCTGGATATGATCAGAGAAACCCGTGGTCTAGGGACAGGCCCAACATTGATTGAGTGACGTTATAAGGTTCTTTTGTTTGTATTTTTTATTTTGTTGTTTTGTTTTATTTTTCGCAACGAAGAGCCAGTTAAGAGTTGGTTGGTGTCATCTCGTCCATCAAATACCACCGTTCTTCATAAGGGTGACCCCTGAACCTGGAAGAAGGGGCCCAGGAGGCCAGTTCCCCATCCCTCTGCCCATTTCAGAGCAGCTGAGCTATGAAGGAAGGCAAGGAAGCCCTCGCTCGGAGGGGAGATGGTGGGGAGATGGTGGGAAGAGTGGGCAGGGAGGGCTTCATGCCTAGGAAGAAACAGACCGCTTTAGGACATTTCTGATTTGCCTTTTCAGCAATATTCAGGAGGACATTGAAGCCAGAAATGAGAGCAAGCAGGACAGGAGAGAAACAATCTGAGATAAGGGGAGAGTGAATGGAGAGAAAACACAATTGATTAATTAAAAACCATCATCTGAACAGCAGGTTGGATGCTGCAGAAAATCAATTTAATGAGGTAAGAGACAAATTCAAGACATCTTCCATTATACACAGGGGGCGTTTGCTAGATACCGATTTACGGCGACAGAGAAAAATGACCAAAGACGCATTTGAAAAACTTAAAGCTTGCCGCTAACAGAACAAAAAGGGAGTACGTCCTCCTAGATTATTTGTTTAAGAAGGGGAAGAAAGTAAATGTAATCTGTATTTAAAAAAAAAAAAAAGGAGGAGAAATCAAACAAGCCAACAAAACAAAACAAAGAGAAAACCAAACATGACTATCATACTTTATAATCAGATTAGCTACTAAACATAAAACCGTATAAATGAGTTAACACTATTAAATTCAGAGATTTTCAGATAGAGTAAAAAAAAGTTGCTATTTGGTGAGATTATCCTAAAAGAGAAGGACTCAAAAGTATTAAATAAGGATATAAAAATTTTGAATAATAAGGTTGATTTCAGATATACATATCAATTTTGTTCCCTAACAAGGAGACTAAATTCTTTTAAATTTACCATAGAATCTTTGCAAAAATTATCTTTAGCTTCCAAGGATGACCTTAATGAATTAAAAAAAAAATGATATTGCTCCTGACAGGTAGTTTTAAGATTGAAAATTGAGCCCAACCATTCTTTCCCCTTCATTTCCCGAATCTCATAGAAATGTCTGAAGAAATCTAACACAAAACAAACTGTAGCTAGCCCAGAAAACTGACAGGAATGTAACTAAGGAACCCCAATTTGATAGTACTTCTAAAAGCCGCAGAAAGGGGAGTGAGAAATAATCCAACAAGTGACACAGAGCCTGCATTTCATGGCAGGCCTGGGGGAACCCTGAGAACCCCCGAGAAGAATCTGGACACTCCAGGAGGCCAGGAGAACCCCCTCCTATCAGAGGGCAGGGCTCAAGGGGCGCCTGGGTGGCTCAGATGGTTAAGCGTCTGCCTTCGGCTCAGGTCATGATCCCGGGGTCCTGGGATCGAGCCCCGCATCGGGCTCCCTGCTCGGCGGGGAGTCTGCTTCTCCCTCTCCCTCTGCCCCTCCCCCTGCTTGTGCTCACTCTCTCTCAGATAAATAAATAAAATCTTAAAAAAAAAAAAGAGGAAGAAGGGCAGGACTCGGGCTGAGGACAGCCCAGGGACGGCCAACCGGGCACTCGAGCAGAGTCCTTAGGCGTTCTGATGCCAATCCCGCCGTGACCAATGATGGGAACAGTCACCTGGGTGAAGCTGACAGACGAGCCCTTCCTGGTCTGTGGGGCTCCCTGTGGCCCCTGGGCTCTGGCCCCTTGCCCTCCAGACAAATGAAAGTATGGGGTGGTAAAGACCCACAGAAAAGTCGTCCTCATGGAATACTCTTTTCCAAAGCACAAATTTGTCACAGTCTCCCTATGAAAAACGCAGCATCTCTGTTCTCTGACTCCAAAATGCTGAGCTGAGAGATTAAAAAAAAGTTGGAGGTGGGGGATGGGAATGGGAGCTGAGCCATCTCTCCACATTGAAGGCGAGACCCATCCAGTTTTCTCATTCCCCTCACCCTTTTGTTTGGTTTTTTTCCAGGAAAAAAAAATATCTAGGCACACTTTTTGAGTTGTTTTCCAAATTTGAATTGAATAAAAGTAATACATTCTGATGTTTTTCCAAGCACTCTGAGACCTACATCATTTCTTCAGCTCCTCAGACCGAACCCTTTGAATTGGGTAGCCCCAGTAGCACTGTGTCCATCCGACAGATGATGGATGAGAACACTGAGACCCAGGGAAAGTGACTGGTTTGCCCAGAGTCACAGAGGGGTGGAGCTGAGTCCTGAGTCAGGAACTTCTGACTCTAAGCCCCGTGGTCTTGTTCCTTTACCAACAACCATAAAACCTTGACCTGACTGACAAATAAATAAGAGCCTTGGCCACATTCGTGGGAGCCAAGATGGTTCTGAGAGAGTGAACACAAGTAGCGGGTGCAGCTGTTACATGGGAACTTTTCGGTTGAGAGCTCACCCCGCTCTTTGACTCATTCTTCTCGCTCATGAAATGGGGAAAATGGTAGGAGCTTCCCTGTCTTGTCCCTTTCCAGTGAGCCTGTCTGATGGTCCACGGAGGGGAGACAGAGACCCCGGGGAGCCGGGGGGGCAGGGGTCCCTGGGAGGTGCAGATGCAGATGAGGTCCCAGCACCTCTCCTGTGTGGCTTGCCCGTGGCTGAGGACAAGGCTCCCCGAACTTTGGAGTTGGTTGGCTTTTTAGCTGGAGGCTTGGCACAAAGATTTATGTGCCTAGTGTGACCACACTCACCATCCATCACGATTAGTTACAATAAAATCTCTCTTCATGTTTTTAAAAGCCCTTCGAGTTACATTCCATTATGCAGTTAACATGTCGCAGATGGTCGGGCCCCGGCTCAACCAGAGAACCATTTTTTGATCTCTGATAAGGAGGGCAGGGAACCAGCGCTTGACCTCTCCCAGATCCCCCCAAACCCTACCCCAGTCCCTGAGCCTGGGGTAGAGGAGAGAGAACAAAGAAGGGGGGCCCTGGCTCAGCCCCCAAGAACTCGGTGGCCAGACTGAAGCGAGCGGCTTGAACAAAGCTAAAGGGCTTGGGTTACCGCCTTTCTCTCGAGGGAAGTTAACCCGGATGCTCCCTGGGCCCTGGAACATCCCATCTGCCTCCCCTCTGCAGCCCTCTCCAGGCTGACCTGCATCCCACTCCTTCACGTTGGCTCAAAGCCCCTGCTGGAAAAGCAGACCTTGAGAGGTGAAGGGGATGATGATTGATGGTGTCCCCCCGAAACTTGCCGTCCCCCACCCTGGTCTCAATAAATGGCACTAGCTGCTAGCCCCGGCCCTGTGGCAAATATCAGGTGCTCTCAGATCGTCACCCCCCTGCCGCAGGAGAATTTTGTGGTCCTGCTCACCGCCTGACACCTGCCGTGGGTCCCGTGGGGGGCTACACGACCCCCAACCTTGACATCAGGCTCGGCCTTGTGGCTTGCCGTAGCCAGTGGCATGTGAGAGGACGTGAAGTAGGCAGAAGCTTGAAGAACCATCATGTGTTCCTGCCAGTTCTCTCCCTCGTTTGCACTCCATCCAGAAGAGAGGCCGCTCCTTCAGGCTGGAGGCTTCCGTGAGCGGATTCCACGAGCAGCCCACAGTGACCTGCAGCCGACAGGGGACCTCACTCTGTTTCTATCAGCTGCTGAGATTCTGGGGCTCTGGGGTACCACGGCATAGCTCAGGAAGATCCCACACTCAGGGGCCACCCCCGAGCTCCTTCTTGCCCTCAGCCTCCATGCCACGCTACACCCAGTCGGACGAGCTCTGCCATCACACCTCGAATCCATCCTCTCTTCTCCACCCCGGCGGCTCCCGCTCCAACCACCAGCCCCTGGTACCCCCGTGCTCTGCTCCCCATTTGCACAGCTGCTCTTCCCCATGCCACGCAGTGGAAATCCGTGAGGCCACCCCCATGCTTCTACCGCCTTCCAAGACTGCTCGTAGGTTTTTGCAAGAGAAGTCCAACTCCTTGCCCGCCCGATGCTCGGTGCGACCAAGCTCTTCCCAGCTCTCCACGGCAGCTCATCCTTCTCTCCGCCATGTTTGCTCATCTGCCTCCCGGGCGTCCTCTCTTCCTCACACATGCTGTCCCCCGCAACCTCTGTCTGACTGTTCTCCCCACATCCAGCCACTTCTCCAGGAATCAGTGCAAACGGAGCCCCCTCAGAGAGGTCTTCCCTGGCCCATGCCCCCCCTTGCCAGCTCAGTTTCAGCGCATTTTTCATTACCTTGTCTGTTGGCTTATTTGCTTTCTGTCTGTCCCTACCCCTCACACCAGAATATAATCCCCATGAGAGAAGGGACCATTGTCTTCTCGGATGCATCCCCAATGCCGGGCACATGGGTACTTGAGAGAATTTGTTGAAGAAGTAACAACCAACATTTACTGAGCGCTTGCAGGTGGTGACTCATTTCGAAACCTCGCCTGTATCAACTTTCAGAAACCTATGAGGTGGGGGCTATCGCCATCTTCATTTTGGAGACTCTGACTCTGAGGCACAGAATGGTTGTCTCACTCGGCCACGGTCACACAGCTAGCGAGGGGTGGGCCTAGGATTCGAGCCCCGGCAGCTTGCCTCTAGAGCCTGGGCACTTAACTACTGTGTTCTCTTGACCAGATCCATGGCTTCGTGGGACTTTGCCAAGTCACACCCAACCAGAGATGACGCCATCAGTCAGCATATGTCCCGAGAAAATAGACACATTGTCCAAAGGCAACCAGACTTCTTCCTTCCGGTGTCAGGGTTCCCATGATATTATGAAAGGAATGCGAACTCTGAAGCCAGACGGGCCTGGGGGTGCCCCTCAGCGGTCATTCAGCGAGGATTAACCATGTGCCAGTCCCAGGGCCAAGGACATAGTGTGTGTTACATCATTTGACAGATAGGGACACGGAGGCTTAGGAAGGTTGAGTACACTGTGTATGCTCACAAGGCGAGAGGATATTCCAGCTCAGACAGTGTGACTGTAAGACTGTGGTCAAGATACTTAAACCCTCCGCCGTCTCGGGTGAGTCATCTCCACAGTGATACAAACGGATAACACAAACTCACAGAACCCCCGAGCGCCAAGCGGAACCTCATAGGCGGGCAGAGGGCAACGACAAATGGCAAGGAGACACCCCCACCGCTGGGCACCATTGCTCATTAGAAATAACTGCCTGGGCTCAACTATCAAGCAGTCGGGGATTTCAGAGACTCCCGAGAAAAGTATTGATCCACTAACGACCCGCCTAAATCACTAGAAAGCCATCTGCAAACAAAACGCCCTTGAGAAATCATCAGTTGTCACCAGCTCCTTAACCTTCATGGCCAGTGGGGTCAGACGGCGAACTTCATTCCCTAATGCTCCGGTGCCACCACCCCCCACCCCTTCCTGAGCCTCCGAGCTGGCTGGCTAACAGCTTCGGGGAAAGACGCTAACCTTCCCAGACCCTCCACTTCCCAGGGAAAAAGGAATCCAGCCCAATGCCGACCCTGGAGAGCTCCAAATCAGATTCGTTTTCTCTAAATCCTAATAAATGAGAAGAAGGCAGGGTGTTTCATCTTCTGCTTATCAGCTGCGTGATCCATCGTGGGGATGTGGCCGTGAGGCTGGGAGCCTGACAGATCCCTCTCCTTAGGGAGCAGATTCATCACACCTTCCATTTCCATTCTAAGTTCCTTCTTGGCCAACCCCGCCCGGCCTCCCTGTTACTACGATCTACTCAGCGGCGCATCGGCGGGCCCAGCCACAAGGCATCGGACCTAAAGGCTTCACTTGAAACACACCAGGGGTCCCTCCTTGAAGGTCTTCGTTCATTCATTTCCATTACGGATCCGGGACTCTGGCTGTAGCCAGCTGCTGGCTGGAAGCTGACAGAGGGAAAGGGGCCAAGTGGGAGAGAATGAAGGCAGAGAGAAAGGAAAACAACAGTCTGACTTCAGGCTCCACACATCAGGCTCAGGGATCTTTGTCAAATGAGGAGAGCGAGCTGACCCCCCCCCCCCCGCAGCAGACCATAGGCATCTCCCCAATTCCACAGTGCCATGACCTGCCCAGGCCGGTCACGTTGGTCTCTCCTGCTCTGGGATAGAGTAGGACCCCCGAAGGACACTTCGAGCACTCCAAGTAGCTCTATGAGTGAATTCCATCAGAGTCCAGACTCAGGGCTTTGTCAGAATCACAAGCCCTTCAGAGGGCAAAAACCGTAATTGGTCATTCAAAGAGGTGAGGACCGTCAGGGCTCAGACCGTCTTGCCCTGCAGAGAGCAGGGCATGAGGATGCCTCTGAGCCCTCCACAGTGGTAGAGTTGGGGCCCCTGGCTGGCTCAGTCAGTGGAGCATGTGACTCTTGATCTCGGGGTTGCGAGTTCGAGCCCGACGTTGGGGGTAGTGTTTACTTTAAAAAACCCAAAAAACCCCAAAAGAGTAGCAGAGTCTACCATAGAACAGGAGGGTTCTCTGCCATGCAAAGTCTGCTTCATGGGGGAGAATATGGTCACTTGGTCAAACCTTAAGTCAAGAGGCCAGCAGAGGATTTGAAATATTGCAGAGGAAAGCTTCATCTTTGTCTCTATCTTTTAAGGAGTTTTAAAGCAAATGTGAACTACCTGCTCCTCTCAAATGAGGTTCAAGAGATTTATAATTGGATATCACCTGGTCCACAATTTATTCCTCAAACATCTTCTCACCCTACCCCTAGGAAACAGTTTCCTAGCTGTGCCCACAGTGATAACCCTCCACGTTATCCCTCAAGAACACTTTGAGAGACCCGGTCAGCTCATAACAGAAAAGGACCACTCTTTATCACAGAGAGGTGCACTTACCATCTGAATGTTGCCCAGTGTTGTCTTGGACAGGAAATTAAAGGGCGCTCTTAAAAACCTTTGGACAGGGGCGCCTGGGTGGCTCAGTCTTTAAGCATCTGCCTTTGGCTCAGGTCATGATCCCAGGGTCCTGGGATCGAGCCCCGCATCGGGCTCCCTGCTCCGCGGGAAGCCTGCTTCTCCCTCTCCCACTCCCCCTGCTTGTGTTCCCTCTCTCGCTGTGTCTCTCTCTGTGAAATAAATAAATAGAATCTTTAAAAAAAAAAACAAAACTTTGGACAGACAGGACACCAAAACCACAGGCAACCAAAGGGGAGGGGAAAATAGATACACTGGACTTCATCAAAATTAAACACTTTTGTGCTTCAAAATACACCATCAAGAAGGTGAAAAGACAACCCACAGAATGGGAGACTGTTTGAGAGTCAATATCTGATGAAGGACTAGTATCCAGAACATATAAAGAGCTCTTATAACTCAACAACAAAGAACAGAAATAATTCAAGTAAAAGATAACATTTTCCAAAGACAGTCTACAAATGGTGAATAAATACAGGAAAACGCGCTCAACGCCATCAGTCATTATATTATATGTTATATTATATATATATTATTATTATAATATTATAATATAATATATATATTATCCAAACCACAATGAGATGTGGCTTCACATCCATTAGGAGGGCTTTCATCAAAAAGATGGATAGTGTTGTGTTGGTGAAGATGTGGAGGAAGACACTGCTCATCAACTGCTGATGGGAATGCAATATGGTGCAGTTGCTTTGGAAAACAGTTTGGTAGGTCCTCAGAAAGTGAAACATACAGTTACCGTATGACACAGTGATTCCACCTCTAGGTGGAGAGAACCCAAGAGAACTTGAAGCTCATTGGTATAAAAACTTGCACACAAATGTTAGTGGCATCATTATTCCTAAGAGCCCCAAAATGGCAACAACCAAAATACCCATGAATTAATGAATAAATGAACAAAATGTGGTCTATCCATACAATGGAATATTATTCAGCCTTTAGCAAGAACAACGCATGTTATACACCATGACATAGATGGACTTTGAAAACCGTACGCTAAGTGAAAGACGCCAGACACAGACGTCACAGATTGTAGGGTTCCATTGATATGGAACGTCCCGAAGAGGTGAATCCATAGAGACAGAAAACAGACTGGTGGTGGCCAGGGGCTGGGGAGAGGGGAGATTGGGCTTGGCTTCTAATGGTATGGGGTTTTTTTCTGAAGTGATGAAAACGTTCTACAGCTAGATAGTGGTGGCAGTTACATAACTGAGAATATACTAAAAATCACTGAACTGTACGCTTTAAGAGGGTGGATTTTAGGGGCGGGGGGATGGGTTCGCCTGGTGATGGGTATTAAAGAGGGCACGTCCTGCATGGAGCACTCACTGGGTGTTATGCACAAACAATGAATCATGGAACAGTACACCAAAAACTAATGATGTAATGTATGGTGATTAACATAACAATAAACAATTTTTAAAAAGAGGGTGGATTTTATGGTATATAAATTATATCCCAATTTAAAGAAATGAACTCTTTTGGCAGTGATTACAGGGATCAAAGGAAGGCTTAACCTTGAGAAGGGGGCGTCCACGAACTTCAGCAAATCAGAGAAGGCGAAGAGAGTCACCATCAGCCTGAGCGGGCATGGTGCTGACCCAGCGGGCAAAGAAGAGGCTGGTGGATTGAGCGGAAGGGAGGGCGGCCAGGATGCTGCCGGCTTCTGGGGCAAGTTTCAGCCGTAAGTGAGTCAGGCCTGTGTCTTTAAAGGTAAAGAAAGTTCCTCTGCTTCCAACTCACATGAGCCCCAGTGAGCTCAAGGAAGATGAACCAATGCTTTGGTGTCCTTTAAAGGCTCAGGCACTGAAGGTCCCCTGAGAGCATCAGTTTGGTCCATGACACGTGCTAAGGTCTGTAAGGCAGGAACCCTGGGTGAGGCCCCATTTTTGACTTGACTCGCTGTCACATAACTCAGGTCCTATAACTGTTTTTGATCTCAGCTTCCTTCCTCAAAAGTGAAGAAATGAGATCAACTGATTTCCAAATTCCTCCTAGCCCTAGAGTTTTCAGGATTCTGTAACAAAATGCCCAGAGCAAGTGACACTTTTCCTGTTTCCTGAAGTCTCCTTTTTTTGGAATTAGGCTTTGATCATGAATCATATCATGTTATTTCCATCGTATTCCTCTTTCTTCCTCCAACTGGGCTGGAGGTTTGTCTAGCCAGAGTCTTGACTCCCCACAGGACCTAGAAGGAGGTGAAGGTCTTGGTAGGTGCTTAATGAATGTTTATATGGGATGGTGGCTTGTAAGTGTTCTTTAGGATCCAAGGTAATGATCTGGTTTATGTCTCTGTACAGTTATGGAAAGACAAGCCACTTAGTAGGTTGAGAACTAGGAAGTATTGTTGGTCTGTGGCTGGACCCCAATATTTTTGTACCCTCGGTAGTCCCAGAGGTGGGTGCCGGGATTGTTCTTTGGGAGAGTTTATCACACAGAGGTTAGATAAGACCCTCCTTGCTGTGCTGGGGGAATGGGGTCACCTGGCAACACCTGCTTTAGACGAAGTGTTAAGATGTCTGCATCTTTGTGTCAAAGGCCAGTGTCATGGAGGACAGGGCTTATCTCTGCAGGAAATTATGAGATTAACTGATTTCAAAAACCCACCTTCTCCTAAAAGGGGTGAGCCATGAGGCCTTGGGACCAGAGGTGGGGAAAGAAGGAACCTTAGGAAGGAGCTTCTTGCCTGCTAAGGAGCCCGGTGGCCACTCTGGTTATCACTCTGGAGCACTTCCAGAGCCTAATGGTTGTCATGTTTGCAGATGGAGTCCGAAGGCTTGGCCGCCCAGACACCCCCAGCCTGGGCCTCCATGATGGAGCCTTTCCGTGTCCACGTCAGTCCTCAAAGATTCCACACAGACCCATTGCTTGGCAGAGCCCTGAGAACATCCCAGAGTGTGAGCACTCCATTTCAGCCCTATGAAAGGCTTAGTTACAATAAAGATGCTGAGTTTTCTAGTTGCGCTTTCTGTGTTCTCGGGGAAACTTCTGGATAAAGTCATGTAATCATGCTGTCATCTAAAGAGCACGTCCAAGAGAACCTAATTCTAAACACAGTAAACAAAAGAGCAGCATGGTGACTGGATGCAGCCACGATTCAGGATGTGGCTTGTGGGCCTGGGGCATCCCTTCAGGGATGTACTCTTGTCTGTGTGATTTAATTTCAGGGGCGCCCCACCCCAGAACATTCTCCTCCCTGAATTTTGAACTTGTGCCATCAGCAACCTATTCCTCTGAGTGAAACCTTCTCTGTGTTTAAACAGGAAATACTCCTGGGAGGTCTCACTCTCTTGTTAGGGGGAATGCATGCATCAGTGGGGAAGAGGGGCTGTAAGTAGGGGCATCTGCGAAGGGGCCAAAAACACAGGAAGAATCAGTAGAAAAGACTGAGTTCATCCATGTCATCCTTTTGCTAAGTGCTGCTTTCCTACCTAGGGCCAAATGGGACACACTTCTCTGATCTGTAGGGACAATGCCAACCATGTTTTCATTCCCACTAGGCAAAGAATGGGTCAAGAAGAAATTTGGACCACAGTGAGATACCACTTCACGCCCATTTGAAAGCGATGTATGTCTCTCTATGGACGTGGAGAAATTGGACCCCTCGTGCATTGCCGGTGAGAATATAAAACGGAGCAGCTGCTTTGGAAAACAGTATAGCAGTTCTGCAAAAAAATAAAAAATGGAATTACCCTATGATCCAGCCAACTATTCCACTTTGGGGGATATACCCAAAGGAATTGGAGGCAGGGCCTTGAACAGATATGTGTAAACCAGTGTCCCCCACAGCATGATTCACACGGCCCGAAAGGTGAGAATAATGCAAAGGTCCACCGTTGCATAAATGGATAAACAAAACGTGGTATACACGTACAATGGGGTATTATTCAGCCTAAAAAGGAAGGAAATCCTGACCCCCACTACAACATGGATGAACCTTTAGAGAGATGATGCTAAGTGAAATAAGCCAGACACAAAAGGACAAATACTGGATGATTCCACTCACATGAGGCGTTAGAATAGTTGAATGCATAGAGACTGAAAGAATAGGGGTTATCGGGAAGGAAGGATAGGAACTTATTGCTTGGTGGATACGAAGTTTCAGTATGAGAAGATAGAAAGTTCTAGAGCTGGATGGCGGTGCTGGCTTCAGTATGAGAAGATAGAAAGTTCTAGAGCTGGATGGTGGTGCTGGCTGCACAACAACGTGAATGTACTGAATGTCGCCGAACTGGTGAAAATGGTAAATTTTATGTTATGTATGTTTTACTACACACACACACACACACACACACACACACACACACACACACACTTTTTTTAAAGGAAACAAAAAAGTTCAGTAGCTGAAAAATAGGCTTCCCTTCTCTTTCCTCTAGAAATACAGTTATAACCAGGATTCAGATTAGAGCAGAAGGTGTGCCAGTTAGAATAGGCTAGGTTATTGCTAGGTAACAAGCACCCCCCCCCCCAAATTTCTCACTCATGCTGTGCATTCATCATGGGTTGTGCGGGGAGTCCTGCCCATCCTGCTCATCCTGACACAGTGGCATATGCCAGAAGGAAAATGATGTCCAAAGGGTCTTGCACAAACAAATAAAGCTTTGGCTTGAACATTACTACATGACATTTCTACCCAAATCTCGTTGGCCAGAACTCATCGCATGGCTCTAAGGCTGGAAAGTCCTATGACCGTGTTCTCTGCAAGTGGAGAGTCTGAAGTCTTAGGCAAACACTACTAACGATTTCTTTAAAAGTACGTAGACTAGGGCCGTTAAGTGTCTGCCTTCGGCTCAGGTCATGATCTCCAGGTCCTGGGATTGAGTCCCCAGTCGGGCTCCCAGCTCAGCAAGAAGTCTGCTTCTTCCTCTGCCCCTCCCCTTGACTCATTCTCTCTCTCTAATAAATAAATAAAATCTTTATAAAAAATTAAAAATAAATAAATATAAGTACATAGATGAGTCCAGGGGAAATAATGCCCCCCCCCCACTGGCCTTGAAATTGAAAATGTCCTTCTGATATGCAAGCATTCACCCAGTCACATCATTCATTTGGTCTTCTGTCCATGCCACAAACCTTTTCTGAGAGTTTGCTCTATGGGCAGGAACTTCTTCATGGGCCTGGTCACTTGTTGCCATCACAGATGGTTTCTGGTTCCACCAAGGAAAGGCTCAATCTCCAGGTCATCAAGGCCTAATTCCTCCGGGTGTTTGGTGGCCAATCCTCTCCCTCCCAGCCACCTGGGCAAAGGCACTTCAGGACTCTAGTCACTTCTTGCCGCCTAAGATACTCTCCAGCTGTTCCCTAGGATGACCGAGGCAGCCAAGCTCTGAGGGTCCCCTGGTTACCCAGGGAGGATGGAAGCTCTCTGAGCCAACACTGGAGTGCCTACCTCACTGGGCAAAGTATGAGAATCTCCTCTAGCAGCCTTCTGTTTGGACTCTTGGGCAAACATTGAGCTGGGGAACACATTTCTAGCTCCCTAGGACATTGGTAGCACCTGGGCTCATGCCTTGCATCCACCTCGTACCCTGAGGCCAGCAGGTCCCAGCATCCCGTTCAACCTCATCTTTCCCAGGCTCTTCTCTCACCTCTTGCATTTCCTTCTCTCAGCTCATTCTCCTGTATCTTCTGGGGGTCTTCTCTCCACTGCCAATGAGCCCCCCAACCGTCATTCATTTCTCCCATAAGTGCTTACTGACCATCTCCTTTGTGCCGGGCACTGTTCTAGGTGCCAGAGACAAAGTAGTGAACACAACAGACAGATTGCCTTGACCCATAAGGGAAGATGGCGGCCTGCCATGATGAGGAGGAGTACCTAGGTTATGGACGTACTGGACAAACTCCACCATTCTTCCAGATGCTCCTCCACCTCCCCTTAATCAAAACCTTCTCCCTCATTGAATGACGTCCTACCAACATCCTCCTCTATTGCTGCCCTCAGCAAATGGCTGCCTCCTCCCTCACAGAGAAAATGGAGGCCTTCAGATGCAAACACTCCAAGCTCCTGTTATGTCACCTTCATGCTACTCATGTGGACCCGCCGGGCTCCACTCAAGAGGAACCTCTGGGGTTCAACCCAATTCCCTCCCTTTCAGAAACAAGACTTCTTCGAGCATCTCTGAGCTTTCCCGAATTCTTCAGTCTCATCCTGTAGGCCGTAGTCTCCCTTCATCCCTTTAAACAGGCTCAAGGTGATTCTGCTTTAAAAATTAGAATTTAAAATATTAAAAAGACGAGCTTCCAAATCAGTTTGGGAAGCGCCGTCTGTCCATTGACTGGTGACAAGGCAGGTAGGCACACGTTGGGGAGAGGAGGGAGAGCCAGAAACTTCTCTACTCATCTACAACAACAAATGAAAAGCAAGATGCCTGAAAGGGTCATTTGGGAAGATAGCTGACCAAGAAAATAAATCCAAATTAACCATCTGATGGCCTATAAAATAAGGCTTTAAATATTTTATAGGATCCCGCTTCCCCAAACACGACCTTGATAAGCTGGGAGGCTTCGTGTTCCTACCCTCCACCCTCTATAGGAAGTGGCTGATCTGAGTCATCTGTCTTTTCCGCAGCCCGAATCCAGTTCATTGTGGATTTCATTTCAGATGACAGAGGGGCTGGCACCCCACGTCTCATCTTCACGGCACTGACTCCTCCCTCCACCCCCTTAGCAGCGGGGAGCCCTCCTAAAAGAACAATAGATTTATAATATGAGCAAAACAAAGGAGTCGGGAATGAATAGCTCCTGGAAATAAGTAGGTCAACGCACGATCAATTTCCCAAATTTCACATTATGTCTGAAAAATGGACCTTTAATCCAGGAATCTGCTTCGGCCCCGTGGGGTAAGGCATGGAAAGTTTAAGTTCCTGCGAGGCTGCTTTATCAGGTAGCCTGAAGTTTACCCTGGAGGTGAAGCAATAAAATGGAAACAAAAAATAATTTAACAGTTTTGCAGTTAGTTTAACCTCGCAACAGCTCCTTCACCGGCTTTCACCTTCCCGGAGCTTACTGAGCTCATAAAGCTACAAGATGCCTTTCAAAGCTATGAATTTGCTAAATAGAACTTCATTTCCTCTTCTTATTAGAGGTAATTAAATTTATTAGATGCCAGTAAAAGCCTTGTAAACAGAAAATATGAATGCTTATAAAAGTCTGCCTCTCTTTTCAGCCTTGATAATTAAGATGTAACCAGAAAGCAGCTAATAACAGCTCATAATTTATGAGGTGCCGTTCAATCCCGAATCCGAGACATATTGTGGAGGTATTAAACACCGAGATGAAAATAATACCCCACTGAAACACATTATTTATTAAATACATAACCACTCAGAGAAATAAACACATCACACACAGAACCTGATATTTCTGATGGAAACAGGATATATACACCATCTCCTGCCTTGGATATATTACCCATCAAGCCAAATTCTTAAATCAAAGTCACAACTTGTTTAAATGCAAACTGCCTGTGGCAGCCCCAAATTTCCTCTAGACATTCACCTTGATGTCAGTTTTCAAAGACCAAGTCACTGGGAAGGTTTCGCCTTATTGTTGTTTTTACCATTTGCGTGAGAAAAGAAATCCCCCCAGCAAGCATGAGAGAAAGAGAAACCGAAGGAAGACAAGGAAAAGATTCTAAAGAGAAGAGCAAGAATCATAAATAAATGAAAACATTTCCCTGCCTCCAGCACAGATGCACTTGGAACCAACTGCACACGCGATGCCCCCACCCAATGTTAGCTGACCCCAAATGGAATCCTTTTATGGCAGGTTAAGAATGTACATTATTATCTTTATCAATAGTCCAGCTGCAACCTGTACTTGAGAATAAATGGGAGGTGGGAATTTTAAACACCATATTTTGTCAGTTCAAAGATGCCCTTGATGATAAGGTGCAACACTATTTTATGTATCATTAAGAAAGAAGAACTAAAACCCTGCAAATTCACTGCTGCATCCTGATGTCAGAGACATTAAATAGAAGGTGGTCAAGAAAGGCCTCACTCGAAGGTGACAGCTGAGGAAGAATCTAAGAAGGTGAGGGAGCTGCGTGGATATCTGGGAGAAGAGTGCCGGCAGAGCAAAGAGCCAGGGCAAAGGCCCTGTGGTGAGTGAGTCCTTGGTGCAGGGAAGCCAAAGTGAACGGTGCAGAGAGAGATGGCAGGGGTGGAGAGTGGGGGTAGACAGAGTCATAGGAGATAAGTTCAGAGAGGTGAGAACAAATATAAAAGTTTTCTCCAGTTTTCTGTGAAGTTGAACACAAATTTTAAAATATTCTTTAAAAAATGTGGGGGGTGGTGTTATCCATCAATTTCGCTCCAAAACCCTGCCAGGGCAGCTTCTAGACTCGTTTGAGAATCGATGTGCCTTAGCATCCCTGCCATCTCTACAGGTGATCCTCCCCCTAGATGCCCCTTCTCACGTAGACTTGATCTCTGAAAGCTGCTCACTCGTCCAGTTCATTCAGAGGGGATGTGTTCATGGGATCGCCTCCAAGCTCCGAAGGGCATGGACTGCTTTCAAACTGGGGGATTCATGAGATAGCACCTTTGTTTTTCATCAGAGATCAGAAATTGCTCTTTTATACAATAATGCTCATTAAGAAACTGCCCCTGCACCCCCAATAGTAACCACCCAGCACCAAAGAGCAAAGATTCTCATTGGAAAAGCTAGGTTTCTCTCTTTTGAGCAATTGCGGGGAGGCTTGCACTGTGCTCAAAGCTTTGTGTCCTTTGTCTCTGTCTCTTTTTTAACCCTCAAACAACGCTACGTTGTGGGTGCTCTTAGGAGCCGCAGTGAGAAGAAGGGAAAAGGGGGCACAGAGAGGTTAAGCAACTTGTGCGCGGTCACGCTAGTGTGTGTTGTGTGCGTTGTGTGCGTGCGGAGGGGACGTCAGCTGGGACTGGAATCGGGGTCACGTTTCCCCTCCAAGCTCAGGTCTCTAACCACTGTGCTAGAGCATGTGCCTCTCAGATGGCAGTGGCCGGGAGGAACTCTGCCTCCTGTCTTTACCAGGCCCTAGTGTCTTTCATGTCTGGTGGAACCAAGAACCTGAGCAGAACTGAAAAATGGTGCTAAGGTCAAGCTGGGAGATACGGAGGGTCAGTGCTCCTCGGCTCTGGAGCCGGACTGCCTGGGTTTGAATTCCGTCTCTGCCAGCTCCTAGCTGGGTTCCCCTGGGGCGAGTTATTTGGCCTGTCTCTGCCTAACTGTCGTCAGCTGGAAAATGGAGTGTACCACGTGGGGCCGCACGATGGTTACTCATTCCAGCCACAGGGTCCCCAGGACACTTAGGAGCTCAGCTTCGGCCCGTGTATCCCACAGGCCATTTCAGATGACCAAAGGTCAAAGTCTCCTGCCAGTGAGTGGGGGGAGATGGGTCTCCTTCTGGCAGGATTCATGAGGATATGGCAGCAAAGCCCAGGGGAAGTTGGTTCCTGCAGGGTGGGCGTTGTCCTGAGGTACAAGTATGAGCAAGCTTTGTGCTTCAGGAGTGGAGTTCTCTCTTACGAGGGACCCACACATGAAATCATGTACAACTCCCCCTAGGAGTCCCCTACGGGGGCGCCATGTTGGAGATTGGCACACTGTCTTTTATTTTGTCTTTTTGTTTAATTTTTTTTAAAGCTCGCTCTAGGCCCCCGTTGGGGAGTGAACTCACAATCCCGAGATCCAGAGTCGCGTGCTTTACCAACTGAGCCAGCCAGGCGCCCCTGTTTAACTTCGTTTAACTCTTTATTTTGGAACAATTATAGACTCATAGAAAGTTGCCAAAAAAAAAAAAAAAAAAGTACAGGGATTCCCAGCCAGTTTTCCCAGATTGTAACATCTCATATGACTGATACAGGACATCAAACCCAAGAAACCGACAGAGCTGAGAGGTGATTCCAATTTCACAGGGTGTGTGTGTGTGTGTGTGCACACGTGTGGGTGTGTGCGTGCGCATAGACAGTTCTCAACAATTGTGTCACCTGTGTAGCTTCACGTGACTGCCACGATCAAGGTACAGAGCTGTTCCAGCACCACGCGGCTCCCCCGTGCTGCCCCCGAGAAGCCCCTCCTTCTCCTTCCTCACCTCTAGCGACCATCAATCCATTCTCCAGCTCCGTACTTTTGTTAGCTCGGGAAGGTTATATAATAGATGGAACTGTTTATTTATACACATTTCCAGCATATAACAGGTTGGATTTTGTGATCAGCATAAGTCCCCTGAGATCCACCCCAGTTGTTGTGTGTATTGATAGTCAATTGCTTTTTTACTGCTTAGTAGTAGTCCACGGCATGGATGTACTGATGTTTATTCACTCGCGGAAGGTTGTTTACATTTTGGGGCTATTCTGAATGATAGCTACGATCGTGTGCATACGGGTTTTATGTGAATATAGATTTCCCTCCTGGGCGACAAATGGTCAAGAGTGCAATTGCCAGGTCGCATGCTAATGGCATGCTTACAGTTTTATAAGAAACTGCCCAACTCTTTTTCAGAGCGGCTGCAGCTTCTTACGTTCCCACCAGCCTTGGATAAGGGATCCAGTTTCTCCACATTCTTGCCAGCATGAGGTGTTAGCACTACTTTTAAAATGGCAGCCATAGGGGCGCCTGGGTGGCTCAGTCAGTTAAGCATCCAACTCTTGACCTCGGCTCAGGTCATGATCTCAGGGTCGTGAGATCGAGCCCCACATCGGGCTCTGCGCTCAGCGGAGAGTCTGCTTGGGATTCTCTCTCCCTCTGCCCCTCCCCCTGCTTATGCTTGCAGCCTCTCTCTCTCTCTCAAAGAGATAAATAAATAAATAAAATCTTAAAAATGAAATAAAATGGCAGCCATTGTCATAGATGTGTAGGGGTATATCTTGTGGTCTTATTTGCATTTCTCTAATGGCAGATACTATTGGCCATCTTGTCATGGGCTCATTTACCACCTGCATGTCCTCTCTGTGGTTTGACAGTGGAACACCAGGTATAGCAGCCGGCTTGTGATTTAAGCCACCTGGTAACTTCCGGAACGAGGGAACAGAGACACTGGTCTTGTCTCCTTCCACCCCGGGCTGTGTACCCACCGAGTGTAATTCGGGGAGGGAATCATCGGGCCATTCTGCCCTTATGTTTGTGTTTGCCGAGCACACATACCTGGGTTAAATGTCAATGATTTGACAGCAGTGTCTTGCTGGCCTTATGACCCCAGGCCAGTGGGGTCTGAAACTGTCAGCCCGAGCCCACGGCTCCAGCTCCGTGTCCGCCGAGGTCTTCCAGCCTTCCCTCAACCTCCACGGGCCAAGGTGGTTTGTTGTTTGTGATTTTGCTCTCTGGAGCCATTGCTGGGCCTGGGTCCCCACTGAGTGGCCCCTGCTTGGAGGAGGCCTTGTCTTGCTCCTTCCTTGGGCTGCTTCCTTGGCCTCTTGTAGACCCCTGCTTCCAAGCCCCAACCACCAGCTCCGATGCCTTGGCTACGCTCCCAGCACCTCCTTGATCGAATGCCTCTTTGGGACATGAATGTTGCTGGCCAAATTCTCCCTGGCCCCACCCAGGCTCAGCTTTGTCCTCCGCCTGCCACTGAGGTCCGCGGGGCTCATGCCAGCATGCCTAAGACAGCCCCAGAGCCACGGAAGGATTCAGGATGTTGTACAACATCGGGTGTGGCAGGAACAAAGGGGAGAAGCAAGTCTGGGGAGGCAAGGCTTGGGGGAGAGGTTAGGGGTAGGTTGCAAAGCTGTGGCCAGAAAGTCCTAGTGGAGATACTACCATAGGGTGATGATCACACTCATTTCACTCTAACAGCCGGCCAGCGGGTGCTTATTGAGTCCTTCCTATGTGTCAGATAAAAGTTCGATGGATTGGTAGCCAATAAATATTAACTGATCCAGGGGTAGGGAGTGTTATTCTGAGTTTGATGGAATGCACTAAAATGGGAAGATTCGATGCTGTGAGCTCTTCCCTCCAGTATTGGATAGTCCACCAAGGAAGCCAAATCCGACAAGTAAAACCATCTTCTAAACTCTCCAGTGACAGAATGAGCAAAAATGGTCCACATGGAGTGACTTACAATGAGTCAAGGATCCGGGTGGCAAGAGAGGCCACGGGGAAGGACGGACCTGGGGCACTCTTGCAGAGTTTGGACCGCAGAAGCTTTCGGGAGGTGAAAAGAATGGAACAGCACATCAAGGGATGGAGAACACATCCAGGGACACTTGGCAACTTGGTTTCCACTCTCACGTCGGAACGTAAACGAGCAATTCCTTCTCGGAAACGCTAAGAGCCAGAGGCTCCTGGCTGGGAAGTCAACCGCCGGGGAAGAGCAACAGGGTTCTCCTGACCCTTTATAATGACACATTAGTCAGCCCGGTAAGTTGGAGAGCATAGACAGCCCCCTCCCAGCCCCCCAGCCCTGGAAGAACAAAAAAAGCAGAGACCAGATCACGACCTCTCCTAATGAGGCATTAGAATCATTCCCAGCCGTACTATAGGAGCAGAGGGCTCAGGAGCACTCAGACAAGATCCTTTGCCTGTCTGCTCGGCAGTTCTACTTGGAAGCTCAGGCTGGGCTCGCTCCCCTGCAGACCTGTCCTCTGCGGAGACAAGATGCCCAAACCTGAAAGCCGAGGGGCCGCTGTCCACCCCCTCGGGATGGCCTCCCCCAGTCTGCAGCACGCAGGCATCTCCACTTCAGGAAGAGCCTCGGGTTTGGCTCTTGATTCTGTTTCGCCCCTTCATAGAGTTGCCTTCGAATGCTTCTTTTCCCATACAACTTTATAAAAACAAGCGACGGGCCAGATTTGGCCACAGGCTGCAATTTGCTGACTCCTGCTCTAGATTTTACTACTGGGACTTTTGCTTGACCTGTGTGTTTAGGGTGATCCATCTTGGCCTCTTTGATTTTAATATCCTGCACCATGAATTTCAAGGGCCTGTTTGGGTAGTTCAAAATCACCAAACTTTCGTGGACATTTGGGGCCCCAGGGCAAAAGAATGAATGGTACACAGACTATTCTCCAGACTAAGAACATTTCTTTTATCTGGGCTGGCATTGGAGGGGTAGGCTGTTCTTGTTTTTGTGAGCCATCTGGAACTGTCTTCTTCTTCAACATATTTGGGTTTATTTGGGAGGCGGGTCCAAGAATGTTCATATTCTTCCCAAATCTTAGTACACACCAGGAGCTTGAAATCCAATTTCTAGAATTCGCCTTAAATAACAATTTCTCCCATCTGGGCTTTAACTACTGCATCTGTAAAATGGGTGCGATGTGTAAACACTTCTCTTTGGGAGACAGGCCTTTGCAAATGTGGTTAGGTGTGGCTTCTTTGGCCAAACTCCTTATTCTCAGGCTCTGGATTCAAATGAGCAAGGCGCCGAGATTGGAAATGCTGGTTAAGAACAGGACAGGGACATTGTGTCCCGACCTAGCACAGAGTCTGGTATTTAGGAGGGCATCGACGAGTGTTCGAAGGATCCGTTTCGGCTAAGGCGGAGAAGATCAGTCAACCAAGTGTTGGCAATATGGCAGCTAAAGGCAGGCCCGGGGGCCTCGGCTCTCGCTTCCCCACCTGCCTCTTCCACCTCGAGCTCGACAAGTTTTGCCCCAGTGAGGCGGCCCCTGACAGAGCCACACTTACGCTGCTCTGCATAGGCAGACTTTTGCTGGCCCGAGGCTGTCAAATTCACTTCGATGTTGGCCTCAGCTGGGGCTTCATGCTTTCAGAAAAATTTCCCCCACTGCCTTTCACTTGAGGTCCTTGGCAGGGATGCCTCTCCCATTCTGCACGCACAACTCACTTAATGGGCACAAAGAAATGGGAGAAAGCTCGGGGAAAAAAAAAAAAAACAAAAACAACCCGCCCCAGTCTAAACCTTGGGAACTCTAACAGGGTCTGCATCTCTTTAAAAACTATACACAGACATTTCTGGTCGAAGTGAAACCATGCTTTTCACAGAGGACTGGAGACAGCAAATGAAGCCTTAGTCATACACAGTTAGTTTCAAACTTATGTTCCTGCTCACAGGGAGAAATCAATGTACAGTATATTAAAAACAATCACTGTGGCCCTTCAATGATCCAATAGTTTCGCTTTGAATGCATTCAAGCTAATGGGGGCTTTAATGGTTTCTGACAGATCATTCCATTGATCAAGAGGCATGTATGAAATACGCTGCCTACTAAACTCTGTTTTGATTTCGAGAAAAGAAAACTAAACGTCCATGGTAAACAGCGCTTGATTGTTCACATGCTCACCGAGGGGCCGCTCCGCCTGACCCTGCCCGGGAGCCGCGGAGGCAAGGACAATGGGAATCCTATATACCTGGCCTGCTTTTTCCCCGGCTCTAATCAAGGCGTAATCAACTGGAAATCTCTGTCTGAGGCGTTGGGGGGCGAGGGGCAGGAGGGTGACCAGAGGACCAGTTTTCTGTGCTGGACGAGTTATGAGGGGTAGCTTGAGCTGCTCTGAGAAACTGACTCAGCCCTTCTGGGGCGCTGGGGTTGCGAGGTTAACTGTGTGCACTCTGAAGTGAAAAATGGGATCCCCTATTGGGAAGGAGGAGCAGGGTTTTCAGCGGGGGATGACAGTTTTGAAAGAAACTAAAGAAAGCATGCTCCCTCCATCTCAGTGCCCTGGCGCTGAACATACCTATCTGCAGGTATGGGAATTTTTGCAGGGTGCATGGGATCTGAAAACAGATTTTTTTTTTTTTTTTTTTTAAGTACACTCCATGCTGGGTGTGGAGCCCAATGCACAGCTTGAACTCACAACCCTGAGATCACGACCTGAGCTTGAGGTCAAGAGTTAGCTGTTTAACCTCTTAACCGACTGAGCCACCCAGGCGCTGTGGGGTCTGAAAAAATTTCAAAAGGGGCCGTGACACTGTTCTTTGAGACTAGTGTACAGAAGGCGTTCACACTCCCCCCATGTTCTAGCCGCCTGTGGGGGGTCTGCACTGTGAGCCAAGCACCGCTGCTGTGTTACGCTGGCCTTGCAGGAGGGAAGCTGATGAAAATGTACACCAGTCCTTCCGTTGCCCACCCAAATCCAACCGATCTCACAAAATAATCATCATCTTGCTTCCTTGCGTTTGCACGGGGCTTCAGCATTTACAGGTCCTTCCACGGCCGTCTCCATCCGGGGTGCCCCGCGCAGTGCCCAGAAGCTTCTCCCGAGGGGTTTGATTCCGCTCGCCGACCCTCTCCTTGTTCCAGAAGCTGGGAAGGGCAAGCAGGATGCCCTTGACCACGGGCACCGCTAAAGGGCATGCTGATCCCTGCTCTTTTCTTTCATCTCTAACATTGGGCAAGGCTGCGGAGGGGCTGAGCGCGGACCGTCGCTAACTAAGCCGGTCCGAATGGCTCTGAGCGCACAGGGTCCGGGACCACCACTGGACTTCTCCTAAACTTCCCGCAGCATGGCCTTGACCTTCCGGTCCCCACAAGCTCGACACTTCCCATGGCTCCGCAGGAAGCCACCGCACTTACCCGATTAAAAGCAACAGGAAACCCCCGGCACTGGAAGCTGCTTCATTTGTATTGGTGCCATGTTTAGTCAGTGGCTTTTGTAAAATTGATGAATTTTGTCTAAAGGCAGGTGCAGACAGGCAAACAGATCTGTATCTGCTGTTATCCATTTAGCCTGACACACATGTGCGGAGGAACTATTTTACCTCGATTCTTTCAGGACTGATGAAAAGTAAATGCACGCCAAGTCATGAACTGCATCATTGGAAAAGAATCACTGAGTCTAAGCCTGGGAGTTAATTAAGGCTTCCCTCCCCTTGAAATAGACTGACCCTGGTGCTCAGACATTCAGAGTCAATAAACAATTGTTGTACACAGATCATCCATTAGAAGGTGATGGCAAGAATTTTTTAAGCAAATCTCAAATTGCGGTGGGTGACCTAATCTTGCTGGAGTAGTGGCAGGACTGGAGAATCATTTTTCATTGGATCTCATTTATAAAAAGTTCCAAGCCATCCGCCTAGGAAAAAACGGAAGCTGTGAGGGGCAAATGGGAAACTACAGGCGGTCACGTGTTACTCTGGCACGAAGGACGAGACACGATGTGAATCACTTAACGTGTCCGATCTTGGTGACAGTGCGACCCAGTGAGCTAGGCGTTACCATCATCCCTGTTAAATACACAAAGACTGGGGCACAGAGAGGTCAAGGGACTTGCCCAAGTCCCAAAGCTACCATGGTTATCACAGGAAACTGGTATAATAAACATTATAGCTCATGCCTCACTGAAGACCTGCTATTCCAGGCACTTTATATGCACAGTATGTTTTTTTTTTTTTTAAGATTTTATTTATTTGAGATAGAGACAGAGGGAGAAGCAGACTCCCCGCTCAGCAAGGAGCCCGATGCGGGGCTCAATCCCAGGACCCCAGGATCATGACCTGAGCGAAAGGCAGCTGCTTCACCGACCGAGTCCCCCAGGCGCCCCTATGCACAGTACCAAATCTACACAACGACCTCAGGTGGTAGATCCATTACTATGGTCCCCATTTTGTAGACAAGAAAACACAGGTTCGAAAGGATGGTAGCCTTTGGGTCACACACAGGACCAGGATCCAAAGTGGGGAAGCCGGCAGCCAGAAGCCTCGACTGCTGCCCAGGAAGCAGAAGGAAAGCTGATCGATGCTAGCGGGATAAATCGAATGGGGGCGCAGAGGAGACGCGTTTTCGACCTGTGCGAACAGGCTGGGGGTGACGGGCTGTGGGCAGGGCTGCAGGGGAGCCAGGCTGTAGCCCGCACAGGGCGCCGGGCGCAGGCTTTCTCTTTACTAGTAGGAGTCCGGCAGAGAAGCAGACCCTGCAGACGCTTTCCTGGGGCCCCCAGCCGGCCCGGGGAACGTGTGGGGGTCTCTCCGGTGAGCGTGAGAGAGGCCGGTGGTGTATCCTTTCCTGACAGCCGGGGAAGCCGGCCTCCGGGTCCCAGGAGCTGCAGGAAGTCATTACCTGCGCCTCTCCCGCCTCTCCCCTTCCCCACCCCAGCCTCTAAGGCCCGGCGGCCCTGCAGCCGCTCACGACAGCACAACTGGGCCTTTCCTCCCCCTTTATGGTTGTCAAATTGATTTCACCACCGTGGTACCTACGGCTCTCAATGAGACCTAATTAAAAATACCATTTAATCACAAGGTAACAAAGGCAAGCTGGATAAATGGCATTACCCCATCAGCACATCCTGATCTGCTCTCTCCTCTCCTGCTCAAGCTGTTTGGAGGAGAACTGCCTTTTCAAATAAGAATCCCCCTGTCTTCCACACGCTTGCCTCTGACAGATCTCCAGAATAAACAGTGTTTAGCGTGGCATGGATCCAAATGCATGCAATTTGCCCAGTGGTAAAATCAGCCTTAACTAGAGCAGGGAAGGGAAAACAAAAACAAAAACAAACAAAAACAAAAACCAGTTGCATTCGAAAATACCCTTCCCCTGAAACAGGCAAAAACCCTTCTGCTGAAGGTGGGCTGTCCATTAAATAAGGCCTGTGGAATCTCATTTTCAGCATCCCTCGATTCAGTTGGTGATGGGATTTAGAAGCTTATTACTAAAATTGTGTCACAAGCGATGCCATGACCCTGCTCTTTTCTGTCTAGCGAGCTCCCCTGGTGCGGAGGCTGGGGCTGCAGGAGCTGCTGGGGTGAGGCAGCAGGGCGGGGCGCCCCCTCATGCACCCAGAGGGGCCCCCAGCACAACCTCCCCATCTCAAGGTCTCGGCCAGCGTGTGGGAGTCCCAGTTAGAATGCTGTGCCTTTGGACAGACCGTCTGCTCTCTCGGAGACACCTTGGAGTCTGGGGTAGCCGGCTCCACCATCTCATGCAGAACCCGTGGGTGTTTCTCGGGTGCCTGGAGCCAGGCCCACGCACCCCCCGGGCTGCATCTCCCCGACTCCTGGTTTCCCTGCTTCGGCCACGGCGGCCCGGCCGGTTTCTTCCTCGGGCACCTGACTGCCGCACTTTCCTGTGCACGTCCCCCGTCCCCTGCTTTCCCTGACCTCCTGATCTGAGCCACCCTTCGTCAGTCCCCAGCGACGCTGTGTCCCCCCCTCACCCAGTGGGCTCCCTTCCAGCACTTACGAACATCTGAAACCGTCTTGCTACTGATTTGCTGGTTTACCGTCTGTCTCCCCACTATTTTGGTCACTGCGTGTCCCCAGCACTCGGTATGGGGGTTGGCACAGAGGAGCCCTTGGAAGGCAGGGACAGGTCCTTGGATGCCCAGGGTTCACCAAGCCTGCTGAGCAGTGCTAGGTGGTCAAGGAAGGTTTGTGGGAGGGCAGCAGGGAGGGGAAGTCAGGAGCATCTTAGTGCACAGGGACCTCTCCAGATAGCTGGGACCAGGGGGCGGGGAAGCCAGGCAGGAAGCAAGGGGGGGCGGCCTGCTGACTCCGGGTGGTCCGGGGGCCAGGCTGTCCACTCCCTCGACCCCACACGTGGCCCGTGTTGCCAGCAAAGTCCTCCCCTAGCTCTCAGGGGCAACAGGCCCTCCTTTGGCCTTGCAGGAACTGAGTTGACGGCCACTGCCCCCCCTGCAACCCCCTGCATATTGTCTCCCACCTGACACCTCCCTGCACAGCATACGTCATCCTCACCCACACCGAGCTCACGCTTGCTGAAAGCCATCATCTCTTCTGCGAAAACGAGATCTCACCTTTCGGATTCACTCTAGGTAGTGGTTTCTCCCACCCTGGCAGTGCATCACCTGGCCCCACCTGGAGGACTTCGAGAACCATCTCCGCCTAACCCCACCCAAGCCAAGGAAGCAGGCCCACCCACTAGCGTTGCGAGCGGAAAAGAGCAGGACCTCTCTCAGTTTCTTATCTTATCCTTTTAATATTTTTATTGTTTATGAATGTTTTATGATGTACAAGACATATTACTACAAGGAGTCCACAAATAGAGCTCAAGAGTAACACACACATTGGGGAAAGCACTAAACATGATTACCTATTTCTACCGTAGGGGTGCAAGCAAGCAGGTCTGGAGAGTGCTGACCACTAAGGGTCAGGGTGACGATGATAAATGATAATAGGGAGCACCCGGGGCCAGGGAGGGCTCACGTCCCGCCCCAGAGCGAGAAGACGCCACCTAGCTCGTTGCCACGCCAGGACGGAGGCCGAGCGCTGCCAGATGTTCTGAATTCTAGGGAGAATGCACACGTTTGTACTTTGTAGGGGATCTCCCAATTCTGAAATATGGGCACCTCATGAAACGTAACACAGAACAAGCACGGGCGCTAAATATAGCAGCAGAGGCTACGCGGCCTGGGTGCCGGGGCTGTGGTTTCTCGGTGTCACACGCTCCATACCTCCCGGAGAGCTTGTCATCTCCACGGCAGCCCAGGGAGGCCGCACTCCCTCTCTCCTTCGCCGACGGGGCTCAGGACGTCAGGGAATTCACGCGTGGTCCTAGAGAACCGAGGCTCCAGACCACGAAGCCCTGGCTGCTCTGTGTCAGGCGGCCCTTCGGCGGTTAGCCAGCTCCGTGGACGTGAACGCCGCCTTGAACCCGGGGGATTCTGATGGCCGGAGAGAGTCTGCCTCTCCGTGCGCCCCCCTCAGCGGGCAGAAGAGCCTTTCAGCTTCCAAACGACGATAAACCACTACCAGAGAAGGCCCCGGGCTGGGGCGAGGGGCTAACTATTCTCGCAATTTCTGGGGTCACCACGGGGCAGGAGCCAAGCCAGAAAGGGAGAGATGTGATAATAGCGTCACGAGACAAAATCAGCATGAGGGCAGAGGAAGGAGGGGGCGACGCCTACATCGGGTCAGCTCACAGATACAGAAGAACACTAATTTATCGGGTAGCTAACCACCTGTCAGAAGTCGTTCTACACCTGTAGCTAGGTTATTCCATTTACTCTTCCCCTTGTGAGTTGGTGCCTTTAGGATCCCCGTCATATGGGTAAGGAAACTGAGGCACAGTGACATGCCAAAAGTCACGGAGCCAGTGTGCATTTTGATCCAGGCACTTTAAAGCCAGGGCATACACATCGCCTCTCTGGTGCACGGATGTCCTCAGGACGGGGCACTGGGGCTCCTCGGGCCTTGATCCCACCTGTCATTACACATGGATGAGGGAATTCTAGAAAAATGCACGTGCGGGCTAAATCCGTGAAGCAATGCAAACAGGGCCGTGTCTCCTTCGTTAGCTCAGGGAAACTTGCCAATGACAGATGTCAGGTGTATTTTAATTTCCACCACCTCCTCATTCCCGGGGGGCAGAGTACAGAACTCATAACTCGGGCTCTTACGTAGGTCTGGCTCACAGAAGGGACAGTGGCCACTCTCCAATGACGCATTTCTCTTTTCATTCCTCCCGCTCTGGGGATGGTGGCTACAGACAAGTGGAGAAGAGAATTTCCTGCTCTCAAACTTTTTAGAGAAGCGTTATCCAACAGGCCTTTCCACAAGGATGAAAATGTTCTGGCTCTGTGTTGCCTAATACACTAGTCACCAGACACGTGTGGCTTTTATTAAGCAGCTGAGGAACGGGATTTTTAATTACAATGGAAACTGGATTTAAGAAGCCACACCCAGCTAAGGGCTACCATATTGGACAGCACAGCCTCTAGAGGGCGTGGTGAGAAATTGGGGGGGAATGGTATCTAGGTTCTGTCTTCCCCCTCGGATGACTTTAGAGTCTTCTACTCTAGAGTCTCTGAAAAGACTGGAGAAGGTGGAAAGTAGGCTGGGATCTGCCAGAGACGGCCCACCCCTGCCACCTTGGCCTTTGGGAGCTGAATGGCTCCCAGGAAAAATCCAAGTGGGGAATGGTATTTTGGGGGCAGGTTCTTGTTTCGTACCAAGTCAGATTATAACACTGTGCCATTTTTAAACATTTTAACATTCATGGGCTCCATTGCCTACTCCTTCTAAGGGGACCCAGGTTCTATGATCTAAAGGTCAAGGTCTACCCATACTGCCCTTGCCCAAGCCCACGGCAAGGTTGGAGGAAGGAAGCCAAAAATCTCTTTTCCTCCTCCACCTAAGACTTGTGCTCCTTCTAGGGTTTTCCTTCCAGAAGCAGACTTCTGAGTTCTGAAACGATGTCTGTGAGATCGAATGGCAGAGGCATCGAAGGATCATCCTTTTCCCAATATGGTCGACATTCTGGCTTCTGATCCACAGGTAAGGTTCGGGCAATTCGGGACTGGCACCTGGAAGAGTAGGAAGAGGCAATTAATCCATGGGAAGAAATTCCTGGAAGACCCAAATTCATGGGCAGTTTGGAACGACACTGCCATGCACTCCAAAGACAGTGCTTCGCGATGGTGGTGATGATATGAAAGAAGGAGCTCACCAGGCACAATGCAGGTGTTTAGAAGACAGAAGGGCTCTTCTTCGTGGTGCTGGAACTTCTTTTTCTTTTTTCAATTCCCAGCTTTGTATTATCTCTAGTGGCTCCACAGAAGCCAATCACCAGGGAAATTCAGTTACTCTGGCTTTAAAATGGTGAATTATTTTTTCATTATCTCAACTGTTATTTAAAGTGTGTGATTAAGCCATTATCAGATTTAAATGTTTGTGGGATTTCGATGTATTACTAGATTACTGGGAAAGATTAAATTGAATTTACTGCATTAAAACGTCCAAGAATAGATTAAACAATATTACGGGCCGGGATTGACTTTGGAGATTCTAGAGATTTACAAGTGTCCCAGCTTGCTGTGCTCAGAAAAAGGCACTCCAAGGAGAGACGGATTTATAAGGATATATGCAAATAGAGGTTAATAATCATTTCCACTGATGAATAGGTGGGGAAAACTTCCACAAAATTAAATTAAAAGGCTAGCAAGAGTTACTCCCTAAGGAAAACACTTAAATCACAGCTTTTATTAAATGGATTATTCATCAATAGTAGAGAAATTAATTATCATATGCAACTAAATTATAGCCTTGTAGGAAAAAAGTTGGGGCGGCATCATCCCCACCCTGGCAGGCATCTACCTCTCAGAGAGACCAGCTTATTTAAAATTGGTCTGGGAGAGCTCAGTGGCTTTAGCTTTATTCGTCAGAAAAATGAGGATCAGAGAGAATGAAACACAAATTGCAATAAGAAATGAACAATTTCCCTACTCCCTTGGAGCGCACGGCAGTGGAAGCACGTGTACCCAACAGAAGTACTAGGAGTACACTCGAGAAGGAGCTGCGTGGGTCCTTCCCCACTCCCACCTTCTCCGCGTTGTTCTCAAAATCCATTAAAAAGTGGCCATCCCCACGATCTGTCTTCTGTGGAGGACGAACTACGAAGACATCAAAGGAGGCAAGAGCCCGGCCCTATTTCGGAGCCTGATGGCAGAGTAGGTTTCTATAGCTAAAAGACATCTTCTTCTCTGGGGAATTATTGATGGTGAGGGGATCCCCACGGGAAAACATACTTCAACTTTATACCTATTTTCTCGTGTGGTTAATTGCTCTGCCGGCATCCTATGCACTCAATCCGTCGTACATTACACATAACATTCCAATATATCTTCGGCTCTCTGCATCAGACCCTGATAATAGCGTCTGTTAACATGCACTAAGTACTATTATGTAGCACATCACTTCATAAATAATAAGATTAGCTGACCTCAGGGCCCCAAGAAGAGTAATGTGTTTAAATGTTCTCATTATTTATTTAAAACAAGAATTAAAGCAACAGAAGCTGCTTTTGACAATCCTCTTAGCATAAATATTAAACTGTTCGCACTGATAAGCCCCACACAGCGCCGAAGAACAGAGGGTGCGTTCTTAGTGATAGGTGTTTGAGACGGTGCCTCTTGCGGTCGTGGTTCCGAGGGTGCGTCTCTGTAGTTCTAGACACAGTCTCTAAATCACATGAAGGGGATGGAGGCAAATTAATATTCAGGGGGAGCTGCGAATAATTACAAAGGAACTCGACAAGGCTTTTCAAATTGTGCTCTCTCTCTGCTTCAGGATCACAGAGTGATGCTCAATTTACTAGGTAGGGAAAGTTTACTCCAAATTGAGCATCTCAACCTCTCAGTGGATAAATTATCTGCGCACACATTATCCCGGCTGGCAGATTAAAGACCTATGATAAGTGTCGATCCACCTAGAATATCATAAGGTTTGTAAAAAGTCAATAGAGATGCTTTTTCACCTGTCAAATGGGTTTGCCCCTTCGCTTTGAGAAAGTATTAAAAATATTAAAGCCTGCTGCAGAGGTTTGCTTATGCCATGATGTATACACTTCCTCCCCGAGCTTTTCCTTTGGGTGAAGCTGCTCTGTGATTTCCTGCCCCAAACAAGGGCCTGGCTGGTGTGAGAACAACTTCCTTCCCAGGCAGGTGCTGAGAGGCATATCCTTACAATGAAAAATGCTGTAGTCCTTAAGAAAGAATAAAGCAAATTTGGATATACAAATATGAGATGAGAGATACCCAAACAGAGGGAACAGTGTGTGCAAAGGCTCTGGGGTAGGAATGTGTCTGGCATGAGGGAGGCACATGACGGTGGCCAGCACGACTGAAAGGAGCAAAGGATGGATCGCCTACACTCCTCCCTGGCTCCCCCTGGGCTGGAGGTAGAGCCCTTTGTGGGGTCTCTTCACACTCTTAATTCACAGCTTTCAAGGTCGCTTTCCAACTTCTTTTAATGCCCGTGCTCCTTGCTGATTTCTAAAAGGTAGTGACAGGGCCCCCGCAGAGGACTCGTTGTTTGAGGTGATGCTTTACCTACGGGTGAGGATGGGCTACCCCCCATCTCAAATCCTAGTGTTTGGTTCCACATCATGCCAGACTGCGGGACTGAAAGAGAAAGGGATCGAGAATGGCTTGAAGGCGTAGCCCCTTTTCAGTTTCTTTTTCTTTTCTTTTTTTAAGACTATTTATTTATTTGAGAGAAACAGCCAGAGAGAGCATGAGCGTGGGAGGGGCAGAGGAAGAAGGAGAAGCAGGCTTCCCGCTGAGCAGGGAGCCCGATGTCTAGCTCGATCCCGGCACCCCGGGATCATGACTTGAGCCGAAGGCAGATGCTTAACCAACTGAGCCACCCAGGCGCCCCGCCCCTTTTCAGTTTTAATTCCTCCTGCTCAGATCACTCGTTCTGCCTCCTTCTGGCTCATCTCCTATGATGGGGCAGGAGGGAGCTCGAAGCGTCCTGGCAAACGGGGTGCTCTTTGCACACTTGGCACCTGCTGCTGTCTGGGGGCAGGACATCCCAAGCGGGTTTCTCACCCTTGCAGGCTGAGCCTCAACTTCCTGTCCAGTGGGAGTGAGGCTGATGAGGAGGAGAAGGGTGGTAATAACAGTACTTATTTATGGGGTTGTTGTGAAGGGTAAATGAATTAATACATGCAGGGTGTTCTGAACAGCGCCTGAACATCGTAAGCACTCAACAGATATTAAATATTATTATCGCCACCGTTACTTCTACCACGAGGACTAGTGACGGACAGATGATAATGCCAAGGATAGAGCTGTGTCGTCCCTGTGGCAATGCCCCCCTACCCACTAACTGAGTGGGCGGCCCCTGGACCAGCTCTTTTCTAGGAGAAGCTCTGGAGATACGGGAGCAGCTCTTTCTGGCTTGAATCACATTGAGCGTGAGGCTGAATCCTATCACCATGTGATATGCCTGTACGCTGAGGCTTATGTATTCAAGCTGCTACAACCTCCCAGTGACAGGCTCAAATGCTCCGATTCAGAAAGACTCAACCGTTGTGTCCGAAGACCTAGAATTAATAAAAGGCGCTGTCATCAGACTTTCTAAGTGGTGACTCTTCCAGATTGATTTGGCATTTATAGGGAAGAAAGTCGGATTGTTTCTCAGCACGCATACTCTAGAGTTCCTTGCAAAATAAAGGGGCCCTAAGTTCTCTTAGGAAATGTGTTAGGCATGCTGACTGCGGCAAACATTTGCAGTCTGTATCCATCCCTACCTTCTCCAGCAAGAGGACTGAAATTTTCCCGTAGGGAAATCCATCCCCTCCCCATGCCTGGCCAAGTGCTTTGGATGGGATTGGCTCCCCCGCTACAGCCCGAGGAGAGCCTTGACCTTGATCCTAATGAGCACATCCCACTCTCCCAGCCACAGGAAGAGGTTTAGGGGGCGGCATATGACCCAATCTAGGGCAAGAGGGAGAGCAAAACCAGAGGACTGGTATGGGAGCTGCAGGAAAAGCCTTTCTTATCTCCTGTGAGCTATCAGGATGCACCATCTGGGACAGCCACAGTCATCTGGCTAGGTGCAGCAAGGGGCTGGGTCCTGGGCGATATCGTTTGTAGCTGGATCAAGCTACACCTGAAGCTAGGCATGCTTAGACTTTTTTAGTTTCACGAGCCATGACTGAATTAGGTTTTCCTGTCACTTGCAACCAAAGAGTCCTGGAGGACATGTTCCCCACCTGTCAGTTATTTCCCCCCTTTTTACTACAATATCCATTGCCACGGGCCTGCCTGCCAAGGGGATATGGACAGTCCTGTCTCTAAATTGAGATGCCGCTGCTGACACAGCATAGTGTATGCAGGGATCATCCAGGTATGAAAGCAGGAAAACACTGGCTTTTGGTTTTGGTTCCAACGGTATTTCTATTTGGGACAAATTCCTATCCAGAAAACAAGGGTGTGCTGGTATCATCCAAATAGGTCTCTGCATGCAAATAAGCTAGTTTCAGTGACCACAGCTGGATGACGTTTCTCAAGAAAGTTAAAAAAAAAAAAATTCCCCAAAACTCAGTGTTCCCAAGGAGAGGAGATCATTCTGGACCCACCTAAACAGTAAGAAAGTTTTTTCCCTTTTCGACTTTGTCCTCTCTATTCCCATCCTAAAGCAAATCCTATTTTTCATGCTTCTTTGGCTAGCAAATAAACTTGGATCTACCCAGAAACCCCGACCCCTTTCATGAAGCATTATAAAGGGAGCAAAGGAAAATAATAAACACGTCACGTCTCTCCCTCCCAAATTCACATTCTTTCGAGATTCCAAGGACTCTGTGAGCCAACCCCCAAACTCTCGCTATGTAGGAATGGTTCTCCCTGAACGACCTGGTGTCCTAACAGGAAGCAACTGAGAGATGTCCCATTGGCTGGCCCGGTAGCAGGCTGCCCAGAGGTCCCCCTTCTCTGCCCACAGGTGTCACTCATATGGAGCCTCCAGACCCCTGATTTCCCCCAGGGCCACACTTGCATCTGGGTGATCGGGATGGCGGCTACATTAGTGAACACTGGTTGCCATGCTAAAATTAACCACTTTAGCTAAAGTGTGTGTTAATTATGGGTATGCAAGCAGTCAATAAAAGGTTAATGCAAAAGTCAAAGGATAAATTTCTTCCCTTATTGCACCACTTCACAGACTAAATGACTAACATTATACTTTGTGTTTTTAATCAATAGGTTTTACAGTAATGTGCTGGCCATTGATTTTAAGAAAACATATACGGTCTTCCTCCTTGTCCCTAAATTTTGCAACAAATAAAGAAGGACAGGTAACATTTCCATAACTCTTGGTGACGTGATATAGATTTCAGGAGAAAGGATTCTTGCTAAGAGAGTCATCAAGATAAACAAGCTTAAAAAAAATACAAAAAATGAGAACTTGATGGGGACATATTACCAGGCACACACCGTTGAGGAGACAAGAAAAATAAACTCCTAAGAGGTAATTCTTTAATGGGAAACAGGAGAGCAAAGAGGAACTCCTGCTTAAAAAAATTACATTTTGTACGCTGTTTAAACAAAAGACTCTGAATCCACAGCACTGTCTTAATTTGATTTTTTTACAACCTGAGAGAGATGGGGGAGGTGCGTATTTAATGCCCATTTCAAGTGAGGGCTGCCTTACCCACGGTTAACCAGGGGGGAATGGGGGAGCAGGGGTTGGGCCTGGCCTGGGCATCCGGCTGGCTACCCCTTCCACCGCGTTCCATTGTTCTCATGTGCTTCTGCTTGGACTAAAACGGGCCCCGTCCCCAGACTATTTAGCTGTTCTTGACAAATTTAGATATTCAGGAGATTCCAAACCATTTCAGGGCAAAAGGAGGAGCAAAACTTTTTTTTTTCCTTCAAGTTCTAGAAGAACTGTTATCACAGCAAACGACTGACAAAACTTCTTTTTCGCTCTGATGACTTGGCAGTTCTTACGGCATAAGCGTCTATATTCTATAGAAATGAAAGATACATGTTCATCTTTTAGGAGCATAAGCTGCCTCTAATTATATTCCTGGGGTGACCTTGAGAAAAATCGCTCAACCTCTTCGTTTCCTCCGCTGTTACATGAAGTTAATGCTTCTCTGCTTCACCGGGTTATGGGAAGATAAAACCAAATATGTCCATAAAAGCCCTTTAAAATAGGTAAAACACCACACAAATGTATAATTATGTCTCAATATCCCTTTCCTCTCTGTACAGATACAGGTCCTGCTTTAAAAACCCGGCTGATTACACAATGTTGGCCAGAGGCGCTCGTAACGCTTATAAATAAAAATGAAAGGGCTCACACTTCTAAAGACTGGAGTGATTTAAACGCAACTTCACCAGAAAATACTCAGCGAACTAAAAAAGTGCACTTCTCTTCAAGTCAGAGTTCTTTCCAGAATTGTAATGTACGATGAGGAGCTGACCGTCATTCTGGCTGATGAACAGGAGTCTGTCTTAGGCTATCAGCCCCATCAGAATGCATTCCCTTAAACCACATAAGCCAGCATGGAGGCTTCAGAGGCCTCACTCATGCAGCCAACACTGATATGGCCTCACATTAAATCTACATTTAACTTGCAAAACCCAACTGGCTGGATCAGCATGGAAACAGCAGGAAGTAATGAGGTAATGGGGGCAACCATCTCCTCTATGGTCTTTTATGCTTTGGAGGGAGCAGGAGACCAACAGAGGGCACGAAGTTTTCTCTGTTCTTCCCATTCTCTTTGAGACCATGAGTCACAGCATCTTGCCCTCCAGGGGGATTCCGGTGTTCAAACCTAAGTATTTTTCATATACCATCCGATCTAAATCCCTGATGGTACTTTATGTACAATTTCAGGGATTTTCACACATCATTCTGACTCTCAGCGAGGTCTACTTTGAACACGACATTCCAGATCTAACCTTGAGTGAGTGGCCACTCCTCACTGGGCTGTTTCTCACGATTTGCCCCAAATAATCTGTCTTCGTCAGCGGTAAGAAGAGTTTGTGGTCCAGTTTATAATAATCTAGGCTTGACACTCCAAGTCCTTTCAAAAGAAATGAGCTAACACATTTATAATTTGTCTTCTCAGACTTTCTGTCACGACCATCACGGCACTGTGGGTCCCTCTGAAAACAAACAGCCAAGCTGGCCTATCTACCGTAATTCTCTACCTTGACAAAGCTGGTGTTATAAAAGTGGCTTCTTAAATGGCTAGAACTCAGTTTACCCACTGCAGAACTACTAAGCAAATCCAACTGCTAAATGAGTTTCAACAAAGGACACGTTCACTTTCTCTTTGAAAGGCTTTTAACCTTTTGCCTCTGGACCACATGTTAATGTTTCCAGATCAGTAAAGTCAACACACATCAGGGCGAGGAAAAGCCAAACTTTGGCCCACGGGTCAGCTTTTTTTCTTTTCTTTTCTTTTCTTTTAGGTCAATGTACCTTTCTAGTTGGTAGTATTTTTCAACCATGACCACTTGAGAGAGAAGGCTTGGCTTAACTTCTAGTTGTGTAAGAATCTACTCTGGGGTTCATGCTTCAGGGAAGATGTGAAGAGCCTAACAGAAGAGTCTGCTGAGGTGGGTTAAAAACCAAATATCCCCAAAAGGCTTGTGAACGCTTGTGCCATTAAGCCATATGGCCATCTAGCCATTTTTTCCAGAAATCGTTGTGCCATTCAGCACGGATAACCCTGCTGTCTAGATCTAATAGTCAGCATATTCACAGGGGACCAAGCGTGGATCCATACTGTCTACCCAACTGGGAAGAGAAGGGAATAGCACAGGCCATGGCCCAGCTTCTGGAAATGACTTGTGTTCTCCACCTTCGTTTGGACCTCAAAAGGCATTTTCCGTATAAACAGTGGTTTTCATGGTTCCCAATTCTACTACCTATGATTTCTCTGAAATGGCACACTAATACTTTATAGCCCAATAACCAAGACTATCAGCGTTTTTGGTTTTATTTTGTTAAATAAATAAAACACACACACACACACACACACACACACACACACACACACAAAACATTTAGAGTTCCAACTTGGGACTCCAAGGAGGAATTTCCTTTGATAAGGGTTTCCCAACCTTCTGGCTCATGGAACGAGGGTTTCTTTCCACTCCAAAGACTGCTAAGAGCTTCTCTGGCCAATGGCAAAGCCCCATCAAAGAGGAGAAGACTCTGGGGTAAGGATAAAGGTGCCCAGTTAGTACCTCCGGGAGGTCAGGAGATGAGGAGACATGGGTCACAAGAGCCTCTTGCCGGCATAAAAATCAGGGGTATGTTTTGATGATGGAATGGCTCAAGGCCATGGTCACACTTTCTTCCAGGCCCAGGAGTGCCAGGCCCTTTCCCCTTTTAGTGCCAGTATCGGCCGCCTCCTCCGTGGCTTCTTCCCAACCCGTGTGGTGACACTGTGTAAGCCTCACATCTCCTTACCCCTCTGAAATTGCTTGCTTAAAAATTTCAGATCATGTTTGTTGCTGTGGGAGAGAATGATAAAGAAATTCTATCTTATGCCAATGCTCCTCCAGTGTTGTCTCCTCTCAGATCAAAAGGGAGAGTAATAATGCTAATAAAAACATTACAAATAACCAATAATAAATACCGAGTGCCAGGTACTTTATACATCTATTTAAATTAACGTTGGTCCTCAAAATGGAAACTGAGGCCCAGAAGATTAACTAACTCATCCTAGATTTCACAGCCAAACAAAGGACAGAATCAGGATTTGGCAAAATTGCCTGACTCCAAACCTCAAGCTCTTTGCACTATTCCAAAATACCAACATCAAAAGGATCACTTTGGGCCCTTGTTAAAAATACGGTTTTCCAAAGGCACCTAGCCCCAAGTCAGCCCCTCCAGAGGAGGGTCCGGTCAGTCTGAATTTTCACAGGTGACTCTTTGGATCAGGCCAGTTTGCACCATGTTAACCTGCCACAAAGGGCCACAAAGAAGGTAAAGTGGAACGTGGAGGGGCGACACGTGGGCCCATAAAGAACTCACAATATTTTCATGTCCATCTCAGAGGACACTGGACTCAGAGCTGGCTCTTGCAGACAAGCGCCTTGGCCCCCTAAGCAAGCAACATAGGACAGGTCTCTTGGAGTCCTTCCCTTCCTTCAGGGACTCTGACAGGCCTGGAGAACTACTTAATACTTGAGACTGCTTGGCCCACCACTGGGGTGTACACCCAGGGGGTGGAGGGTTGAGAACAATTTCATCCCCAGGTCCATTTGTCGGCTTGTCAGTGCCATAATCATAGTGATGAATGGGCTACCTTGACAGCTCGACATTTAGGAGCTGCTGACCTCTGATCTCTGGTCACATGATAGGGTCACCTGAAACTTGCCTGACTTCTACCTGGTCAAGGGTAACAATATAAAGGTCAACTAGGCTGGACGATTATATGTATCCAGTCTGAGCCCGCTTGGTCAGGAGCTTTAAGAGAGGCCGGGTTGGGTTCCCTGGCTCACAAAGCTATGGAACCACTGCAGAAATGCGCCCGACAGAAGATATACAATTTCAAAGCAGTCTAGAGTAACTTTCCTTGTGAGGGAATAGAATGAACTCATTATTTTTAAAGGGCAACAATGAAAACAAACACTTTGGAGGAAAATATATTCTGCCAGTGACTCTGCCATCGGGAGGGAAGTGTAGAGGCGCAGGCCTTAATGAGTGGTATTAATGCTCTCCCTGCAGCTTGGCAGAAGGTCCAATTTGATGCAATTACTGGAACGAAACCCCCACCGGTTAGTCTCAAGCCCGCCTTTCAGCCAGAGAATACGGCTTCTCTGCTGTCTGGTCAGCACAGGACCCCACAAGGGACCACGATGGACAAAAGATAACCCTTTCCCAATTTCAGGGCACCCCTGTCACTTGAAACTTAAGTCAAGTTTGCATGGGACAGTCTCAAACTTCACAAAGATTCCAGAACGACGTATAAACAGAAATTCAAGGTGGCTGTGATTTTTAGATGCACTGTCACATTAAAAAAAAATTATATATATTTCTTCTTACGGATCTGAAGATGTTTGCTTTTTGGCTATCTGGTTAAATTCCATTTACTCCCGATCAGATAATAATGGTCACATAGGTCATGAATACAGTGCTGCAGACGAAAGCTAACGGGCCAATGTCATTGATTTGCAGACTCTAGAAACTTCATAACCCATGCAAGAAGCAGGCATTATGGAGAAATCTGATTTACATCAGAAGCCTGGTTCCTACAAAGGATTTTCACCCTACTCCCCCCTCTCCCAGCAAAGTCAAAGACCGACAGACAGACAGCCACTGGAGCCTAATCCACTCATACTCTTGAGAGATGAGCAAAGCAAAGGACAATGGTTTACAGAATAAAAGGCCAGCTGTTCTGACTTTGGAATGCTCATTTGAGTTGTAAGCTGTGAAATAAATTTGAGTTGATGGTTTCCCCATCTGCTCACCTGTCAGTCTATCTCCACTGTACCGCTGTTTTTAAATCTTTTTTTTTAAAGATTTTATTTATTTATTTGAGAGAGAGAGAGAATGAGAGATAGAAAGCACGAGAGGGAAAGAGGGTCAGAGGGAGAAGCAGGCCCCTTGCCGAGCAGGGAGCCCGATGCGGGACTCGATCCCGAGACTCCAGGATCATGACCTGAGCCGAAGGCAGTCGCTCAACCAACTGAGCCACCCAGGTGCCCCATGTACCGCTGTTTTTAGAAATACTTCCGTGTAACCCGTTTAATTGGTTTGGGGATGCCGAGAAACATCTCTCAGGCTTATTTTAACCTTATTCCGAACAGGAGGCTACTGGGCCTTTGTTTCTCCTCTCTTCTTTCAAGAGCACTCACTAACGGGTCAAGAGCACGCACAGCAGAAAACCCAGTGTAGCCCAATACCGACAGTGTGGGGCGGTCAAATTCAGAACTAGAAAATGCGGGGCCGAAATGAAAGCCAGTACCAGACCGCTGATGAGCTTATGCTCTGCGCTGGCGTAAAAGCTGAGGCAAAGTCAAAATTCTTACAACGGTGTGCAAGTCCCTTTGTTGATCTCTACCCCTCCCCCACTGGGTTGTCTGGCCCTCCCTCCTTCCGCTTGTCCCCTTGTTCCCTTTGCCCTGGTCTGCACTGGCTCATGTGCTCTTCCCTGAACAGGCAAAGAACACTGTCAGGACATTAGTATCTGCTGTTTCTTCTACCTTGAAAATTCTTCCCCCTAAGGCCTCCATGTGGCTTGCTCCCCCACTGCTCAAACAGAGCCCAATCAGTGAGGCCTATCTTGACTGCCCTTCCCAAGACAGCAGCATCCCCCTTCCCTCCAGCCCCTGGCCCAGCACTGCCCATCTTCCTTCCCTGCACTATTTTTCTACACAACACCTGGTACCATTCGGTGTGTGTGTGTGTGTGTGTGTGTGTGTGTGTGTGGTGTGTGTGTGTGTGTGTGTGTGTGTAAAATGAGCTCCCCGAAGACAGGGATTTCTACTGTCTCTTCCAAGCCCAGAGCAGAGTCTGGCATGTTGCAGCCACATTAAATATAGTAGAATGCACAGAAATGATCGAGAACAACTTGCATCTGAACCTACTTCTTTAAAATAGAACTGATTTCCCTGCTATACAACCAATTGTCTAGTGATGATAGTCAAAGTCCGAGGCACAATCAGAGGAGGAATAATAATACCATGACTAGCCACTGACAAGGAGGACGGTTCGGCAGAAAGAACGTCGCCGTGGGGGGGTGGGTGCCGGGCATTCAAGCTCCAGTCCGGCCACCACCTTACCCTGTGACCTGGGGCAAAGCCGTGGCTTTCTGGTCACCAGGACTCAGGTCCGTAAAATGAAGGGTGGAGCCAGACAATCCTTAAGGTTCCTCCCATCTCTAGAAAACTTGAGATTTTACATATACACATAGTTAACCTCCACATACCTTATCTCGTGTGACCCTCACTACAAGGGTAGGAAGGAGGGGTGTCACCCAGTTTGGGAGACAAGGAAGCCGAGGCCTCGCTCCAGGTCACGTGGCCAGTAAGTCACAAAGCTGGGACCGGAACTGAGGTCATGGCTAGGCCAGCATTTTTCTGTTTAGCTGCATTTCCTCTATTGGTTGAATTGAAAAGTACTCCCAGTCGCTGTTACTCTGGTTCATAAACTACTTCTGCAGACAAGTCCTAATTCATTCATTCAACAGATCTTTAGGAGGTACCAGGATCTACAAATATCGAAGTGAACTAGAACAAAATCCCAAGTTTCATGGAGGTTACAATCTGCTGGGGGAAGACAGAGAATAAGCACGTGTATCATTTAGAAACTTTGCATGGAGCTACCAGCAAGAGGGCCCGGGGACAACAGTGGCTACAGAAGATGGAGGTTTATTTTTCCTTCACATCTCAGGAGTTTGAGGAGGTCACGGGACAGCGGTCCAGAGGTACCCAGGACCCAGGCTGTTGCATGTACTTTTTGGCTCTGCTGTCCTTAGCTGACACCGACCATCCTCAAGCTCACGTCATGGTCCTGGGTACTCCAGCCACTGCATCTTGAGTCCCAGGAAGCCCCAGGGAGCAGGAGAGAGGATAGTGGGGGTAAAAATGTGTGCTTCCCTCCTCTTTTTAGGGAGGACAGGCAACCACCCTCCACCTCTCTCTCACTGATGAGAACTCAGTCCCTGGGCTGCAGGCGGGGCTGGTGACTGTAGGTTTCTAAGGAGATGTACTACCCTCTTCTTTTCTCTGTCAAAACCAAGATTCTACACTAAGGAAGAAGGAAAGAATGGAGGCGGGATGAGACCACAGAATGGAAGCCAACAGATACTAAGACTGTTCGTGCTGGAGATAAATGCTTTGGAAAGGCGGGGGAAGGGTGCTGGCCACAGGGGTTGCGGCAGCCATCTCTCCGGGGGAAGAGTATTTTAGGGGGACCCATTAGGCATGTTCTAAGGGACAGCGAGGAGGCTGCTGTGGCTGAAGGAGAGTGACGAAGGGAAGGAGGAGATGGGTTCTGAGGCGTCCAGGGTCTGGGGAGTCACTGTAAAGCCTGATCTTATTCTAAGTGAGATGGGAAAGTATGGGAGGGTTTCATGCAGGGGAGTAATAGCACCTCTGGCCCAGGACTCAGCAGAAAGCTTCTAGACTCCTTGAGGAACTGGGTCATCTCATGAGAGTAAGCTTCTCTGCTTGACCCGTCCACAGTGTTGGGTTGATGAAGCCAGATATCCTCCTTAAGACTCCTTCCTGGCTGACAGGCCACTCCCCACACTGGGGAGCTGGGAGGGAGGGGGGCTCTGAGCCTGATCATCCTAATGCCTTTGATGCCTTGTTCCTGCTTTGCGATGGAATAGAAAAGAAGACTAGAAAAGAAGAAATAAGGCCGAAGCCTCCTGGATTCCTGAGTTCACCTGATGTGTATCTTCAGAACTCAACTCACATCCAATTTATGCTCTTCTTTTTCTTCTTGGGGCTGTGGGTTCAGGCTGAGGAAGCAGGGTAATCTTATATGCTGAGAGCCACAGAAGACAGAACAGGCCTCTCTCTGAGTCAGCGCTGGGTTTGCTTCTAAAGTGACTTGGTTTGAAAGGAGTTTTTAAAAAATTGCACTTCAGTAGGAGGCAGGCCACACTCCTAAGTCCCCCAACTGGAGCCTCAGCCGTGCTGCAGGCCACACACAGCCAGCAGGCAGAGCCCCTCGGAGCCTCAGGAAGGAAGGATGAGTAGCCAGAGAGCCTGCCTCGGGTTACAAGAGTGGCCTCCAAACCCAGTGGTTAACTGGGTGGGCTTATTAATTAATTATCACAACCACAACTCTCCCACCTGGGCATCTCTGAGAAGAAAGCAAGCAGAGGGCTAAGTCGCTCTCTAGTCATCACTGATGGTCTCAGCCTCTGGCCGCCTGAAGGGGCCGTGGCCCAGTCTCACACTGAGAGAGCCGGGGCTGCAGTTCCTTCCTTCACTGTCGAGGGTGATCTCAGTCTCCCAGCCCCGGTGTTTGCTTGTGAGGTGACCTTGGGAAGGGCGCTCAGGCAGCATTTTCTCATCTGTCAAGCTGAGACAGCCCCGGAGCCCCGGAGTCCCGTCTGGGAAATACTCCAGCATGGACCAGGACTGGCCGTCTCATCTCACGGCCCCCTGACTCCGGGAAGAAGGCTTTGACCAGGGGGGGAGATGAGCAAGGCCGCGTCCTTGCCACGTGCCAGCTAGGGATAGGGGGTACGCAAGACGAGAGCTCAGCTCTGCGCAGGAAAAAGACACCCTTAGGCCCTCACTGCTGATTCCGGGCACTTTCTCATTTGCCAAAATTCAGAAGGTCATCAGGAATCAAAGGACGACATCTGCTTGTGCGGAATGTCATTATAGAGGAGGCTGGGAACAGGAGGCCTGTTACAAGTCACCTTTCCAGCTCCTGCAAACAGGCCGATTAATGGAGAAGTTCGGCTCCTCACTGAGCATTACAGGAGTGGGGTCAGCTGGGACCGGGCCAGGGCTCAGCGGTGAGTGGGGACAGCGCAGCAAGGACTTGATGAGCTGCCGTAACCTCCTGCCCCCTGCCCGGCCTGCCAGGGAGCCCAGCTTCTCAGCAGACTGCTAAGTTAGAATTTCCACTTTTTTGGAAGAACGACTCTGTAGCCAAGACCCCCATGGGAGTGAGCCCAGAATACCTTACCGAGGGCCCATTATGCTTTCTCTGCAGCGCCAGCCGATAGGTTAGCTCAAGTGAGACCATGGGACCTGAGAAGCCTGCTGTGCCTGATTTAAATTGCACTTTCTAGCTGGAGATTGACTCATGAAGGTTCCAGTGCCCAAAGGCGGCCACCGGTAAGTTCTGAGGCCAGGGCTGTGTATAGAGGCGCCATGGGCAGGTGGCTGGCCCCGGCGGGGGGGTGGGGGGGCGGTGAAAAGAGCAGCACCAGGGTAGCCTGGTGTTCTTACTCTGGCCCCCAACCGATGCCAGAAAGGGACCCATGAATCCACTTGCCGCAAGTGTGTGGGGCCAAGAGAGGGGAAGGCCAGTTGCGGTGCAACTTATTTCTAAGGAGGATAATATTTTCAGCCACTGCTCAGATCGCGCAGTTTCCTGGTGTGACAGAGAAGCATGTGAGCTCTGCGTTCCCTGGGGGAGAGGGAGAGGTGAGGGTCTCCGAAGCCCAATTTTACCTTCTTTACAGTTTCACCCAGGCTTGACCACGTGACCAGCCTTCTGGGAGAGATTCGTGTGAGAGGCCAGCAAATGCAGACAAGAAGCGATTTAATTGGTTCCAAGTTAATGTCCTTTTCCAGTTGGTCTCGTGTAAGCAACCTGGGAGTTATGGCCACTAACTTAAAATGATTTATAAAGTTCTTTCCCAGGAGAGAGGTCTCTGGACAGGCAGCGAGTGAGTCCGGGAGTTATTTCTCCGCAGTGGGTACGGTCATAAGATGAGGGAACAGGTTCAACTGTAAAGAACCCGAAGCTCTCTCCAAAAAGGGAGGGGGCTCTCCTTTTCCCAGCAAGGTCATTTTTGCTGCCACGGCTAGCCCTCGCAGACGTCAAACTGGACAAACCTCTGTTTTTAGGAGCTCATCCTTATCTCATACCTCCTCGTCAAAGGCGAGGTGAACAGACTTGCTCAACACATTTGTGGCAGAGTCCAGAGACTAGAATCCAGGTCTCGGGAACCTTCGTTCACCGTGGGCTTGCTTTTTCTTTTTTAGCGTCCTAACGGTTAATAGCAACCTTTTTTAAGGATCACCTTTATGCCAGATGGGGTTCTCAGTGTCTTTCCACATAACCCTAATAACCCAGGAGGTTGGTACTATTATTACCCCCATCTTACAGATGGGAACGCAGAGGCACCGGGTGGTTTTGTAACCTGCCCAAGGTCAGAGATTGAGAGTGATGCGGCTGAGGTATGAACTCAGGCACTGTGGCCCCAGAGCCATGTTCTAAAGCCTATGTTGTTAATGAAACCATGTACATTCCCAGTCTGACATCTAATGATACGGGCGGGGGGTTTATAATGTAAAAGCAAGAGTCTCCCACCTAGGGGCACCTGGCCGGCTCAGGAGAAAGAGCATGCAACTCTTGATCTTGGGGCCATAAGTTCGAGCCCCATGCTGGGTGTAGAGATTACTTTAAAAAAAAAAAAGAGTCTCCCACCACTGGACTTGTTTCTAATGGTGGTTCCCTTCCATATCTCTAACTAAGATGCACACACTGCTGTTTCTTGACTTATTGACTCCAGATATTATCTGTTGACTTCCTGCGGTGGTACATGAAGACCTGGCTCGCCCTTATTCTGTGCATGTGCGAGTGGGGTTTGTGGGAACTTGTCTCCAGCCATGGCCCCAGTGGACCAGGCCTCCAACAGTCACTCCTGTCACCTGCTTTAAACGCACCACAGCACAGGTGATGTTCCAACAGTTCCTTAGAAAAGCCTGACAGCTTCTGAGTTTGCTTTTGGGAATCATGAGCCTTGACTCAAGAAGGCTGAGTCTTGGCTGTAGAGACCCCATTGGAGAGAGAGAGGCCCTGCAACCCAGATCCACGGTAAGACCAGCAGAAGAACCTTCCATCGCTGAGCCCCAGTCAACACACAAAGCCAGAGTCTTCTGTGAGAAATAATGACTATGGCTGTTTTAAGCCACTTAGTTCTGGGGTGATTTGTTATGCAACGAATAACCGAAAACAGTGTTTTCTGTATTTTTTAGGTCCTTAATTGGCTACCTCTGGAACTGTAGATAGTATGCTTACATTGTATATCTGGTTCCATTAACTTTCTTTATTGAGCTGAAAATATATATACCGTAAAATCTGCCATCTCAACTATTTTTAAGTATACAATTCAGTGGTATTAACTGCACTATGTAAACATCACCACTATTTCTGAACTTTTCCATCGTCTCAAACAGAGGCTACATACCCATTAAGCAATCACTTCACATTCCCTCCTTCTCCAGCAGCTGGTAACCTCTCGTCTACTTTCTGTCTCTATGAATTTGCCTCTTCTAGATAGTTCTGTAAGTGGAATCATCACACGATATGTGTCCTTTTGTGTCTGGTATATTTCACCTGGTGTAATGTTTTCAAGGTTCATCCATGTTGTAGCGAGTATTAGAATTGAATTCCTTTTTATGGCTGAATAATTCACTGTATGCATATAGTACCTTTTATTTATTTACCTGTTGATGGACCCTTGTGTTGTTTCCACCTTTTGGCTGTTGTGAATCATGCTGCAAAGGACACTGGTGTACAAGTATCTGTTTTGAGTTCCTGCTTTCTTTTGGGTGTTACATGGGTCATATGGCAGATAATTCTACATTTTATTTTTTGAGGAACTTCCAGATTGTTTTCCAAAGGTACTGTGTGATTTTATATTTTCACCAGCAGTGTAGGAGGGTTCCAACTTCTCCATATCCTTGTCAACAGTATTTTTTTTTTTTATTTAGTATAGCCATCCTAGTAGGTGTGAAGTAGTCTGTCAATGTGGTTTGATTTACTTTCCCTGAAAACTAATGATGATAAGCATCTTCTCATGTACTTATTTGCCATTTGTATATCTTCCTTGGAGAAATACCTAATCAAGGCCTTTGCCTGTATTTAAATTGGTTTGCCTATTTATTGGTGAGTTTTAGGAGCTCTTTATATATTCTGGACATTAAACGTTTATCAGATACATGATTTACAATATTTTGTCCTTATTTGGTAGATTGTCTTCACTTTCTTGATAATGTTCTTTGATGCACAAATGTTTCTCACTTCGGAGAAGTCTGATTTATTTATTTTCTTAGGTTTTATTAATTTTTGGCAGAATTACTCAACTTTCATTTTATAAGATAAGGATAAGAGAGCCCAACATAGGATGAAAGACTGAGCCACTTAACAGCATAAAACAAAGTTGAAGGAATATGAGATACCTTATGTTTCATGTACTCTGGAAGGATAATTTCCATATATATGCCATTCTCAAGTCTGTTGCTTGTTTTCACCAAAGCCAACCTCTCCTTGACAACACTGTTAAGCCAACTTTGAATTATTCCCTAACCCTGAATAATGGGACCTACTTAAAAACTGGTCCAGAATCCTTAATTTACACTTATTCAGATTGGAAGTTTTCATTCTGCACTTCTACAAATGCATCTGACTGGCTATATGCCTTATGGCTCCCACCAACCTGGAGGGAACTGTCGGGTATCTCAGCAGCTGCTAGTTTCAGTCCAGAGGAATGGCAGTATCTGACATCATGAGACCCCTCCAACCTTCTGGCAAAATGATCTGATCTGTTAAAAGAATTTCCTGATACCTTCTGTGGCATTTGTAAGAGACTAAGGAATGGTGATTAAGACAATGCACGTAGGGGCGCCTGGGTGGCTCAGTTGGTTAAGCGTCTGCCTTTGGCTCAGGTCATGATCTCAGGGTCCTGGGATCGCACCCCATGTCACGGTCCCTGCTCAGCGGGGAGTCTGTTTCTCCCTCTCCCTCTGCCCCTCCCCCTGACTCGTTCTCTCTCTCTAATAAATAAATAAAATCTTTAAAAAAAAAAAAAAAAAGACCATGCATGTATGCACACCCTACTCGGCAAACCATCCTTTACATAATCAGTGTAATTAAAAACCCGTGATCCCTCTTTACAACATGAGCATTAGACAATAAGGCAAATAAAGAACACAGTACCATGCAGGAGAATGCTATCATAATAAGGGCTTTCCTCCCATACACAGGGCAGCTCACGGGACACAGTCTGACCTTCTGTACCTCTGAATCCTGGTCAGAAAACTTAACCACAATGATGCTCTCCTTGTACAACAAGCTTTACTTGGGTCTTTCTGACAGCTGATTATCACCTTTCCCCCTATCAAAAACATTTAATTCACTGCTGTTTGGAATGTCTATTTATTTGTGGGGCACTTAGGACACCCAATACCTCATAACCGTTTTTGTCCTTACCATCAGAAAGGAAATGTGGCTTGGCGGAGAAAATTGAAAAGTGTTTTTGAGCTCTCAGGTCAATACAAGCATTCTCAAAACTGTATTTGCAAAAGCTAGCATGTTGTTGAAATAACTGTTTGAACTATCTTGGTTCCAAACAGATAATGATGTTTTGCAGAATTGCTTATAAATTAAAACTGGAAACAACCTAAATGTCCGCCATTGTGGGAATGATACTAAACTATGGTATATCCATAATATGGACTTCTCTGCAACAATTAAGTAGAATACAACAGATTTATATTATATGTTCTCACATGGGAAGATTTCCAAACATGAGATGTATTGAGTAACACAACCAAGTTGGGTATTGATTTGTACTAGCATAATAGCCATTTACGGAAATGAAAAAAGAAAACACGTATTTATCCCCAGTACATCTATGTATCTGTAAATGCACAGAAAAATACCTAGATGGGCAAGAAGGTCAGAGACTGGGGCTAGGGGTCTAAGAGCACTTTATGAAGTTTTCAATTTTGAATCAGTTTTCAATTTTGAATCAAGTGACTGTATCTGTGTATTACCCATGTGATTAAACACGGATAAAGATGCTAACTGATGGCGAAGAAAACAAAATACCTCAGAGCTGGGGATGGGGATGTGAATCAGTTGTTAAAGCATACAAGCGCCTTCAGTTCTAATTTCCTTTCTACCAGTCAGAATTCTGGGAACTCAGCAAGAAGGAAATTCTTGGCTTGGTCAATATGGGGCTTTGAAGTCAACCAGGTAAAACAGTTGCTTTGCATCTTTGTTTGTTTTTGAGAGAGAGAGAGAGAGAGAGCACACGAGCGGGGGGAGGGGGGTGGGCTGGGGGCAGTGAGGGAGGGGTAGAGGGAGAGAAAGCATCTAAAGTAGGCTCCACACCCAGCACAGAGTCGGACTTGGGGCTCCATCTCACAATCCTGAGATCAAGACCTGAGTGGAAATCAAGAGTCAGATGCCACCCAGGTGCCCCAGTTCCTTTGCATCTTAAGGGAGAATTTGCCTACAACACTCTGAACTGCTTTAGTAAAGGTAGGGTCATCTGAGGACTGGCGTCGAAAAAGGGAGTTCTTTTGAACTGTCTCTCTCACCTCCCCCAAACTTCTACCATCCCACTGAATCGGAAGTCTTCCGAGGGGGAGTGTAGAAATAAAGGGCCCGTGACTACACTCACTTTAAACACCTAAGCTTTATGAAACTTCTTTCAACTACATGCCTCTTAAGGAACAACTGTCAAAGCAACAAAGATGCAAAGTGGAAACAGATGTTGTTCTACCAAAAGGGCTCTCAGGAATGGCTTCAGATAGTCCTGTTTGTTTTCTTTTTTTTTTTTTTTAAAGATTTTATTTATTTGACAGAGAGAGACACAGCGAGAGAGGGAACACAAGCAAGGGGAGTGGGAGAGGGAGAAGCAGGCTTCCCGCGGAGCAGGGAGCCCGATGCGGGGCTCGATCCCAGGACCCTGGGATCATGACCTGAGCCGAAGGCAGACGCTTAACGACTGAGCCACCCAGGCACCCCTCCTGTTTGTTGTCTGAGTAACTGTACCAACTGACTTTCTTGTCCGCCATGACAGCCCCTGGCCTGTTTCTTGGGCCCCTGCAGGTACACTTGCTCAAACAGAGTCCGGCCGTGGCAGCTGAGGTTTCCAGCAAGCCCCGAAGACAGAGGAAGGCCTGAGGCTCTCAGTCTCAGCCCAGCTTCAGAGCCACTGGCCCCTGCCCGCCCTCCCCCCACCCCAAAAAACAGGCCTTCCTGAGAGCCACTCTCAGGAAGGCAAGAGAGGGCAAGGGCATTTTATTCTCTGGCTGAGTTCATTTTTCCCTTCTGGGGAAGGGCAGCCCGCTGGAACTCCTCTGAGATGGGAAGGGTCTTGGGAGCGCAAGCTCCCCCCCCCCCCCCCCCCCCCCGCTCTTCAGTTCACGACCCCCCTCCCCTAAGGCTTTGCTTTTAGGCACCTTAGTTGCTAAAGGCATTTAACTTTAATTCCATTTGACTTCAATTGTGTCCAAATTACTGTAAAAAGGAAGAAGACAACAAGCTGTAAATATGAGGAGAGACAGAAAATCATTGAGAATCCTGCCTTTATGAATATTTGATGAAGAAAGGTTAGATCCATAGCTGGTAAATTATAAGAAATTATGTCCATCATGTGACTCTGTCAGCAAAGGTTAATACAAATGGGTTGGGACTTAGTTGGGATGACAACGCAGATTAAAAAAGATTTGTCCTGTCCTCACTGCAATTAGTTTTCTCCTATTATTAGTGTAACAGAGTTGATCATTAGGATTACGGCAATAGAACAAATGTTCAGTGAAATCATTCTGTGTTTCAGACTCGCACTGCATTTTTACAATAAATTCTTCATCTCTACTAATCTTGCCCTTAATTGTGTGGTTGCTGTGGGCAGGATCCAATTATTAACTCTTTTGATCCTACGATGCCCTTGCCATCAAGCATGCTGATTACATGCAGACCAAACGGGGGATCCTACGTTTTTCTGCCGCTGGATACACAGATCTCGTGGTTCGTTTAGTGCATGCAGAAAAATGGTTAGTTTTGCTCAAATAACAGCTCCGGTCGGGCGTGAAACTGTTTATAATTGTGTTATAGGATTTTGCCCAGGTTAAAGGGCTTCTTGGGGCTTCCATTATGAACCTCATTTTTCAGGTATTTATGATTCGTTTTCCACTCTTAAAAATTCTGAATTAGGCTTAACATTCTCTGCTTAGAGGCCTCACTGTTGTTGCTGTTATTATTATTATTTTGCAAAGGGGATTAAGGGAGTCCTCCCACATTCTTTGTACCAAGGCAGAGAGTGTAATTGATGTCAAGCCCGGTAAGCCCGGATGTAGAACAAATGGCTAGAGGCATGATTTCTCCAAGTGGCAGTCCAGATTTCCCAGGGTACCTTCGTGCTCCTTCGACAAAGCTGAAGAACTTGAAGATGGAAGGCGGACGGAGGGTGGGATGAATAACCACCCACTACAGAGAGACACACCAGATGGCACGTAAGTCTCCAGCCATCCCAGACCAGGCCCTACATAAGTAGAAACAAACTTGGACAACGTGGCGCCAGCTCACTTAGCTTTGCTATGCTTCTTCTGGAAAACTCCACCACCCTCACCTGAGGTCATCCTTTCTTTGGATGCTTTGAATTTCATACCTTTCATAGAGTTGCTATGTGTTTTTCAAATGAGGGATAGGGCTGAAGGAATGTGTGAAGATCCACAGAGGACAGAGGGAAAGGCAACTAGGCCTCGTGCCAACGGAGGGCTCGCGATGGAGCGGCAGATGCCGAGGATGGAGCGTGCTCGCAAGAGAAAAAGGAAATGAAGAAATAAACATCTAAACACATTAATGGGACACATACTAATAAATCAAGAGACCCTAGAGGTCCCATGCAGAGGACAGTGTTTTTTTCCAAATCTAAAGTAAGGCTAGAAAATATGGAGAACGAGGGAAAAACTATCTTGGGAAGGGTTAAATGTGACAGCCAAAAGAGTAATTGGAATTGTCATGCCTGGAGCAATTTCACTGTGGAAGCAGTGTCTAAGCAAGGTCCACTGAGAGTCCCCCGAACTGAAGCAAACACGCTCCCCACACTCACCGTCATCCCAAAGTAGGAAATTTAACACATCAGGGAGCCTGCTGGATTATCAGATCAACCAATCAATACCATTGACAATATTTCTGCCTAAAAGCATGAGGGAGCAGTAAAGTAAGGCACCAGGGCGTACGGGATCTTTGCCAATACATTACCTTGGACCTTTGACTCCTGCCACGGGCCCAAGAGGCACATGACTTTTCTTCCCAAGACCTGGGATTTTCTGCCTAAGTAACTTTGACCCGCTTGGGTTGAGTCAATTGCATCCTTCATTAGGAACTGGTACAGGTGACGTATGCAAATGGCCCAGGCCCAGTCTCCCAGGCATCTGAAGCAGCATGTCGGGTCATGCCATTACCCGCTTCCAGTGGCCCTCCCCACCAGACTCCGTAAATCTCAGCTGTGTGTGCAATGGCGCCGGACTCAGTGGGATACAAATAGCTTCTCCATGTATCTGGATGGCTCTGGAGACCCGAGCTACCTGAAGAGTTGTGTCCCCTCTGTGTGACCTGTACCTGGCGGCTCTGAAAAGACATTTGGGCCCCTCTCAACTCACTGAATTTAATGCTCCAGAAAGCAACTAGATGTCATCAGTGAGATGAAGCTAACTCAGAGAGACAAAGAGAACACACTCTCTGTGTCCCCAAGTCTATAAAAGAGCATTTGGGGGCAATACAGAACCCACTGATCGAACCCACACCACACATGCTCTGTGGAGTCTAGCCATCTCCCCAAATGGCTCCTTTTGGTGTAGCAATCTGGAGGCTGGCCTCCAGATACCAGAAATGAACCCCCAATCTAGAAACACATCTGTAGCTGGCAGAGACAAGAACAAGGCTGTCAAGGGAAGGGGACTCACATTGGCTCGGTACCTGGTATGGACCAGTTAATTTATTTAATTTTCTTCCTCTACATAATTATTCTAACTTTAGTGATAAGAAAACTGGAGGTTTAGAAAGAGAGGTTAAATAACTTGTCCAAGGACAGAGAGAGTCCAAGGAAAGACTGGGATTCAAATCCAGGCCTGCCAGGCTCTAAACCGCTACCCCCAAACTCTTTGTGGCACCTCTGTTGCCTTGTTCCCAGCAGAGAAACAAAAGGCAGCTTACCAAATGCAGTAAAGGCAAACAGTTGAAATGTCAATGCCACCAAACCTCCGAAATCCCAGAGAAGTAGATGGCTGGACAGTGGCACACTTTGGAAGGAACCCTGGAGTTGGTATTTGATCTATTCTCAGATAGGATATATAATGGGGAGTGCAAACAGGAGATCTAAAGAGGTAAAATGCAGAACTTATGTGGACACGGATGCCTCATGGTCCACATCTGTACCAGGCATTGGGCTCTCTAACCATGACAAAGCCAAGGTTTTCTAGAACTGGCATATTATTGTAGTCCGTCTGGCTGTGCTGTAACTATTTCAAGGACTATTAAATTAAACCCTGGAGACAGTTTCCCTTAAGATAAAGGGTATGCTTTTTATTGTGCCATCAAAGGAGACCAGAAAACCTGAATCCTTCAGCTTTAAAGACAACATAATGAGATCAGAGATTTTGCTTGCAAAGAAATTAACTTTCGGTTAATTAATGAAAGTAACCTTAAACAGCGGGCATGTTGCCAACAACCAGGACACTATAATAAAAAGGAGGGGTGGTGGAGATAATGGGCTGCTTTCAAGGGGCCAGGCTCAGCAGCCCAGAAAAGAAATTTGATGAGGATGCTGCTTGTAAATTTGATCTCAAATTCTTAAGATGAACAAATAATAGTCTTATCTGTAATAAAGTCTGCTACAAATGCTTTCTTTTTGCCCATAATTTTCTGTTCAATTTAGATAGAAGATTTAATTAGATGTTGGTGAAACACCAGATATTTAATAAAACCCTTAATAAAAATCGAATCTATGGTACACAGAAACCACTGTAATATAATCACAATTAAAAAAATACATTTCAGAGTATTTACCTCTTACAATTAAGAAAAAAAATATATATGTGACATGTTCTGTTTTCCGCTCAAGGGCTAAGAAGGCAAACCCAATAAAAAGCAAACAAACAAACCCCAAACTGCAACCCTTTCTCCTTTCTCATAAAGTTTGTATTTACAGGTTTTCTTTTGTTCGTTGCAATCAAAAGAGCTCCTCGAACCTGAACGAGGGCATGAAGAATGATCCCCCTCACCTCATAAAGATTTTTAAACTAAAATTTGCTTATCATGAGAAATTGACTCTTAAAGATTCTTGAAATTGTATGAGAAACAGGATGGTCCCCTACCTTTGTTGAATCTAATCATAATTTTTCTGTTCCAGACTATCAGCAAACTCTGAAGTGATGATAAGGCTCTCTCCTGCCTAAGTCCAAGAGTATAATAAATTAAGAGAGCGTGAGGGACCTCGAAGCCCATCTGAAGGTGATGTTAAGGACATTTTAAGCATATACCCTGAATCTCTAATACCTTGACCAGTCTAGGCAGAATTCTAGACTGAACATTCTGAGCTCCAGGTTTCACTCAATATGGCCAAATCTTAGAGGTCATGTTTCCTACACACAAAACTTGGGAATTGGTGGGAATGTTGGTTTCCCAACATATGGTGTTGCTCCTAAGTTCCCAGCCTCTGGCTCGAGAATTAAGAACTGAGATCTGGAGAGAACTGAGATGTGAGAGAATTTGGAATGGAGATCCAAACTGCACGATGCAGTGGGTGGTCTGCTTTTTTTACAGGTTTACTGAAAGGAGGTGAACAGCATGGAGCGAGGGACACCGCCCTTGACTCAGCGGTTCAGAATGTATTACCTACTGGCCATGGCCCTTTCCTCAATATTCCACATTTCTTATGCTCTTCCACGATTCTTTAGGTAGAAGAATCTGACTGAATTAATTTCTCAGATAAACAAAGGGGCGGGGTGGGATTTAGCCAAGGTGGAAGAGTTAACATCCCCAGTCTGAAGGGGCATGTGGAAGCTGGTGGAAATCAGTCTGTTTTTCTGCCGTGTCTCTACCGACTAGCACCAAAACTGAAATGCCTATTGAATGAACTCTGTGTCCTTGGCCTGGGCCATGTGGCATCTCTGCTCAGGTCGGACTTGAGAAGGTCACTGTTTAATGCTTCTGGGTGTTGTGATCATCCAGATTTAATTATCAGGATGGGGTTCCAGTGGCTTCCACTGTATATAAATTTAAATAATGGCCCCTCCTCTCAGAAGGAAGGAAATCCACAGAGTTTGCCCATCTGTTCCGAGAGGCTGTTCATTTTGAGTTTCTGATTAGATGCCTCCTACTATCCTATGCATGCCACAATCTCTAAACAACGCCATGGTGTTTGGGGGACATTTAATGATTGATAGTGCTTGTTATTTTTGGTTCAAATCGAATTCCTCTTTGGCCACTGACACGAGGGCTTGGCATGGACTGAACATGGCCAGTGTTTGCTGAGATACACTGTCCAGGCGGCCAGTGGGGTCTACTGGCCACTCTGGGGCCACACCGCCGCTCAAGAATGTGTCCTGATTGGGTGTCAGATTGGATTTCATTTCTGTGTCTGCCATGCCAAAATCCGCATGGCTGGCTTCACCACTCACAGAAGTCCAACCCCAGATTGGGCTGGAGGATAAGAGCAACTGGGGACATCCCACAGGGTTCCTGGAAAATGGAATGAGGATGTAGTAAGAAAACTATCTGAAATAATATCTAATTGCCCCCTTTGGGAAGTGGGGGGGGGAAGGGGTGGGGTCACACACAAGCGCTTGGGTTTCTTCCCAGTGTGCACGGACTTGTCAGTCACCTCCTCCTCTCCCCTCTACAAGTTGGCTTCACCTGCTCGGTAGCCTTGCTGTTCCCAGAGACAAGAGACACATTCTTCTGTTACACACACACACACACACACACACACACACACACACACACATACACATATTCACAAGCTGATGTGCTTTTAGGTCCAAAAAGCCAAAAGGGGGAAAAAAATCCCCAATCCCTTTTTTGGTAGAAATCACAGAGGCAGTCTCTGCAGCTTTTTAAAATATTAACATTATAATGAGGAGACATGAGGTTTTTGCTCCACTTGTGGGTTTCACACAACATCCTGCCTCAACAGGATCTTTTGGAGCCCAGGACGCCTCCAAGCACGACCTGTTCTTCCAGCGGGATGTTGACTTTTGTGGTCTATTAAGCAAGCAATGCATAAGTCAAAGTATACTCTTCCAGGAGAACACAGGCACAAGTGCTTTAGGCCAAACTGTACATAAGTCAGTCCCCTTCCTGGGTTTGCTCAAGAGAATGCTCCCTAACAGGACCAGGATAATGGCAAACTTTGGTGTTCAAACAACAATTAGCCAGCAGGTCCCCAAAACCACCTAAGGAGTCTATCTGTGCTTCTGGGGAAGTCACCAAGGCTCTTGGGCGGTGGGCCCTGCAGACTGATAGTCAAGGCAACCCAGCTCTGGCTTCTTGGTGTGCCTAACAAGCCCTCACCATCGGCAGCTGAGCCGCAGTAGCTGAGATCCTGAGCTTTGAAATCTAATAGAGGCTTGGATTGGCATCTTGACTATGCGATTGACCATGGGAAAAGTACAAAACCATGCTAAGTTTCCTTATCTCTACATGGGGCTACACATATCTATTTCAGAGACGCTGTGAGGCCCCCATGGGATCACGGATATACAGTGCATGACACAAAGCCTGGCACACAGCAACTAGCTGGATCAACGGCAGCCTTTCTTATTAGGGTGATATCTTCCGTGGCACTTGGCGACTATAAGCCGTGACTGTTTTGGGACAGTCATTCCATTACTGTCTTTAACAGTCAGGGATGCTTCTATTTTTATAAGCATGAAGATTAGCTTTCTCTAGCATTTCAAAGCGTGAATACCATCCTATGGTTGGTAGTGACAGCCACCTGCAACAGTGTAAGGTTCTGGCACAGGAGGTGCAGAATGGTGGTTTAGATTTTGATCAAAGATGCAGATTTCTGTCTTGGCTTGAGAAATGGGGAAGATCTGCTTATCTGGGCCAGTATTCCCCCATAATGATAACTGGCCAGAGCTGAGTGATGGCTACACCTTTTAGATGGGACGCACACACTCCAGTCTGAAACAAATCCCACCTCCCCATGCTTGGCCTGCTTCATCCTCTGTATTACCAGGTCCTGCTCCAGTCCATGGGCTGTAGAAGAGCCAGCCCGCTGCCGTCATCATTAGCCATCCGCTGGTTGGCTATCTGGCTTCCTCCACAATTCTGCCATGTTGCTTTCCGAAGTTTTAGTTCAAAAGGGCCTTGGAGTTGCTTCAGTATTGTCTCATGCGTCACCCCACTCCACAGTAGTTACGTGGGTGGCATCTACATGCTCTCCCCAGGGTGACCATCAACAACTGGTCTGTCCATCATCTGTTTGCTCTGCTGACTCTCAGCACACTTACTTATATATTTCCTTTTGTGGGGCTAGCCTTGGCTTCACTTTGAGGCCAGTTCAGACCCAGAGAATGTGGGGAGATATCAGATCATAAAGCTCAGAATCAAGCTTCATTCTTGGTTTGGCCCATCTTGTGCCTATATCTCCTTATTATCATGGGTTATGTTAGCAGCCACTGAATTCACTTGTGAACACCCCCTTCCCCCCGCCCCCGCCATTTCCAGGGACATACTTAGCATACCTGACAGCCGAAGAACATCATTTATTACACCCCTCTCCTCTATATAACAAAATTATTCTCAGTAACAACCATATAATACTCACTGATAATTATGGTCTTGATTTATTCTTTAGTTTCAAATAAGTAATTAACAATGAAAGAATAAATTTCAACTGAAAAATATTATTCAAATTCAGTCAAAGAGTCTGTGCGGAGAATTAAATTTTCATTTACCAAATTAACATTACTACCCAGAGTAGTCTGTAAACTGGTTCACTGTTTTAAACCAAAATACCAACTTCAGTGGTCACGTGGTATGACAGAGTCGAAGGATCCCCAACTGTGGTTTCTTTGACTTAATCGTTGCCTATCATCGGTCATTTTCAATCCACTGTGTAGATGCAGGAAATATGTGGCACCATAGTGGTTGGAGACATAAACTACACATGAGGCGAGCTCAAACAATTCCAAATGGCAATGAACTTACTCTGAAATGGACAGGCATAGCTGAGTCTCTGTGCGTCAGTTGCTGATGCTATAACTAAGAATCCTCTGAATTAATGTCTATGTAGAACACTATGTTTATTGAAGGATATGTTACTAAAATGTGCTAATTTGGGGCACCTGGGTGGCTCAGTCAGCTGAGCATCCGACTCTTGGTTTCAACTCAAATCATGATCTCATGGTCATGAGATCGAGCCCCGCGTCGGGCTCTGGGCTCAGTAGGAAGTCTGCTTGAGATTCTTTCTCTCCCTCGCACTGCTCCCCACCCCGGCTCACACAGTCTCTCTAAAATAAATAAACAAATGTTTTTTAAAAATGTGCTCATTTGAAGCCTACATATATATATAGTATAACACATATTAGAAATTTATATAATACAAAAATATATAAAATAATAAACATACATATTAGAAAGCTTCACAAGTAATTCAGAAATTGTATAGAAATGAGATCAACAAAAGAGTTTTGTAGAGAGGAGTCCTCTATCACTGGTGTTGTTTAGAACTGACAGAAAATGGTGATAGTGAGAAGCAGATTGGCTCTTGTCAGTTTTATTATTGTTTTTAGATCTTCCACAGACAATGCAGGCTTTATTGCCAGCAAGGAGTGGGGAGAGGGAGAGCTGGGCGGACTGTTCCCACTACTCACCCTTGGTACATCCCTGCCCATCTCTTAATTTGATTTCTGCTTTTTAGTGTTAAGACATTTTGGTCTGGTTTCCTGACCCCTTTTGGCCCAGAACTTTGGTCTGAGTCTTTGATCTTCTCCTCCCAAATCCACTAATCTGGACTCTTGATCCACCTGCCTGCCATTCTGGTCTCCAGGCCTTGCTTGCCTCTTCCTGCGGACTCAGCTCCCCACACCAAACCCCATACCTACCTGTGCCCTTGCTATCTGCTTTTCTCAGATACCATCCTCTGCCTTTGATGATTTCTCTGAACACGGACACTTGCCTGCCTGACTGAAGGGGACTCAGCAAGCTTTCTTTCCTGTCTAGCTGGCCTCTTGGCACAAACTCCACATTGTCCTACTGTTGCCTAAATTTCAAAGTGGCAATCCTATGAAAAGCATCACCTTGATGTTAGCAGCTTGGTGGGCAAGGTGGCTGGGGATGCATACTTGGTCATACATGATGCTAGAGAAAAACTGCTCAAGAGAATGGACGATTTACCAATGGCAGCCAAGCTGACCAATATCAAGGCTAAAACAGGTGACAGTTCCGTAGGTGCTGGGCTTGGTCTGGGGTTTAATTCTTTATTTAACTCCATGCTGTGTCTATTGGGCTGCCAAAGGCAGCTCCAGCATTTATGATGTCCATTTCTCAGGACAGTATGTTGCCTGAAAGCAGCATTTATGGTCCTTAGTTCTGAGATGTCAATAAAATCACCTGGCCATGTGAGGGCCATCTCCAGTACAGTCTAATACAGAAGCTTATCTTATTCAGGCACAACATCAGCTTTTAATATCCTACTGAATCTGCAAATCAATCCCTGATTTTTAAGACTTCTTTGAGAGGAACCTTAGGCAGCCTGGAGTTCCTTTATACGTAACGATGATGATGCTCATAACTTTATCAGTGAATCACACATGTCAATAACCACACAGGCTGGCTAACTGAAATTGTTTTCCTCTGCTTTTGCTTAAAATTTTGACCGACTGTTATAAGAAACAAGGGCTTTCGGAAAAGGCAGTGGTTGTGCCTCATCATTCTGGAAAATTAAGACAGAGTTTCAATATTTAATTCTAAATCCTAAGCATCCATTACTAACACACATGCCTTTACTTATTTGCAGCAAAAGGAATATTAATCCTAGCCTTTCATCCTGTTTCAAATGAAATAATACCAATTTTTCATTTTAAGGAATGGCTCTGACAAGCTAAATAATGATTGCATCCTATTTACTTAGTCCCCCAAATCTGACAAAATATCAGCATCCAATCATGCAGGTTGCTTAACTCCATATGATAATTTATATGTATATAATATATACACAGCATTACAGGGCGTGTATATATGTAATACACAAATGTGTGTAAACATGCAGAAACAAACAGATATGTGTATATAAAATACATAGGACATGGACAGTTTCAAGGTCTGTGTCATAGGCTATCAACAGTTATATCAGTGTGTTTGAAAACGGTATTCAAATGATGTTCTGATACTCTTTTCCATACATGCTTGCTTTGTGCTGTTCAAATGTTGCTCATTTCTGTATAGCTATTATATGTTTCTAGGATGCTGCTTTGAAAAATCTGGGCCACCTTCAAAGATTTTATAAAGTGACTCCTTTATTCTCAAGAAGAGGAGAAAGGCAGGTTAATCATCTATTGACTCCTCAGCCTTATTACTGGCATAAAGCTCTGGCTTTGCTAAATATCCACTTTTTAGTTACCTAACAAACATACATCAGCAGGAGGTGCAGATAAAGATCGAAAGATTAAGCTTTGTCACTCAAATGATAATTAAAAAGAGTATTTTAAACACACTGTAAATATACACAAGCCATCATAAAATCATCAAAACCCTGCCAGAGCTCACCACCTCCAGAGTATATAGATTATCAGGGAGAGGGATATTGATGTTAAGTCCTGCTTGTCTTGGAAGATTGTCATTAACTGTCCCAAGCCTGCACTCAGCCAGCCACCTGAGCTAGGGGAAGACAGGAGGACCTGGCTTCACACATTCTCGTGGTAGATTAGTGGGATTTGGAATGAGCCGTTTAATATGCATTTAATTGTGATCCCTTTCTATTCAACCCCAAGATTCCTTAAAATATATTATTCCAAGTACTTAAATAAAAACAACAGAAATTGAGGTTCTGTTGTCCTGCTTTTAAAAAATCATTTCACATCCAGGAAAGATTTAGTAAAACAGATTAATTTCTCCTAAAAATTTCATTTATAACATGTCATAAAAAGACACATGAGGCCATGTATATTAGAAGCTTGCAGTAACATCACCTTTCATAAAAAGAAAAGCTTGTCATCACAATCTTATTAGGATGTCATGCATTGTTAAACTGGTAAAATATTTCTGTATATTCCAATTAGTGCGACCATCTACTGGCACAGACATTATAGAGAAAACTATCTTCTTTAAAAAAGTCCTTTCCACTGGGAACTAATCCTTTGTTGGACAATTCAGAGAACGTTATTTAGAGATTTTAATTGCTCAGTTGATCTGTGGCTGGATCTCAATAATCAAAACAATAAAATTGTTGGTTTCTTTTTTTTTTTTTTTGACAACTGTAATAAAATGCTGGTAGTGTCCTGGGATAGTTAACTCAAGCTGGACTGACACTGTCAGATTCTTTTTCATATATCTTTTTTATCAGAGTGAAACTCCCTATTTCTTAAAAAGTAAAAAGTACATTAATGACATTGCCATTATCAACAGATATTCCAAATATTGCTTAACGTCTACCTGAAAAATCCAAACTGATTATAAGAACCTAATCTGATTATCTATGAAATGGGCCTATAATTAAAGAGGGCGCGTTCTGCATGGAGCACTGGGTGTTACACGCAAACAATGAATCATGGAACACTACATCAAAAACTAATGATGTAATATATGGTGATGAACATAACATAATAATAAAAAAAAGAAAAATATTCTTCAAGTCAATTAGGAAAAGCCAAACATTCCAATAAAAATGGGCAAAGCCACGGATAAATTATTTCACAAGAGAAGAAACAGAAACAGCTATTTAAATATGAGAAAAAGCCTCTACCTCATTAGTAATCAAAATGATGTACTGTTTTCCTAATCTATGAAACTGAAACAGTTCACGTGCGCACGCGCGCACGCGCACACACACACACACACACACACACACACACACACACACACACACTGTTTCCAGTACCGGGGAAGGTGCAGGAAAACAGGCATGCTCACAGACTGCTGGGGGAGACTATATAATTGGTTCAACCTTTTGGAAGAACATTCTGGTAATATGTGTCAGAAGCCTTAAAAATGTGTGTATCCTTTGACCCAGCAATTCAATTTCTAGGAATTTATCCGAAGGTGATAAATATTCACACAAAATGCTCAGACAAGGATATTCATCCCAGCATTTCATATGATAAGGGAAAAAGAGGAAAACAACCTAAATGTCCAAGAGTAGGAGAAAAATTAAATAAAGACAGCATATTTATACCAGTTTCTATTAACAATCATGTTCCCAGGGAATGTTTAAAGAACTGAAAAACCGCCTGTGATATAGGAAGTGAAAACAGGCAGGTTATAAAATACTATGGCCCAAATTTTGCTTTAAAAATATATATAAAAATATATATATGTACATATGAATGCACTGAAAAAAGATTGGAAGACAGTACACTAAAACATTCTTAGTGGTTATCATAAGGCAGTGGGGACTATAGGAGGCTTTTCTTTTCTGTCTTATACTTCTCTGGATTTTTGAAAAATAATTTTAATTAGCACAGATAAAATAACTTAAAACATGCTCATTGAAAAAGCAAACTCAGAAGTACTGAGCCTTAAAAATGTTACTATTATTTTCTAAATAATAAATAATAAATAACGTCCATTCAGGTAGACGTTACCTTATGAAAAGTCCATGTAGATCTAAATAAGTTTCTTCCTTTTTTGGGAGAAGAGTCTGGAGTATCTACGCAATGACATAGTTTACAGAAATGTGGAAATGAGGCATTTACAAAAGTTTACAAGGGTAGAACTGGCAGTTGGGATGGTCAGGTCCCTGGCCTGAAAAAACAGTTTGTCCATTATACAATGTTAACCCACCGGACAGAATGTAGGACACCCAAAACATGAAATTTGGTGCCAAGGGAAACTGAGTATTTGGTTTGGCACAAACAACTGGCTATTAATAACAGCCGATAGGAGAAACACAAATCGGCCATGAATTTGCACTCGATTTTGATTTTAAAGTTCTATAAGGGTGGAAGTTCTTATTTTAAATACTCATATTTAAAAAAAAAAAAAAGAGTTCTGGCAACCACCAGCTTTCCCATTCCCACCTTCTCAACCCCCAACCACATGTGGGGGCACTTTCTGCTTCCTTTCTCAGGGACAAAGAAGCCACTGGCTTGAACTCGGGGACCACATGCATTACTGAAAACCCAGGCCGAGCTTGACCGTGAAGACCATTATGACCTTGCTGAGGTGAGATGCTTCAAAGTCTTAGGACCTCTCACTCTGAGAGTAAAAATTAATTCATCCACTTACTAAAGAGAGCAGAGAGCTATCTTACTCTCTAACTTAATCTGTCTCCTGTCCATCAGCCCTGCTTCTACACTGTTTCTTTTCTACTGGTTTCCATTTGGGTAAAGAGGCATCCTGACTCTTGAGAAAGCCATTTGCTCTGGTCTGTTTGCAGGATGAAGGCATGGGGGATGCAACAGGATGTATGGGAGGAGAAAGCGAACTGTTGGCAGGTCAACAATTATTGATGTATTGAGCGAGCACCTACTATGTGCTGGGTGCTTTCCATTCTTTTTTGAGTGCATGATCTCATGTGATTTTGCATATCCCACAATACCAAAGTCCTTCTGTCCTCAAACCCCAGCCAGGAGCATTCTTTGGGACTGTCAACATTCAAGAATATTTCAAAACACCAAGTTTAAAGAGCTAATTCAGCCACAGGTTTCTTAATTTTTAAAACCAGGGGATGATTTAGATCCGAGGCCAACGGCAGGAGGTATAACAGCGGCCAGCTCTTTCTTCTGAGCCAGGCAGAGGGGAGCTCCTCTCAAACAGGAAGTCCATTGTGGCACCTGCAGCCAGTCTGGGAGCTGGCTGATTAACATAAGGGCGGGGGCAAAGCTAGAGCCGGGGCAAAGCTAGGGCGCGGGTGAAGGAAGATGGACAGCCTGTCTCGGAACCAAGCCTGGCATCCTGATTTCTGAGTTTTCTTTTTGTTTCAAAGCTCCAGATTTCCCAATTCAGATGCAGAGCAGAATCCTCTGTCCCCATCCCCCACGCAAGCCTGCAAGGACCCCCCACCCCATCTCCGCATACTGCTTGCTAAGCGGCTGCAGTATAAATAACTGGAAGGAACGCTTTATGCTTGGCCACCCCTCCAGCAGGAGACAACTGGCTTTCTTGGTGGTGTTCAGCGAGCCCCACCGAGCCACCCCCGACGCCTCATTAGAACGCAAGGCACTCCTGCCAGCCCTGGGCGCTGGATGCTAGCTGCCTGTGGTCTGCATCTATAGTCGTGACAGACGGCCGAGACTGTTGCCTTCCGCTGAAGACCAAGTACATGATCCACTGCAGTTAATCAATAGGATAATGGAATGAATCAATAGGAAAGATTTTTAGAAGGTCTTAATTAAAGAAACACTTGCAGATACAAATGATGTCTTCAATGTATTGATAGTGCCAAGGTGAGGGGTTAAACACAAACAAAACCATCAACTTTATTTTGCCAGCATGCCTTCCACAAGAGAACAACCTAGCAGCCTCCTGGCCCCAGGGTCGGCCCATTAATCAGTCCCTTGTCAATTCCATGGCCACACTGTATGGGAAAATTAGGCTATGATCAAAAATTTTAATTACTAAACAGCAGCTCGAACAATGAAAAATAGACATGCGCCCCCTGTCTGGCCTTCCTTAGCCCCTAAAGTGGGAGCAGCATTCCCCATAAAAACCAGTTCCTTCAGACAAACTCCCCGCCTGATGCGGCGCACAGAAATTAGAATAATTAAAGAAAGCCTAAATTGATGGATCCCATTTAGGCAGGGGAATTCTCCAGTGAGCCTTCTACTCAAACATGTTACATCAATATTTTTGATTCCCTCGATGGTCCTGCGCTAGGTACTGGTTTAAAGAGACATCAATCTGTGATGTCAGCATTTATCTAATGAACCTTCAAAAATCAATGTCCAGGATGGCCCGTTACATGCAGGCACCCAATTTGTCCACTCTCCCAGCCTTACTGGCTAAACCTGGACCCATAACCACAGCGGACGTGGACTCGAGTGGTAGGTGGGATGGTCAGACCAGAAGAGGCTGGGATTACACAGTCTGTTTCACCCCGGGGGAGGGGGGCGGTGGGGGACACTCATGCAATGCGCGGACACAACAAGGAAGCCAAGATCCCCTTCTGAACTTTCCAGGGCCTCCGGGCTCGGGACATGTCTAACCTAAAACGATCTGCGTCTTCCCATCATCCCCCCTCCCGATGTACCTTTCCCTCCCATGGTTCCCATTCCCTTTACTGTTGCTTGACAGGATTTTGGTCCCCTTCCTGACAGCTTGGGTAATTTCCTGCTTTTTGGGTTACTCGACCGGGATTCCCATTTCGCTCCACTCAACGGGAGGTCCATGTCTACTTCCCCCTTGTTGGTGTTTATGCTCAACTCACCCTCACCCTTCTGGTAAGAGGACTCCTTGACACTGATATCTTGACACCGTAACAGGCAGAAGAGAGGGCCCAAGTTTGTTTCGCTCCTTTTTGCCTCTTTAAAATAAATTGGCCTGGACCGGCTGCCACGAGGCTGAGTTATTTCAAGTGCATAACTCACGGTGACAGGTATGCCATTCACCATGCCAGGATTGGGTCTGCCTTCTGATCTCGGCTTTTACGCGTGGCCGTTCTCCCTCTCTTGACCGCGAGAGTCAGTCCTGAGCGCAGTGTGGAGCTTGGACAGTTGTAAGATGTGTTGTGTGGGCTGAATTAGTTGTTGTACAATTCCTGTCTATCTCATCGAAAACAGCTTTCAGCGGCCCCTCGTGCCAAGTTTGAGTCCAATTAAACTACAATGAAAGGTACCATGATTTCATTTGCTTGGATTGTCACATTTCAGAAGTTCAGTAGCCTGCAAAATGTTCGCTGTCTCTCATTAAGCCAGTTCCAGCAACTGTGTAAAGGCTCTAATTTAGCTGCTTTTTATGCTCTGCTTTCAGCCCTGAAGATGGCTGCCTGCAGGGAAGGATCCGACGCCACCCGAGGTCTCAGGAAGTGTTTCTGACCACAGAAATGGAAAATGCTCGAGAAGAGCACAACTGGCCCTGCAACAAAACTAAGGTAATATTCTAAAGGCTCCTGTTAATGTTTTCTAGCATTATTCTGGAAGAATTCTTGCTGGAGAAAGGCAGTGTGTGTGTGTGTGTGTGTGTGTGTGTGCGCGTGCGCGCGTATGCCTGTGTTTGGGGGTTTCAGAACCCTAATTAAAGACCTGTAACTTCTTTTCCTGATAGAAGCATTTATTTCTCTAAAAACCCTCCCCAAAACATTCAGCCAAAATTTTGTTTAGCTATGCACTTAAAAATAAATTGCCTCTAATCAAAGAGTGCTATACGAAATCAGGTTTGTCCTGGAAATCTGACATGTATTAGACACTGCATAGATCTTAATTGAGTCCCAGTTGGGCTTTTGGAGGAAAAAAAAAAAAATCACCATTCTGTGGACTGTGACTATGCTAATTCCCATTATGGCTCTGCTTTGATGAGGAAATTGCTATACAGATGCCAGCGATGCAAATTACCATTTACCGACCGCTTACTAGACGCCAGGCAGTATGTTATAAGCTTACATATACTGTGGCAGTGAAGCCTCTCAAATAATCCATTTTCCAGATGAGCAGACTGAGGTACAAAGAATGTTAAGTCACTCGCTCGAAGTCATGGCTGGTGAAAGAAAGGACCAAGAATCAGACCCAGGCCTGTCTGACTCCAAAGCCCTCCTTTCTAACTGGTTTGAGCTTACACTTCAGTGGTAAAGCCTAGCACAGTCCCCAAGTGGCTTCACCAAATAAGAACTAGCAGGTGCACTGTGACGGGAGCAATGTCTGTCCTGCTTCTCTCGGATTCGAGATTAGCCCGGCACTGAGTCAGTCAATCTCCACCTCGGCTAATGCATTCACTCTGGTGGTCGGGGATCTTCTGGAGAGTTCCAATCCTTCTACTAACCTCTCCATTTTCAAAAATAACACTTCTGAGTGGGATTTTTTTTTTCTAACTACAAAAGAAAATTTAGAAAATGTAGAAATGCCCGAAGACAAAATAAATAACCCGCAGCCCCATCACCCAGATATAATCACTCTTGGTGCAGATTCTCTATTGCTTTTTTGGGAGGGGGGCTATAAAACTTAGGATTCCAGTATTATTTGCTCTGTGCTTGGTGTTTTTCTCAATGAGTATGCAAATCCACCCAGACTACATGTCATGTCGTTCCTATGGATAAAAGTGATTATAATCACTGGATTAGGCTGGCTGCCCCCTGAACGTTAAACCTCGGGTTCTTTTAAATGTGCTGCCATCTCAACTGATTCCATGGAGGCAAAACATGGAATTTTTTTTTTTTTTTAGGCCCAGGTGGTGAGAACGGCCCCAGCTGGCTGAGAACCGAAGGTCAAAGAGGCCCCGGGTCTGGCTGAGTGTGCCAAACTCTGAATCCCAGAAGCTTAAAATGTAATCAGAGTTCCTCCTACCAGCTCCGGGAACCACGGATCTCCTAGTATTCCTTAAGGGAAAAAAAAAATTACAGAAAAAGCCCAACATAAAACTGAAGAGATCAGTTTAATGATATATGTGTAAAAAATAATCAAGATCAAAACACGCTTTCATTTTCCTGGGTAATTTTTTCTTTTTTGAAACACATATGGTTGATATTCTTGCTTGGAAGGTGGGAATGATACTTCAGACTGAAGTAGTCAAGGGTTTACAGAACCAGGATTGCTGCTCTTGGCCTGGCCCCGGGAAGGGTGTGATGAACACAATCTGAAATCAATATCAGGGAACAGTTACTGCATCTCAATGTTATTTGCAGAGATGGGCCACTGGAAGAGGAGTGGGGGAAGAGAGATATATGTCAATAGCTTTCACGAAGCACTCCACAGCCATGCACAAAGGGAGGTCAAATAACTATCAGCCGACCAATCCCCATTGTAAGTAGTAAAAATGATAAAATCAATATTATTAAATAAAAAGTTAGCACAGCTATTGAACTCTCTCATGATCTTGGCAGCACCGGGCTGAAAATGAAGGAGGCTATTTTCCAATCTCTTTAGGGGCAAATGTTTAGGATCATAAACATTTGCAAAATGTAGGGGCAGATAGATATTTCTCACATTAAACGGAGCCATGGGGACATGTGAAACAATAGGGTCAGGTAACTGTCACCTCGCCAGAAAACAATGATCCTTCCCACCCAGGTGAACAGATATTCTGAGGGCTGCTAAAGGCTGCATCGTTTAGAGCTGGACTTGGCTCTTCTGTCCTTCAGGGTGACAGGGGTCAGGCTGGCTCGGGGCTTTCCAGGAAAAGAGAAAGGTCCTATTTGCTGTCCTTTCAAATCTTGAGATTTGGAAATGCACCAGGAAAAAAAAAAAATCATGGGAGAGAAAAGAAAGAAAAAGAAAAGGAAAAGGCAAAAAAAAAAAAAAAAAAAAGGGAAGAAAACAAGGGCATTTGAATAGAAGAGAATTGACCTATTCTTGTCAGCCCAGAGGACTGTGGGGAAGCTTCTCCAAGCCAAGAATGTGTTCTTTGCTGCTGGCGTTGGGTGGTTAATTGTGCAAGCCCGAAGGTAGCATATAGCAGGTATTGAAAAAGATAAATTTAGACTAAAGATAGCCCAGCCAAAAATTCCTATGAAAGCAGCAAGCTCCAGTTATATCTGGAGGAGGAAGGGGGGGAAGAAAGGAAGAAAGAAGGATGTGTAAAGCTGAGTGACAGCCCATGGGCAAGGCCCCCTTTGCTGCTCTGACCTGCATCTAAACACAGAGCTGCTTAGCCTTTTGAACACCTAAAGTTGGCGTCCTTGTTTGCATTTCATAGAAACTACTATAGAAAGTAAACAAGAACCTTTGGTGAATTATTTAGCATACAAATAAACCAGCAAAGAAGGCTAAGTAGGCCTATATGAACTAACTGGATTGAAATACTCATCTGTAAATAACCCTCCAATCTGGTGCTTTTACGTACAAATACTACATGGGACATTAGACACAACTAGCTTCTAGGGATATTTAGGCTCACTAGAGAGCAATTTTTATGTCTACTGGCATCTGTGGGTAGTGATATGGACTGACTGTTAATATAACCAACATAAAATTTATGTGAACACTCACTAAAATCGCAACCCACTGTCAGACAGCTGGTGGCTGATGCGGAGCACATGCGGATTTTATATGCACTGCGTAAACTAACCTTTGCAATAAAGATTTAGCAGGTTTATTAGTTTAGGAAATCGCTATAATTAAGGATAATTCATAATGGCCGCTTATCCACTCTCCAGCAATAGCTAGCTTAATTTAGGCTCCATTTCTTGGAGCCATAAATAAGAGGGCTGCTATCTTCTGCACAGATGTGGCGTTCAACCTGTTCATGTTGGCTGGTTTTTGCTTGTGTTTTCATCAAAAGCATTAGTAGATAAGACTATAAAAAGCACAGGGTTTGAAATAAATTAGCAAGAAATGCATAGGCAAAGTTTTCTTTTTTTTTAACTACTCAAAAAAAAAAAAAAGTAACCTCTCCCTCCAGAGGTAAAACAATTAAAAATAAATAATCCTTTTAAAGGTATTAAAGGAACTTTCATTTACAAACCCGAGGAGAGAGAGTGACAGAGCAATAACATTAATGAAGGCCAAAGAAATATGAGTGTGACCTCTCTACAGTATCTCCATTTAACTGTGCATGTAATTAAAGCCTGACCTTTGCAAATGCAGCCCAGTCTGATGGGTGGCAGCTTCCCCTGCCATCCAAGCACACGCTTCGGGGATGGGAGGTTTCCATGGTGCAGGCTCTTGCCTTCAGTGTCTGCTCTCTGTCCCCACTGACAGGGACACCTTGCCTGTCGGTCCCTAGCAACGCCTGACACTCTTCTTCCATACATCTGCTCCATCTCTGGGTTACAGCCTGTGCACTTTACAAACACTCCGGGCATGAGTCAGCAAAAGGTGAGCAGTGCCCAGATGTGGGTCTAGACCAGCAGCATCTCCGTGTTGCCAACTGGATGGGTGAGCATGCCCTAGGTGTGGGGCCCTCTGCTATGCCCTCCCTGGCCTGGTCCTGAAGAGCCGGCCACAGGAGACCTTCCCTTCTGGAGCCTTCCCCCAGGGCACTACAGCTTGGCTGTCATAGGAATTTGGAATCCTACGAAGGGTGAGGCTCTACGGCGACTTCAGAGTAGCTTTGTTCTTGAGATTTTTCTGGACCGTGGAGTTAGTCCTGGTGTAATGGAAGGGGTGTGGGTCTAAGAGGAGGAAGGTCTGGGGTACGTTTCCCAACCATGTCACTCTTTATCTGTGTCCCCAAGAGGGCCAGTCAGCCTCCCTAAGCGTCAGCCTCCCCACTTACAAAGTGGGACATCATCACCTGTCCCACCTCGTTAGTGCACACGGACTGCTGTAAGCACTCAGGAAAACAATGCCCAGTATCTCCCAGGACCGCAAAAATGCTATGGTGAGTGGCAGCCCAGCCACTTGGCAGTAGGGTCTCTCCACCTCCGAGGTGCCCCACGGTAAAACTGTACCACTGCTATCTGCCATGTTCGCTTCACCACGTGAAGAGGATCAAGAGAAAGAACATGTGCAAAAGTGGTTAGTCAGCTCTAAAGAGCACGGCTGGGTAAGTTCTTTGAACCGGGTCTCCTCCTGATCGTTTCTAAAGGTGCTTGCTGCTGGCCCACGGGCTCCAAACACACCAAAGGTCCTCACGACCACTCAGACCAGGGGTGGACGGCGGGGAGGACTTCGAGGAGGCGGAGGTAATGCCACATGATGATGGGCCCGATGCGAAATGGGCTGGGCACATCCATCTTTTAAAAGTGTATCTTATTACCAAAACAATTTTTCCATTCCTGGGAAAGTATGAAAGGTGGCTCAGTTTTCTCTGAAGAGTTCGACCTGGGGAACAAGGGAGAGCCAATAACCAGATAAGTTAAACCCTACAGGAGAAATTTCTCTCCCAAAGTGCTTTCCTGGAGATGGTAGGTTTGGAGCTAAAACTGAGGGAGGGTATTAGCATCACGGGGCACTTTTGTACTGACAAATGCTAGTACCCAGGGCCCTGACCAGAGTTGGCACACACACTGAGCAGCAGCAAAAGCAGCCAAGGACAACAGAAAGAGTAACTGTGACAAGTGTTAGCACCAAGCTCTCAGTGGCTGGGGTGCTCCCTGCTGCCGTTCCCCACCCCCAAAATGGCCATCCGGTGAGACAGGTGGGCGGGAGGCAGACAACTTCTAAGAGTGTCTGCGCAAATCAAAGTGAGGAGATATGTTGCTGGGGCAAGACCCCTGGCTTGCATTTCATCGCAAAGGCCCTGGGAGGGAGGGTGACCTTAGCTCCCAAGTTAAGAAAAACAGTCACAGAGCTCCTGTCAGCCTACTGTGTGCTGGCTATCTGGCATGGTTTTGGGCAATCCCATGATGGCAAGTGGTTCACTCTCTTTCTTATTCACGTGCAGGCCTACGTAATCAGGTGTGCACTCGGGAGATTTATATCCCATTATGAAAGGGATCTTGGCAAAATAAAAATCTAATGCCGGGGGTTGTAAAATCTCATCCTCGAATGAGGTAGCAAGTGGGGACAGGCATTGGGTTGGCCCTTCCCCATTCCAGCACTCAGACTGAAAGTATTAGTCCAAAATGAGGAACATATTTATCAGGAAAATCTTTTATTCTTTTGAAATAGAGTTTCCTTTAGGAGTCAAAGTTCACAGGAACATTTACCATTCTGGTGCACAAATTGACATATTTAATAAGGCTTCTGGAAATTCAGAATTTAAATCACAGTTAGAATGATAGGGTCAAAACATGTCACACTGAGAACCTAGGGTCAAAACAAAAAATGTTTTCATTATAGCTGAGTTGCCCTAAAACAGTCTTAGCCTCCAAAAATTATAAGCTAAAACAAAGTATCTTAAAACCAACAAGCAGGGCCCAGGATTTTCTAAAGAAATACAAAATGGCGAGGGCCTGCCTAGACAGGAGAGTAAATGCTGAAGTACACAGCCCTCAAACAGAAGTAGTAATAGTTCCAGTAGCTGTAATAGTTGGAGCTACACAAAACCATTCTGGAGGAAACAGAGTTTCAGATACACGAGTACCCTACGTTAAGTTCCCAGAAGTAAAAAGTAAGTACAATTGAGCTAGATCAAGTACATTTCCACCTTGGACAAAGGCAGGTGGCCATAGATGACAGCACAGGAATATGACAAGAGGACTCATCTGAAGGGAGAGGGAGAAGAAGCTGGCTACTGTCAGTCTTTTTTTTTTTTTTTACTTATTACATTAAAAACAGTCAGAACAAGGACTTGATAGACAATTCTCTGTACCCCGCATGCAGCCAGCTTATTAATGCTAACAATCCTGGTCACTGTTATAGAAAACAGATGCTTGGATATTGGTTTGCTTCCATTCCCACCTCCTGCTAAAATGCACGTAAGACACAGGACCCATCCTGTCTGAAACCTTTGGGTCCTCAATACATTTATATTCATTCCCGGGGGCCAAAATATTCTCCGTAGGTTAAAGAAAGAAAAGAGTTTCTAAATGGCTGCGCTACATCTCGAGGCTTCTGTCCCAACCCCTGACAGTGACCCGAGGAGCTTTTACTCTTACCATTTATGCTTATTTTCACCTCAAATCTATTCCATAACTTCCCAGCAATCTCAGAGGGCACAGCCAGGCATTCACGACCTCGAGAATAATGAAAACAAAGCGTATTCTGCATCGTATCAACAGTGAGATTCAAGACTGCGGGACGCAGTGCTGTTTGGATCTCAAGCCCAAGTGGGAGACAGCGGATCCAGCCCATGGCTTGTTTTTTCCAGCGATGTCCCTCAGAATTTCTCCCATTGAAGAAAAGCAGATTCCCAACCAGAAATAACAAACCTTTCCAACATAAAAGATAAATACGCGGCCCCCTGCTTCCGCCTGCCCTTCGCCTGGTACCTCTGACACCAGCAGCTTAGCAGTAATATTTTGCTAACTAGCAAAACTTGGATTCATTTCATTTGCAGATGGGGACCCCTATTGGTATGAAAAAAATCCCAGGGAAAATGGAAACGAAGCACAGTCTTCTTAACCAAATATGCCTGAACCTACCAATAAAAAGACCCAAGACCCGCAATTCCAGTTCACCAAGAAAAACAGAGTTGAAATCCTTTGCTCCGACCTGCACCAGCAACCCTCCCCGGTCCCAGGAAAGCCTGACCGCCCGCCCTCACCCCCAAACCAGGCTCTGAAGTTCACCCCCTCGCACCCCCTGCAGGAGCGCGCACATGCGCGCGCACGCTTTCCTACAGCTGCCTGTGTCAACGGGGCTGCACTCCATCTCTCTGCTGACAGATCTCCGTGTTGGGCAGGATTTCCAATCCTTCATGACTATCTATTTGTCACTGCAGGTGAGTGGTGGCACTCAGCCTGATCCCCAGCCACTTTCGCAGTTACTTATCTGTCTTTATGGATTCATCCTGTGTGTCAAGCCGCCGCATAACAGCATTACTGTCAGGGTGACAAAACTGTCCCCAGAGTGCCACAAATGATTCTCTCTCCTTCTGGCTGCTAGCAGGGGAAACAGAACAGTGACACGGCCTCGCCTTCCTCATCCTTCTCCGGCCCCAGCCTGGTTCAGCACCTCCTCCCCCACGGAGGCCCAGCTCATGGGGGGCTCGGGGCAGGGCAGCCTGCAGGGGCTCCAAAAATGATAAAGGAAAAAAGGGGGCAAGGCCAGCGTGAACCGCAGTGTCTCCGGCAAGGCGCCCAAGCTCTCGCCGTCTCCTGCTCCCAGGTGAGGCGCCCAAGTGTTTAACACCTGTCACCGAGGAAGCCAGAGAGGAGGTCCTCCCTCCTCCTCGACTCCCGAGCACACATCCGGTACTCAGTGAAGGGACCTCAAGGCTGCTAAGTGCCAGCCCTGGAAATCCCAACAGCAATGGGGGAGATTTTAACACTGTCACTCTTTTTAGAGCAGAAATATTAGCTGGAACTGATCGTCAATAATGATGGCGAGGGTACAGTGGGTGTGCCAAATGATTTGTAATCGTTTTCACGAGCTGACGGCTTCAAAAACACAGCAGCTCATTTATTTCTCTTCTGTTTTTAAAGGGAGGCCCCAGTTCCATTTTCCTCCACAGGCCTCCTTCCGAATGTAATTCCGACAGCAACGTGGTGCCCGTGGCCATGTTGCTGGGGAGGAAGGTTTCTGCGTTTCCTTGATTGGCATCCCACAACAACAGGCCCAAACTAACCCATCAAAACAAACACTGCATTTTTATGGCCACCTGAAACTCACTTGAGGACCCTGCATGAAGACATGCTAGTCCTCAACCAGGGCCACCTTCTAATGCCACTCCACGGGTTCACAGATCCCTCCAAAATCAAGGTCAGTGGCGCATAGCTCTGTTCACCAGGGCAGCCACACCGTCTTTGGGGGCTTCAGTAAGTGTTAGAAAAACAGATTGTCAACAAGACACTCTACTCACCGGGTGGGGCCGGGGATGAAGTCTGGTTGGAAGGCTTTGCTTTCCCTTTGAAAGGTCAACCGAAATACAAGTGCACACGTGCGGGCGCGCGGGCGCACACGCACACACACACACGCGCATGCACACGCGCCAGTTCAAGCGTGCCTCAAACTCCGCTTTGTTCTTATCCTGATGAGCGCTCACCGTCTGAGTTTTTTTAAATAGGTTCAATCTGATTTCTGACACTGGAAAAACAAACCTAAAAGCAATTTAGAAAACACCTGCCCGTGAAGTCAGATGGCAAAATATCTAAAGCTTCTCTCGAAATCTGTGACCTCAGAGGCTGACATGGTTTGATGGGAAATTTAATGTAATAGGCTGCGAAAGCCAAGAGGCCTGTTGTCAGCAATGAAGTCTGAAAGTTAGCAGAATTAATAACACTGTACAATGGAAGAGCCCTCAAGGGACAAGGCTGCAGAACCAGGGCAGTGGGGAAAAATGACTTTTGAAGTCATTTCACTATGACATTCTGTCATCACTGCTAAACGGAAATAAAAAATCATCCGAATCACCACATGTTTCTTTGTGTGTCCTTCCCTTATCTAATATAAAGTAATAACACCCCACCCAGGCTGGGAATGGACCCTCGAGGGATTCCGAGAGCTCCATTTTGAATCGCTAAATGCAATAAGAATAAATGCAAGTGGGAGTCTGTTTAGCAGAGAGTGATGCCTGGTCTGTTGCCCATCGAAAGCCAATAAATCTCAATGCTTCAACAAGAGATGAAAATGGTTATCTCATCATTGCAGTGCCAGGGCAAAATTTTCTCTGAGCCAGAGTATTTTTATGGATGATTTATGTCCGGGAAGGATAGTTATTTAGCAAAATGGCAGATAATGATGAATAGAAAGTAAATATGAATAGCAGCAAGGGAGTGGTGCTTTGCTGCCGCAACAGACCAAACAAAATCCCTCCATAAAGTACATGCCACAGATAATTGCCATTACACTGAAGCTAGCATCCCTCTATGACTGGAAGTGAAATACAAATGAGCCCATCTGATTTAGTAAGTGATTGCTCTTTGTTGTTCTAGAATACATGCCCCAGGGGTCTGCTAATTTTTCTTGAAAGCATACTCGGTGTCTACAGAGTAGTAGTCACGAGCCCAGGCTTTGAGCTGCCTTGATGGGTTCAAATCCCAACACAACTGCCTAGTTGTTAGGCCCTGGGTAGGTTCCTTCCCTGTCCCAAGCCTCAGTTTCCCCATCTGTACCAGGAAGATGGCAGTAAATGACCTCTTAGGCTGGTGGTAAGGATTGAGCAAGGGACCCTACCCTGGTATAAAGAGCTTAGCACGATTCTTGGCACGGAACGAACACTACGTAAATACTCGCTATTTCTATCAGCCGGGGACCAGCCACCCAGGGAACTACTGATTACTCTTTTAATTTTCTCCATGCTTCTTCATTCACAGAATCTTTTGGGTAAGCCCAGAGTTAAGGTTCGAAAAAGAGGAAGAGGCCTGAGTGGAGATTTTGCAGCCTGGTTGGGTGGAGGTCAGCATTCACCCCGCACATTTTTTCATCATTCCACCATCACTATCCTTAATTCTCAAGGTACACGGAACAGTCACATTATCAAGCTGGAAGAGAAATAAGGAACAAAAGAAATTATTCATGGAGTTACAATGCAAAGAAGTCTATTTTAAAAATAAACAGAACTGAATTTTTGGAGCCTCTGAATAAAAGATAAGTTGACTGCACACAGAATGTCAAAAATGGAGTGGAAGGAAGGTATTCCCCCCCGCCCCGAACGCTTTTTTCTGTACTGAAGCGCTACACAAAGAAAAAAAAACCTAATTATAGTTTTAAATGTCCAAAACGCCATGTCCACCAAAAGCCCGATGCTCATTAGTACTAGTAATTAACTTTACAACTGTCAACACAAACAGCACACAGGCTGACAGATAGAGAGGAGCTCTGAGGGTGCTAATAAATCCGGAAATAACAACTTGACACACAGATGCACAAAAGGATGCAGGTGATAAAGAAATGTTGACATCAAATCTAATTATCTTCGAAACGGCCAACTACAGCACAAGCCACAGTCATGCACGGCTATTGCCGGTGATGAGCCCCACCGGAACGGCGCTTAACCACCGCCTACAACCCCGCGTTTACAGCCCTTGTCAGGGCTGCCGAGGACAATAACAAACAGGAAATTATAAGTGCCATGACCCCTCCAAGTCAAAAATCCAGTGATGAATATGGGCTCAGCAAGGCATGGCAGATTACCCCCTCACGAGTTCTAAAGCTGGGATGATATATGACATTTTTATCAGGCACTTTCTCAGGAATGTCACCAAGAGGAAAAATAAAGGCCCTGCGTAGAGGCGCCTAGGTGAATTATGCAACTGTAATTGCCGATCATAACCTGATATGAGTTGAAATTGCTCTGTTTTCATATTGAGATAGCATAAAATTGTCGGGAAATGCAATGGCTCCTTAATGTGGGCTAGATGAGTCTAATATTCTGATCATTTTTCACTCGGCTGCAAGGTAAATCGAGCTTCCTTAACTGAGCCACTGTGGCCCAGGGCAATCGAGGGGCCCAATTTTACACTTGAATTGAGCAAATATGTGTAAACTACGATTTTTCATATTTTCTGCATGCATAAGAAGATGAAACATCTTTATCATCTATTGTCTGGCTGAGCTTATACAAAATATTAGTTTATCTGTCCTACTTTGGTTCATTCCATAAGCGAGACACATAGATCTGAAGGACAGGCAATATCCCCCATATATAAAACAAGTCCATCTTTTATGCAGTCTCATTTCACAAGTTCTCCTATTTAAAACAACCACCACCACCACAAAAAGCGACACAGTGGCAGCATACAAAGGAAGAATTTTTCTTTTCCCCCCCAAGGGAGGACAAGGCGAATGAAGGCGCTAAACACGACCGACTGTCCCGTCATTTTCCTGTTGGTACACAGAAGCTGGAGAAAAGCCAAATAACCTCCGGTGTCCCTGCTAGATCGTCTCCCTTTTCCCACTTAAATCAGTTATACCGGCAAGGGGACGCTATCAGCATTTTATTGCTTTTCTGCTGCGGCCTGCGGCAAATGGAAAAAGAACGCGTTGGCTTCCTTCCTCCTCGGAGTCCGCCCTAACCTGGGAGCATCTTGACAGTGTGACTGCGGCTCTCTACTGCCCGGTCCCGTTCCTTCTTTTTCCTGAGCCCCATTCCCCTAAAGGGCAGAGGACCCAGGCCCAGCAGAGTGGCTTCTTTGTTACAAAGTGAATTTTCCCCCTCCATGACTTCTGCTTCTCCGCCGCGGGGGCCTAGGCAGCCACACAAGGCCATCCGTGTACATGGCAAGCTCTCCCGTAGGCTCGAGGATAAGGTCCTGGAAATGGGTCTCTTTAACGAATCAGCCATTATAAGGGCCGTTACAGCAGGGTCCCTCTGAAGATGTGTTCCTTCCACTGTGATATGTGACTGATCATTGGTGTATTAGCGCTTTATTGCCTGGTGTCTTTATCCTCTCGGCATTCCTAGAAGTATTCCATTGCTAGGCCTATGACATGACTCATCCTCTTGCCATGTTCAGCCTCAAGCCACAGTGAAACGTGCATTTATACAGCCGGCAAATGTACAAAGCATTAACATAATCTCGTGGGGTTTTTCTTCTTTTAGAGACAATCAAACAATTTGTTTTGAATCAAAAGACCCCTAGTTAACAGGGTTGTGAGTGACAGAGAGGTCAGGGAGAAATAAAGCACAGTGACAGATTGGGATGAGCCACCCCAACAGAGTCCAATTCAGCATGGGATGCCCAGAGCCCCGGGCCAAGAATTGAGGATAATCTTCCCTCTTCTCTAATGGGAGAAGTGGATGAAGTGATGCTTGTGGTAATCAGCTCCTGTATTTGTTATTTATTGCTGTGTAATAAATTACCCCTCCCCCCCCCCGACTTAAGGACTTACAACAAGGAGCATTATTATCTAGTAGTTTCTGGGGGTCAGGAGTTTGGGAGTTGGGTGGCTCTGGTTCCGGGCCTCTCACAAGGATGCAATGAACCGCTCAGCTGGTACTACAGTCATCTGAGGCTTGACTGGGGCTGGAAGATACACTTCCAAGGTCACTGGCGTGGCTGTTGGCTGGAGGCCTCGGTGGCTCACAGCATGGCAGTTGGCTTCCCCCAGAGGAAGTGGTCCGGACAGAAAGGGATTGCAAGTAGCTGCATTGCCTTTTATGAACTAAGTGCCCCCCTTATTCTCTCCGTCAGAAGCAAGTCACCAAGTCTAGCCCATACTGAAAGGGTGGGGATTACATAAGGCTGTGACTATCAGGATGGGGGGCTGGTGACCACTGCTAGATTCTAAGGTAACAAATTCAGCCAACACTGACTGAGTTCCCTCTAGGTAGCTGACCCCACAGTGGGGGCCAGGGATACAAAGGGTCAGTGGAAAACAAGGTACAAGCCCTCCTCCCGCCCCCATATTCTCAGACTTTACAATCCAGCAGGGAAGCTCGGCGCTCAATAACCAGAGCATGAGAGCTGGGGGTGGGAACACAGAAGCACAAAGCACTCGGAGCTTAAGATACTTAAATGAGAGCCATAGGCCCTTAGACAGAATGTTATTATACAGGCTATTATCATGCGCTGGCCATCATTTTTGGCTTTTCCCCAAATAATTATACATTGTCCTGAAAATACAGTGCTCTATTGTGACAGGGAGCCCTTTATAGGTACCAGGCATGAATCAGAGTTGGTTATCAAGCTTCCTTTCTCCAATGAGGAACTTTGGGCCAGGAGGGCAAAGACTTTCTTGATTGCCACCACCATTCTTCAGAGAGAAAACAAGACATAGGTGAAGACAGAAAATCTGCTTTCTGAGCCCTGGACATACCCTTCCAATCGCTAGATAATGGGAGACTGAATTATGCCCACAGGTGACCTGACCTGAACCAAACTAAACCAAAACAAAACTTTCCTGTATAGTTTACTGGCTATTCTGTATTCTCCGAATTTGTTGTTTTTAAGGTAATAGAAGATAGGAGTATAAGTTTTTTGTTTCTGTTTTTCTCATTTTGTTCTGTTTTTTAATCCTGAGAATCGACCCCTTTCTTCCTAGGGGATCTTTATTGAATTGCAACACACTCGATATTATTAAGAATTCTGATCAGAGGTAAACATGCAAAACACTCAGTCAAGGGGATTAGGACTCTTTGTTAGTGTTTACGTTATCTGTTTTTAATTCCTATATATCCTTTCTTTATCTCAGTGTTTCAACACTAATTGCAAAACAGCCCTCACTAACAGTAATGAGTCCCTGGACCTTTGCAGACCTCCAGACAGAGCTCAGTATGTAGATAAGGCCTCCCCTTAACAAGGCTCAGTATCTGGATCAAGGTCTTTTACTGCTTTTCCACTTTCTTTTGCTCATCTGGCCTTCCAGAGGCTAAACCAGCTCACTAAATCATGGAGTTCAGGGTGATATCTTAGTCAGTTGAGAGTCTAAACTCAGCTGAATCTATTGAAATGGATATGCTTGCTGTGCCTGGCTCCTTCAAGATACTTCCGTACTTCAAATGGAGCAAGACTGAGCATCGGTATACGAGAACGCCAAGTCCGGCGGGTTCCGAAAGCCGGGCCTCATCAAAACTGGGCCCTGTCCCCCAGTTAATCCTAGCTCGCTGGTATGAACCAACGAATGCTAAGTTAAGCTTGTACTATAGGATTTCAAGAATCAGGCACAGCTCCATTCTCCATCTTTTCCTTCCCTGAACCATCATGCTGCATTTGGGGTAATGTTCTCTGAGTTCTTCCCTGCATGGGAATCACAGTCAAAGTGTCAAAGAAGGAGAATGAGCTCTTCCATCAATGGGGCTGGTTCAACTGCCACTTCTTATTTTATTTAGCAAGACAGAAGCTACATTCTGTCTTCTCTTTCCTTTATCCCCCATTTCCCATTCAGCCATTTCTATGATTACAAATATCTTTTACACTTTTTGCGCTGCCGACTCACCTACACACTGAAATGGTACCTAGTTCATCTTCCTGTCTTGTCTCTTCCTGTATCCCCCTTCCAGAGACTTAATTCGGAGACTGTTGCTAAGCAACGATACATCAGAGCAGCCACTCACCAATCACTAATTGTCCTCAGCACTTTAGCCTTACAAATCCGGACAGCCTGCAACAATGGCAAGGACCTTCAGTGGCCAAAAACACACCCAGAGGTTTCTTAGCTCTATGAGGACAGAGGCCCTGATGACCAGGTGCCACCATCACCGCAGTAACAAAGACTTCCGGCCCCATCCCTACTGAATCGTACCATTATAAGCCCATTGGCTTGGCACACTGCTCTCGGGTCCTGCTCACAAAATAAACCGGAGGGACGGCTGGAAATTTCTGAACACACGCACGGATGAAAATGAGCACACCAGCTTTTCGCACGCATTTACCTTCCTCCCCACTGGCCACCCCGTTTCTTTAGTTTCTAGTTGAATTGAGGATCTATTAGTAAGCAAATCCCCGGCCTCGATTTTATGGTGAGTGTAATGGAGCTAATTTCTCTAATGCTAGCAGTTCATGGAAAAGGTCTCTCGTGGCCGCGCAGGCCTGGGATACGCAGCAGCTGTCAGAGATGCCGCTAAGGAATTCCTTATTAGCTAAGATGCAACCAGGCAGAAAACTCATTACACAGTGCTAAATATACTTAATCACATCTATTAGAGAAAAATGAACTTGATAATTACAACAAATAACTAAACTGCAGAAAGTGTTCAAGGGAAAAACAACAACAACAACAACAACAACAACCCACACCAGGATCTAAGTACACAGGGAATGTGAGCTGCACCAGAGTCAAGGCGAGACAGGAACGTGTGTGTCTTTGTGCGGAAGGAGAGACCAGTCTCAAGGTAGGTGGACCTGATTTAAGTTGCCTACTTAAATGACAGATTTACGTTTCAAAAGTGCCCTGGTTTATTTAGTATATGTAAAATTTTAATTAGGAAGGAATCCTAGGAGGGTAAATGCTTTGTTTGTAGACTAGTTCTCTCGGGGGGCGGGTGGGGGGGCCGGGGTGCTGTAAGGGAGCCCACAGTAAACACTCAGTTTGACAAATAGAGATCTAGAATAGCTCCCTTACACCTACGGCTTCCCTGGAGCCTGACAAATGTTGAGAGCCAAATTTGTCTTTTTCTCTATCCCAGAATTGAAGTCCCTATGTGGGGGGTGGGGGGTGGGAGTGGGGGGGCACCTTTACCATCCCCATCTGAGGAACGTACAGGAGAAGCCCCACAGTGAATGTCGCCTATCACGTCTTCCCCATGCCTGACCTCACTCAGGAAGTCACCACTGACAGAGGGGGTTCAGGGCAGTTCCGCTTCGGCTGGCGAGGCCGCAGAACCAAGTTAACTCTGAACCGAGACCCAGCAGGAGATGATCTTGGGAAACCAGGAGAAGGGGAAACCTGATCACAGTTGGTCGTGACGAGAGACACCAGACTTCTGGGAGAGAGAAATGGAGGGTGGCTAGAGATAAGAAGTATCAGAAGAAAGGTTGAAAGACAGGAGATGCCATCCTGTTGCAGAGTTAAGGGGAACCCCAAGAAGATGTGACAAGCAAGCGCCAAAGCAGGCCAAGCCTGGAGGAGTCCTGAGTCGCTGGCAAGTTCCTCTCGGCAGAGAGGAAAGATGGGCACAGTTTTTAAGCACAGAAGCGTCAGGAGGGTTTCATCTCCCTCAAGTCTGCTGAAGAAAAACATGCTGCCTTACCTTTGACCACTGATGATGGCAGCAAGAGGCCCCCATCCCCCTGACTCTAAACACTGGGCAAAGCAAAAGTCAAGCCTGTACATCCACACAAATGATTGAGAAGCCCTTTCCTCTTATTATTCATATTTTAAAGGGAATGAAAACAGAAGCACTAAATGCGATTAAAGTTTCCTGGTCAAAGAGGTCTACTTCCCTGTCTTAACTGGTTTCGTGGAATGGCCTTTGGCATAGGTGAGGGACGTTCTTGTTTTGTCACCAACTCAAGCTCTAATCTTGTCATAGTTTCCCGCCAGGAAACCTTCCCAGACTAAGCCCAGAAGCTTCTAGTGCAGTCCCCTCTAGCCCTGGCAGTACCCTACCCCCCCCCCAAACTACCGTCAAGGCAAAGGAGCCCCTGTGCTGGCAACACCAGGACAGGGCCCTTGCTTCTCCCCATGAGATGTGAACACAGAAGCAACTCCAGAGTTGCTGGCAACCATCTTGTGACCCAGACAGGACAGTCTGACGGGGGGACCAACACGAAGGAGGTAGAAGCAGCATACAGAGCAAGAGGACACAGGTCAGAGACACCTCATTTGAACCCAAGATCGAACTGTACTAAAGCCAGATATTCTTGTCCTTTTCAAACATATGAGACAATAAATCATCTTCCCCACTATGTTCCTCCACCTCCCAGCCAGGCTCTTTCCCCCACCTTGAACTGAAGGAATCCTAATAACGGAGCACCAAACGTCCCCTATTGACCGCGATGCTTCCCAGGGACTCAGCCTGCCCCTGAAGAGCCATGTGACCTAAGAGGACACATGAGCCAGGTGACTGCTGATGGCGCTTAGCGCCTGCATCCTGCAGTCCAGATGCCCCGGGAATGGGCATTTCGGAACCCCGGCCACGACACGGCGGCTCACTGGGCACTGGCTCTGAGAGCTGCTGGGTCCAGAGATCAGAGGACGCGGGTGTATCAGCCCAAACCAGCCATCCAGCTGCACTGTGTTTCATCACATATCAATTTTTACTGAAAAGAAAACCATACAAATTTAATCAGCTCTTCATATGGAAATATTTAACTTTTTTCCCCTGGAGTTGTTTGATATTATTGTTTTAAGAGTCAGGATTAAAAAAAAAAGTCAAGATGTGTGATAGTGGTGGACACAGAAAAGCATCCATTTCTGGCAAGAATGCAAGTCTCATTTCCAGTAGACTCAAGTCTTAAATGCACTGGCGTCTCCGTCAATTGCCTGGCTCAATGAAGAACATATTACATGCCCATAACCATGAAGTAGAAGACAAGAATGATTCATCCTGCACAGTCCTCACCCACCGTCAAGGCAGAACGCTATTATCAGTGAGAATAATATGATCTCAGAAAAGCTCCTGTTGCCCACAGGTTTAGGGAGTGTTCTGTTTGGCATCCAAATCTCTGAGGCTTCCATTTCGCTCCTCTGCCCTTCAAAGATGTTATCCAACAGCCCTGTTCCAGAGCTTTTAATCTCTGAAAACCTATAACGTGGAACTCTCTTACATATACACCTATTAAAGAACTATGTTCTCTCTCAGTAGTCATAAAGTATAAAACACCTCTTAAAAGAGACTTCCTTTGTTTCCCAGCCAAGGGCACATGAGACAAAAGAGGCTGCCTTTTAAATATAATTTTAAAACACTGTATTAAATAAAATGAAGTATTGATATACAAAGTGATTTAAAAACAAGGGCTGCTTTTGAGATCATGGGCGTTTTTAAGTGCAAAAGTGATGTAAGCTGTCGGCTGAAGCCAAGAATTTTCCGTCTCAGAAATGGGTCATCAGAAACTTGGGGGGAGGGGGGCGAGGTGGTGAGGAAAACATCGTGCCTTCTCACCAACTGCACTGGGAAGACTCGTTAAGTGTGAAGACCACACATCGCTGGTGCCATTCGTGAGGAGGGCAGGTCCACTGCAAAGCCTGGCCCGTCTCCACCCAGGACAAGTGTCCGAACTGTCCTGAACTGCCCCAAACCCCAGTCTCAAATCCTTACAGTTACTAGTAAAGCATAAACTACATTTATGCTGGTTGTGCTGCCATTAGACACAATCCGCAACCAGATGAATGTTCTCGGCGCTACTTGGCTTTATGGTGGGGGAATGTGTCTATTTACTCAATGCCACGGTATCCGCCAGGTGGCCACGGTTGATCTGGCAGGCTCCCGAAGACCTCTCCTGGCCTTCATCATGTTAGCAACACTTACCTTTCCCCTTGGAGGGGGAAGAAATGGCAGAAACTGTGAGCAATGCAGAAAATGTTAAGCCCGTTCCCGAGAGGAGGGCTTTCTGGAAGGCAAAGCACAGACAACTTTATGTTGACGTTATGGATAATGCTTTTTTGGAGAGGAAAAAGAAATCCCATTTCTATTATGCAATCAGGAAATTGAAGATGTCTATCTCCAGATAACCAACTGGTTGTGGTACGATTTCAGCTGGAAACTTGCACAGAGAATGTTTTCCTACTGTCGGTGCTAGTGTTTCTGTCACTTTACATTGACTTTTTTTGCTCTCTGTAGCAAATAAATCAGAAAGTTAATAGTTCTGTTGATTTGTTGGAGCTTTTTTTTCCCCCCTTCTAAAAAAATAAAGAAAAGAAAAGAATAGCTTTAAAGGGGGAAAAACTGATCCCAAGCGTGTTAACAACTCCATCGCGGTTTCAGGCTGTGGTCATGCCAACTGTCTAGTAAAAAGAGAAATTCCACTGTAGCAGAAGTAATAAAATCTTCTTTTAAAGCACAAATACCATGCGGGGAGGAAACGTAAACCCTTGCTTTGGGACAAGGAAGGTGGGGGTGGTATGAAGTAAAATATGGACTGGAACACAGGGGATTTGCGGTGACCACGCTGCTCTGGATAATCTTCCACCAAAAGCAGCTGTTGCCATGACCCAAAACCTTCTCTTTCTCTTAATCCATCACCTAAAGAATTTTAGAAAGATGTAAGCTATTATCTGAGGCTATCTTCATTGTTACTCATAAGGCAAAATATTTATCGCCCACTGTTTTTTCCAAGCAGCTCATCTCTGAGATGGATCGTCAGGAGATTCCCATCAGTGGGGCAACATGCCCATGGCAAGCGAAGCGTGGCTGCCCTGGGAGGGAGACAGGTAGACGGGGAGAGCAAACTTCTGTTCATACTCATCTTCACCAATACGCTGTTATCTGGCCCCAACCACAGAGCCGGGCATGTAACATCGGAGTCCTCTATCTGAATTTCTAGGTCTCATAATTGACAAATAATTGACTTTCCTTAAAATCAGGGTCAAAGCTCCCCAAATTGCCACCCTTGGTGATGAACACACTGGGCCAACTGTTCCCCAGGCAGCCAGGAGGAATCCTGTCTGCCTCACAGGCCCCCACTCAGTGGCTCCAACAAAAGGCAGCAGTTGAATGTGGAGAAAAAGTCAAGTGAAAAGAGCGAGGATCCTGTGACATGGGGCATTCACCAGCCAGATTGTTTTCACACAATCACTCAATATCTCTGATGATGGCCAGACTTGGAAGGGGGATCCGTTTGCCAGGTATCGCTTCGACGCGGAGAGCCAGCAAGCTGGAGGCAGAAGGCAAAGCCGAATTCCTGTTTCCTCATTCAGGCTGTCGGTTAAAACACCCACACATCCTTGATGCACAGCAGAACCCTGGGAAAAAGCGCCGGCAGACCCACAAGGGGCAGGGCCCCACAGGCCTGGCTATCTCGCAGCTTCTATGGCCTGATTGGCCCTCCCTCTTCCCCACGTCCTCACATTCTGCCTGAGGGGAAGGAGGGGCGGCTCCTGGGGAGGTAAAATGCTGAAGCAGGCAGCCCCAGCCACCACCTTAACACTTTAATAAATTAAATGCAAAGACACAAAGAATTGTATTTCATTTCATCTGGTCTTTACCTTGAGCCCTCCAGCTGCACGGGCTGTCCATAAACATTACACTCCCCCCCACCCCCAGCACACTTTGGATTTAATTGTATTCCTAATTGAAAATGAAAATTAATTTGCTTTTCATCAATTCCAGGTGGTAGATCCGCCCGAAATGGGAGCAGCGCCTCTTTTCTTTCTTTCTCTCCGAGTGACCACACGCACGTGCCCATAAACACCAGTGGGCGCCACGGGGGGAAACAGGCCACCGCACCGTCTTGAGCCAGGGCCGCCGGTGTCCCTCTTCCCCTTGCTGATTGGCACCGTTCGATTTTTAATAAAAGATTTACCAAAGTGACGATGCGGGAGGAAAGAGGCCGCTGACAGACTCGCCGGGTTCCGCGCGTAATGAAGGCTGTGGAGTTACAGATGTCGAACAATGGGGGCTTACATCGAGATGGACGCGGGGATCACAAATATCCCGGCATCTGGTTTCTTTATCTAAGTACCTTTCTTACGGTTTGGATCTTAATTTTTTACAGTTGACAGCAGTGTTATTTGAGCCAGTCAGTGGCATCTGGCTGCTGGAGGGAAAAAAAAAAAGAAAGAAAGAAAGGAAGAAAGGAAGAAAGAAAAGAAAGAAAGAAAAGAAAAGAAAAGAAAGAAAGAAAGAAAGAGAAAGAAAGAAAGAAAGAAAGAAAGAAAGAAAGAAAGAAAGAAAGAAAGAGAAAGAAAGAAAGAAAGAAAGAAAGAAAGAAAGAAAGAAGAAAGAAAGAAAGAAAGAAAGAAAGAAAGAAAGAAAGAAAGAAAGAAAGAAAGAAAGAAAGAAAGAGAAAGAAAGAAGGAAGGAAGGAAGGAAGGAAGGAAGGAAGGAAGGAAGGAAGGAAGGAAGGAAGGGGGGGAAATCTCCATGCACTTTAATTAATTGTGGAGAAATTACATGGTCCTCCAACCGTGTAGTTTGTCATCAGTGCACATTACAGATTTATATTAGATGTTTCTCCACAGTGTCAGGAATAATTAAAAGGGGGTAGGAAATGATGCCAACCAGCAATGCTTTACATCAGTGGTGAAAGTTTTATATTTATTACAGCCAAACAATTTTAGAAGAAGATGTCAATTCTGAGGCTCGACTGTGCATGGAATACATATCAGGCTGCGGGCAAAGCCAATGCTGCTGGAGTAATGAGAGAGGGCGAATGTTTAATCAGGCCGACTAGAATTGGTATGGCGTGCCACAGTTATTAAGGACGCGGCATCTCCTTTTCTCAGAGAAACAGTCACCCAAAACAATAAGTAACATATGCCTTTTTCTTTTTCCTGAAATGATCTTTATCCAATTGTTCTTTCTGATCCTAATAAGAACAGATGTGCCAACTGTATGCCAGTCACTTGTTTTGCTCAATTAATTTGTGTCACACGTCTATGGCTTGGGCAGCATGGGTGGGGTCATGTAGTAAAGAGGTTTCAAAATGACTTTTGCTTTCATTGAGCCCATGATTACAGCAGCCCTGCCAGGCCCTCTTCACGGAGGACGCCAGGCCCAGACGACAAGCCATCCTGCACCCACATCAGCTGAGAAACTCGGATCTTAGTCATCCGTGGTAACGCTGAACAAACCTGGAACTTATTCCTTTATCTTTTCCCGAGGTCAGAGCCAAGAACTACATTTAGAAGCAAAGGTCACCAAAAAAAGCAGATAAACGTCAAAGGGAACGGTCATCCAGGGGACATCAATCTTCTGATTCCCTTCTTGCAAGAAACCAGATTTCCTTTTGTATCACCAGCACATCGGGCAGCACATTTCAGGGGGATTATGAGATGCCCTCCACCTTCATCCTGCGTCTTGCAGGAGAGTCAGTGCATGTGATAATCCCCTAATATGCCATGCCTGTCACTTCCTATTTATTAGCTTCTGGCCCTGGATATTTTCATAATTTCCGTTTAGCTGGCGTGGCCCCAGAAGTGGAGACATCCTGGGAGTCACAGTCTCAGGACAGCCTTACCTTTGACCCCGTGGACTCACAGGAGACCAGGGCGCCAAAAAGTGATTCTCTCCCGAGGGTCTGTGGTCTACACAGCGGGAATCCCCCTCCCTTAGACCCTCACAAGATATGAAAAAAGGCAACTGAAGCTTTACATAGCAACACAGGTCTCAGGGAATTGCCAGGAGAGGTATCTAAAAGGGGGAGAATTCGTTTCAAGTTTAGCAGGATTTTTCTGCAATAAAGTAATAATACCCTCAATTATGTTAAACACTTTAATGATGACAATATCCTTAAATTACAGTGCTTTAAAATTTTTAAAGCGCTTTTGTAAATATTACTTCATTTTACTAATATTTGTGTAACTCAATGGAGAGGTATATAAAGGGGGGTAATCGCAGCACTTTTCTTCTTTGGAACTAAACAAAACACCCACCTCAGGCACTTTTTCCCTTTGTGATGGCTTAGAACAGTGTTCAGCTTTCTAAAGTAGTCTCTGTAGTTCAAATACAATCTAGAGGTCTTCCTATGGCCCCGCCTTCCTTCTGACTATTCCTACCTCCTCTACTCCCCCTCGAACGCCGCTCCCACATGCTTCCGGTTCCTCCACGGGGTCAAGTCCATTCCCACCTCAGGGACTTTGCACTTGCTGTGCACTTGCTGTTCCCGCTGTCAGGAACACTAACTCCATGTCTTCACAGGGCTGTCTCCCTCTTGGATTTCGGATCTCAGCTTCAATGTCACCGCTCAGAGACGCCTTCCCTCAAATCTCTAACCACTACACTCATGCTTCTACCCCATGCCTTCACTCAGTTTCTGACATGATCTTCTTTATGTATTTTTTTAACAGGGGTCCCCTGCATTGGAACGTAAGCTCCAAGAGAACTTGTAGAAATACTACAAGTTCAGGGTAGATTTCTCTGTATGCCTAAAGAGATCCACAATTAGTTTCAAATAATCGACGTGCCACCTTTTTCTTTAATTCAGTAGAATGTCTTTAATCCGGGTAGTGTAACTGAGATTTTTACCACATAAGTGATTTTTCTTCATCCCGTTTGGATTTCAAAGCCGCTGGTGGAACCTCTCCTTTGGAGTGAGTCTAAGGAAATTAACCACATTTGACTGTTGTTGATTCACAGCTGTTATTATTGGAAAGAAAAGAATATTAATAAAAGGTCAAGGCACCGCATCTCATGTCCCTAACGGGATTATTTTAAAGTCAATTATTTCACTGTTAGTATTGTAAGTGGTTCGCTCACTAGCTGTGAACTCTGCTTTGAACTGAGGTTTGCCCAAGTTCCACCAAATCCCCATTAAATGCAGCTGCAGAGAGGAGCACCTATGTACAACTGAGGCCAAGGCAGGGATCACTGGCTCCCATCACTCTGGCACTGGCCAGCCGGTGCCCATGGCAATCCTGCACACCGGGGACTGACCCGGGGCGAGAAGAAAGGAAGTTTAAGTGAGAACAGGCAGACTGGAATTCAATACCGAAAACAAAGTCCTCCAGGAAGAGAGAGGCCTACTAGGTGACTAAAGACAAGATGGAAATCTCTGGGGAGGTTACGACTGGATAAACCCTGGCTAATCCTGCAGGGGTGAAAACGCTACCTACCTCCATCCCCGTGTCTCTGGCCCCATCTCGGCCTAGGTTTTCTTCCTTCTCCCCCACCCCTCTCTGTCAGCTGGGAAACAAAGAGTCCTGCGTTTGGAGAAGCAGAGGCACCTCTGAGATTGCTCCTGACAACATGTCCTTCCTCACCAAATTCACTAAACGTTGCTTTCATTAAACCCCAGTGGCACTGTGCTCAGCTCCACGGTGTACAGGTAGCTGGGAAGAGCAGGTTCCTGGGGTCGGGGAGCAAACAGTTCAAAGCCACCTGACAGGTGGAGCACGTGGAGTGTGTCAGCTCAGCTGGGATCCCTTCCCTCTGCTTCTCATCCTCCTTGAAAACCCAGCTTGCCCTTTTCAAGTAGAAGGAGCAGTGCAACCAGAAGTCCCAGTCCCCCCACCCCCGCTTTCACAGCCCTGCTGGCTGCTCTTGTCCCTGTCTCCCCATGAGGGCAGGTTGGAAATCCGACGGTTCGAAGAGACTGGATTTTCTCCCCTGGTTCTGCGACCTACGGTAGACAGTGAAATTTGGCAGGGAGGGGCTCCTGGGTGGGAGAGGCACTTTCCAGGTTGAGCGCCATGTTGGTGCATCTGGGTATGGCCACGGAAAGAACTTCACTGATTGTCGTCTATAAGTTGTGCCTCTACAGACCTGAAATGTTCTCGGCTTCCACCACCCGTTCTGAAGCCCACTGGTGTCAAGTTACATGATGCGACTTTCTTCCCAACTCCTGGATCCTGCTTCTATTTGTGATTGAGAACATCTTACCCTCTGACTGCCTCTGTGGGTCATTTTTCTGGGGCCCAGCCTCCGCTCAGACCCTATGTGAATGCGGCTGTAGCCATAACTATGAGGATTTCACTCTCAATGTGTTCACTACTGGAATCAAAGTTCCAGGTGTGCCCCAAATATATGTGCCTTACATTGGTGAGAGTTCACGTCCATGAACAAGAACACTGGGCATACAGGTTCAAGTAGCTCTAAGATGAGGAGAGTGGGATGTATTCTTATTAAATGTGCTCCCTAAAACTCTAAAAATAATTTGATGGCAGTATTAAGGAAAACTTAGTTATACATAATACCACTGGCCTAACAAACCTACTTGACATCCACACACCTACCTAATTTTTACCTATTTTTGAATCTCAGGGCTACCTAACCGTAATTTTGCTGTTCTCGTGTGATGGTACATCAGAAGCACTTCCCCACATATTTCTAGGTTGTCTTCATAAATATTACCTGTGTTTTTCTAGAGTAGGGGAGTCTATACAATGTAAAACCATCTATTTAAGTGAGGGACTATAAATATAAATTCCTTGTTATTCAAAAACTTCTAGGCAACTGCAAAAAATAACATCTGAAATAAGCACAGTTGTGATATGGCAGAAGAAAGCCGAAGGAGCGATGCATTAGAAGCTCTGACCTAAAACCACGAGCACGGGACACTGTTAACTCGCTTTAGAGCCTCTGGAAAATTAATCACTTTCCCTTTGCCTTAGTTTCCTTAATGGGACACAGAGGGTAGGGCTGGGTGAACTTTAAAATCCTTTCCTGCTCTAAAATTTTATGTTCGTTCCCTAAAGCAGCTTTATTCTGAGGAATACGAAGAACCGCAGGTACTTTAACTTACTCCTTAAAGGACTGGTACAGTAGAAACATACAGGGTTGTGTCCCTTGTTCCCCCTTTCTGGGAACTGACCTCTCCAACACGCATGGCTTCAGTGGCAGGTTCCTGGCAGCCATGTTTGTTCAGTGGGGCCTAACCCCTAGCCAGAGGTGATGGCCCCACAAGCGGTAGCCATTTTTCAGCAGTGTGGACCAAAGATACAGAAGTTGGTGTGCTGCAAAGAGGAAAGCAAGCAGACATGCAGGGAGATGCAGAAATCAAAGACAGACGACCTCCTAATCTATTCCTAAGATCAAGTTTGAGATATCCTGTATCCATAACAGAGTCCTACCAAAACAATCATGTCCCTTATTTCGCTGGTAGAATATCTCCTGTAACAAAGAGGACTCATAGTTAACAGCCTTCATTAAGTGTCCTCTGCATTACTACACATCTAGATCTCTTGGTAATTTTAAAAGAAAGAAACAAAGCAGTATTATTAGCTCTATGTATAGAAGAGGAACCAGGGCAATGAGCTTGTAAAAACCCAAATCACAGAGAAATCCACATACTCTGGCACAGAGACTCTGTTAACTATTTCTGATCTTATAGTTTCACTTTGCTTTACAGTGTGGGAAACCACGAGAAGGAACTAGAGACCCCCAAACCTCAGTGTTTTCAGAAATGAACTCAATTCTCAATGAACCTTGAGTTCTGGGCAAAAAAAAAAAAAAAAAAAAAAGGCTCAAGGTTTTGAATTTTGACCCCTGGATCCTCTCAACTCATTGCGCTCTCAATGCTGCGGCCTTGCATTCCCAAGCCCCAAGAAATGGGGACTGGTCTTTTGGTGTTTTTCCCTCAGTCCGGCTCTAATGAATGCCCTCTTATGCATGCAGAGATGTTAAAAGAGATAGGCAACATGGAGGCTAGGAACTGAGTCCAGCCAAAATGTTTAAAACATTAAAGAACTACATATTAGATTAGGACTAATCTGGTAAATTCAGAATACTGAGGGGCAATAGGAACCTTAAAATAGGAGAGACAACTGAAAACATGAGCCTTTTCTTTTGCTTTGCCTTAATCCACCTACCTATCTGAAGGTCTAATCTATCAGGTTTTTAACCATATACCAGAGATATTTCCTTCACTCCTTGGGGGGAAAGAGACAAGAATGAATTGGTTCCATATGAAACAATGTGATTTCGATTACATTTCTAAATTAAGGCTTTGCAACCCCTGGATGTGATAATATGTTTGTTCATTACACCATCTTTACCACCACTGCAAGAAAAATCCCAACCTCAAAAACAAAAAATTAGAAAAGGAAAGAAATTGTATTCAACATATATCCAGCACCCAGGAATCCATGTACAGTTCAAAAATTGAGGTTTGATTTAGAGAGGAAGGAAATGGCGGGAAGATTTAAAAACTCCTGACAGTTCCAGTTATTTAATTTAAAAGCACAAACCTAAAGAATGTTCTTGGGTTTGCGTGCCTAAAAACTTTCCCAAGGTTTCCCGTAAGTGGTAGCGAGCTGCTTTGTCAAAGAGCTCAAAAAAGGCCTTGCAACACACTGGGATAATACTCTACAATTAAGTGTTCTCCAGTGGGCCTCAGCATGACAAACCATAATGGCTCCAAAGAAGCCCTTAAAACCTACCATGTCAATGAGCTCCCCCAAGCACGGGAATTTAGAGCTATGGATTAGACCTCCTAACCCTGCTCCTCCCCTCAAAATATCTTAAAGGCCCTTTTCTCCCAGGGGAAGAGTCGTTGTACCCAGTGTCTAGTTAAGAGGTCTTTGTGAAGTCACATTTAGACATAGTTACAGGACATCTAATGAAAACTCTGCATTCAGCTGAGACCTCCCCTCAGGTTGCCATAAGCCCGACTGAAGGGCCAGAACCACTGAAATGAAGAAGCAGCCTCGGAGGGGTCTCATTTCATCTCTGGATGTGAATGGCTATGTGGTCTTGGAAACATCTGGGTTTTTTGGATGCTTGAATTTTTATACCTATAATTTTTATACTGGTGTGGCTCCTTACCTTCCAAGTTTGTTTAAGGAGTACCTTGAAATAAAAGTAGAGGATTTCACCAAAGTGTGTGTCTTGTTTTAGAGCAAAAATAACAAAACTGACAAAATCAGATCCTGTTCAGTATATAAGGCACTTCCTGCTGAATATCAGTCACTTTGAGAGATGTGTGCATTCTTTCAAACCGCAAGGAAAAATCTGGGAGTCAACTCTGTATGTTCTAAACTCAGTGGTTACGGTAATAGAAAAAATGGTATTATTGAAGTAGATGATCCCAAACTCTACACATTTGGCATGGGGACCATATACTATTATTTTGGAGGGGATTTACTTTTCCGATTTTGTGTTGCTGGTGCCTCAAGGTACTTCATTCCCAAATCACACCCTGATGATGAGGGCTGAGACCCTAATATACACAGCGCAGACACCAGCTTATTATTACAAATTCATTCAAGCTCATTCATGTGCAAACGGGAAATATGACTGTATGATGATAAAGGATAGCACCAGAAGAATTAAAGAAACTTCAGTGGCTTGAAAGCATTAATGACCCTTTCTAAGATCTTACAACCACTAGAACAACTCTTTTTGCCTAGTCTTATGTTCACACCACCCTACTGGTTTCAAAAGCTCAGTACATCCCCCACCTGTGGCTAAACGGGTTCCAGGGCACAAAGCTGTCCACAGCCTTGGGGAAAAGTTTTTGGATAAGGACTGTTATAGAACTGGAAAGGATTATTTCCTAATAAAAGCTTCCTCCTTCCACTGCACTCAGGCCAACAGGCTACGTTGAGATGGCAAAGTAAGGTACCTTTTTTTTGGCAAAAAATTTCCATCACTTTTTTTTTTATATATATAGTAAGGGAATTCTTTTCATTTGAAAAATCATAAAAAGCTCTGAAACTCGGGTTTTAAGATGGAAAAGCAACTAGATCTTTTATTAAGAAAGTACTGTTGAGAGCAGCTTTATTTCCTTGTTAGACAAACATCTGCCTTCCCAGAGAGAGGGAAGTCAATGTTTATCGTAAACCCTATTTAAAAAGGTGAATGCAAGATTTCACATATACCATTCAGTAATAGGGGAAATGATTAGCGCCTTTAAGTTTTTATTTTCAGATTCGTAACTGGTTTAGAGATATGGCAAGCATGGCTATGCCCTCAAGACATGGCAGTGGGCCCTGGCCGCACCCCTTTTATACCTTTGCGGCTCAGAAGTGTGCTGAGGTAGCTACGACGTGGGCAAGGCAATACCATACTGCACACATCACAAGTCAGACAGTCCAAGAGCTGTTGAGGACTTTAAAGGAGATTCACCTAGGGGTTCTTGGGTGGCACAGTCAGTTGAGCGTCCCACTCTTGGTTTTGGCTCAGGTCGTGGTCTCGGGCTTGTGAGATCAAGCCCCACAAGGGGCTTCACGCTCAGTGCGGAGTCTGCTTGGGTTTCTCTCTCCCTCTGCCTCGCCCTCCCCCAAATAAAAAAAAATAAATCTTTAAAGGCAATTCACCTATTGAAAAGTCACATTGCTTGGGGCTCACAGGACTCAGTCATGTCCAACCCACATGGGACTTTCCCAATTCTCTGGAATGGGATGAGTTCACGTGTTATAAAGACAGTTTTATGCTATGACAGCTGAATGCACTCAACTCAACCTCTGCCCACATCTAGATTTCGAGATCTGGGCAATGGGCTTGGCTTGTTTCCCTCATGCTTCAAACTTGAGGGTGTTGCCCCGAGATTTCCCAGCTCCACAGCCTCACCTTCTTTTCTCTGTTAGACAGAAAGTGGCCAATTCTTCAAAGATTACATAGGCTTAGTCACATCACTGAAGAAAAGCACGAGTTCTCTGAAAACAATAGTATCTCTGTAAGCAGGTGAAAAAAAGTCAGTCCACCACTGACAGGCCACTGGCGGTTTGTCAGTTTCTGAAAACCAAGGTGATGTAAAAATCTTTTAACCTAAACAGAACAAGGGGGAATCTGGCTGTCAATTGGTGAGGGCACGAACACGCCCTTAACTACAAGCCCCGTAAGAAGAAAGTCAAGGTGATTACTAACCCACAATACAAGAGCAGAATCCCTAAGATATTTGGAAATCTTTTCTCTTTCAATTACTGGCTTGGTACTTTAGGTATGATTATATCTGAGGCCACGGAGTCGACACAAAGAGCAAATAATCCCTCCCAGGGTAACTCTAATTTTCACAACCAGGAGGATGTCAAGGCTGTGCTTCTTTGCATTTCGAGTCTCCCCCATAGTTATTTACGGGGCTGGATCCTTAAGACTTCACCCTATACTTCCACTAGGGGTGGAGAACACGACCCCCTCCCCGCAAACAGCCATTTACTTCCAAGTTCGAGATCAGAATACCCCGCCTTAACTCTTTCCTCTTTTTCATTCCATAACCAATTGGTTATGAAGTCCTTACATTAGAGGTCCTTTGAAATTCATACTCGTCTTCTGTTTATACATTCACTGCTCTGCCTGAATGCAGGCCCATATCGCCTCACTTTAGGAACCCAGGTTTTCTCTAAATACAACCCTTTAAATGAGAACAACCCAAATCCATGCCCACCCTGCCTCCAAACTAATATTCCCTAAAATATCTCCGGCATCATGTCACTTCTCAGCTTTGGAAACTGCTGAAGGCTTCCCAGAACTCAGGCATCTATCTCTTAGTACTTCCCACATATTTGGTCTAATTTTCTCAAATACTCTGTTTCAGTCAGAAAGTCTAACACATGGAACCTGGTTTATACTATCTTATACTGCCCCTCATAATAAAGTCTACCTAACTGAAAGGACCTCTTCCCATACCACTGTTCATATCTTGCCCTACTTGAAATGTATCTTTTCCCTTAAATCTTACCTATGTAGCTTGAAATGAACCTGCCATTTAAGTTTGGAACTGACTAATGAAATGACCACCTACCCTGGGTCTGTGAGGTGCATTGGCATTTTCTCAGAAGTCCATGCGACTCATGGGAATTTTTCAATTTTAGGTCTTTATTTCAGTAATAATCTAAAATTGTTTCTTTACCAGTTACACAGACCAGATTTTCTTTTGCACTGCTATTTCAAAGTTGAAAAGCATTTTTACAGAATAATACTTCAGTTCAGAATTCACAACTGGTGTCTATGAGCTCCTACTATCAGAAGAGTCAAAGAACATTGTTCTACAAGAAATCTGTAAAAGCATCTAACAAGCATGTAGAGTCATGTGACCCATCTTTCCTGGTGTTGTCTCAAACTGTTATTTAGATTCTTCATTGGAGTTTTACTTTTCAGGTTTTTTGTGTTTTATCTTCACAAACAGATGGTAAACTCTCTGGGGACAGGAATCATGCCTGAGACTACTCTGGATTCCTGATGCATCAAACATAATCTTGCAAAGAGCAAGTGATTGGTCAAAATTGGTTGCTCTGGTTTTGACTATATAGGCTTGACCTGATCCACACTGGATGGCGGGGAAAGGGAGATGACAGTGAAAATTTTGCAAAGGTAGCACTGAAATTGTTCAAATGTCCCTTATCCTCACTCGGGTGGCACCACTCGAAGGCCTTTCCCGTATGGTCACAGAGCTCTGAAACAATGCTTTTTGTACAGCAAAGGTTTTTATTATTCTTTTCTTCCAATAAGACAATAAAAAGTGAGCCTGTTTATTAGGGCTGGTACTAAAATCGAAACATTTCTGGGGCGCCTGGGTGGCTCAGTCATTAAGCGTCTTGCCTTCAGCTCGGGTCTTGATCCCAGGGTCCTGGGATCGAGCCACGCATCAGGCTCCCTGCTCAGCGGGAAGCCTGCTTCTCCCTCTTCCACTCCCCCTGCTTGTGTTCCCTCTCTCGCTGTCTCTCTCTGTCAAATAAATAAACAAAATCTTTAAAAAAATAAAAAATAAAATAAAATTGAAACATTTCTTTCTCATAACTGGTAAAGAGGTACTAGAATAAAAAAGGGTGTTGAATCCAATCTATTCTTAATGTTTCTGGCAACTCCTTGATCTATGTTAATTACATGCTCCCGTAGATAGAATTTTAGAAGTAGAATTCTAGAACATTCATCTCCTGTATGAATGGATTGGTCCCGTGTGTCGTCCTAGACTTCATTAGTAGCAGAATGAAGGCAGAGGGAGATGTCAAGGAGGCAGGATTAGAAGGAACAGAGAACCTCAGAATGGGATCTCCCCACTTACGAACAGCGAGAGGACTGGAAAATCACTTGGCCACTCTCCACACCCAGTGCTTACGTGATGACCTCAAGTCTCTCCTCTGGCAAGCATGTAGAGTTGATTTATATGGATTTGCAAAGTTTACTTTGATGCGTTAGTTAAGAACTCGGGCAGTAGTTGACAGCAGAAGCCAGCACGAAGGAAGCCGTGGATTAATTTGCTAAAGAAAGAAATCTTCTTTAACCAGTGCCTTTCCCCTTGTTGCTCCTTAGAGACAGGAATGGATGGGAGCAATGGAGGAGGACTATGGCACAAGGCTGCTGACGGGATGAGAGCTCATCCTGTGGTTCAGTGGAAGTCATTCCTCTCTTCATCACGAAAAGAGGCCTGTGGAGTTTCATGGAGAGCCAAAAAATCATGGCTGGGAAATCCTTCGGATTTTACTAACCAGGGAGGGATAAAGACATAAACAAATACAGACACATTTTGCCATGTAAAAGATCATCCCAGAGAATGTGCTGGAATTACAGAGGAGCGTAGCAGGAGAGTTATAGGGACAGATGATGAACTGTTTGCAAAATAACTTGCCCTTATGACTCATGTGTCAACTCAAAAAAAAAAAAAAAAGAGAGAGGACAGGGAAGGAAGTTCTAGAAGGAGAAGACTAAAGCTAGGGCAAAGTAAAAAGCTTTTCGTCAGCTGGGAACCATTCTTTGTTCAGGTGCTACTGGCGCATGCTCAGCATGAAAGTTAATTAACACACAGCCCACTGCTGCCCGGACCACCTTACATAATTACACCTAGAGTCTAATTAGGTAACTCTCCGCTGTCCCTTGTCGGAATCACCCAGGCTACAAATCTCTCAAAGTGTGGCTAGCATTCATTTAGTAAGGATTGTGACATGCCTCTGAAATGGAAAAGTTGTCATTTCCAACATGTTAGACGCACTAACAGCCTAAATGAATTTCCCCATACACTTTTCTCGCAGAAACAGAAATCTTGAGAGAAGTAGCATCGTCCTGGATTCCTCTGGACTTTCTCCTGGTGGGGTCCACAGATGCCACAACAGCATATGCCAGGGAGAGTTATATTTTGTGGATGGCGGTGTCAGGCAATCACCCACTGAGGTATTTGTGCTGTCATCCATTTAGTTTTAATAGGGTGAAATATTGTTAATATTGACTTGCTCTGAGTTGATGGAATTATAGGAAATCTAGATTTCTTTTCCCCTTAGATTTTCTGGAACTTTCCAAGCTTCCTATAATGAGGAAATATCTTTACGCTAATATAAACCAAGGGGAGGAGAAGGAACAGACTGGTTAAAAGACTCCTCCATAAAATAATCCCATCCTTAATTTTCTTACAGTAATGCACTAGTGACTACCATGTAATATACACAGCGTATCTTATTATTTCCGAATTTTATCCCAGAACTTGAAACATTATGTACAACAAAATAATAATCTACAACAAGAGCTTCCATTTATACAATCAAATTGAATAAATGCGTAAACTATGGTTTAAATCCCCCCAGGAATGTGTAACTCTGTCAAATGGAGCATAGATTTTAGAGGCATGCGACATAGTAAGAGTTATAATCAATAACGTTTAATAATCTGTTACGTTTATTGTTTTTTTCTCAGACCACTATTTGCAAGGGACACCATAAACCACACTTGAGATTCATCGCTTGGCTTGGCACACCTTTGTTTACAGACGAAAATGACAATGGGAACACCGCGTCCCCAAATCTGTTGATCACTTGGGCAGGAGGTTCACAAGGGAACTCGGCGCAACGTATTCTGAAAACTGGTGGGAGGGGAGGAAGGACTGGCGGGGTCGGGGTGGGGAGGAGTAAGACACAGAACTTAATTGGTTGCAAGGCCTGGGTCCACAGCTACGATCAGTGATGCTACCCAACTGGTGGGCCTAGCCAAAGGGATCAGAAACAGGTCTACTATTGCCAAGTTCACACTCTGCCTGCAGCGACTGTCAAATAATGATAGATTAGACAAATCTGATTGCTCTATCAAAACATTCATCTCAAATCTTGATTAGTAAGCCTATTGAATTATGATTAATTCACAAGGGTGCTGCTGACAGATAAGATACTTTATCTGACAACGTGTACTAGTTGCTTTGCCTGAAGCCAAAAAAAAAAAGGAAAAAAAAAAAAAACAAAGCAAAACACAAACTCCTGAAGTTGCTAGTAAAATAAACAGTATCAAGTACAACCCACTGAGAAGGATAATGAGGCTGCATGCACCTTCTAATTTAATCAAGAGCTTGTTTCTGCGAACCCAGCCTTGATACAAAAGACAAGAGGGATTTAGGGGAACACGCCGAGGACGGTACACTGCAAACAAGTGAACACCAGGGCACCCCCTCGCCTTTTCCAGGAGGAGTGTGGAAGAGAAGGTAGCTCGTGGGACTGCTTCCGGAGGTGTCACCCTCAGTTTTGGCGACATCCCAGAGCAGAACCTGCATGTCTTTTTCAACGTTACCATCCAATTACTCTCCTTGTCTCTGGGATGAAGACATCTGCGCATAGAAATAAGTCAGCAGCAGACCTAAACTCTTGGGGATTTGCGGAAGGAAGGTGGATTGTTTTGGTTATCGTTAGGGGTTGAAGTGAGGAGGAGGAGGAGGAGGGATGGGAGTGGTACTCTTGTCTTTTGTTTTCTTACAAAACAGAATAAAAGGGACAGTTTTAAAATATTTTTCTTAAAAAAATAAAAAAGCAAATAAACGAAATATTTTTTTCCTTTTCTTTTAGCTTTGAAGCAAAGGAACGTTCAATCTGATATACGTTAAAGTTTGAGTTTAGTACTTAATAACTACATGACTCAGGAAAAACTGAAACAGTATCACTCATTCCCTTATCAAGCCAGCTTATCAGCCCTGAACCTAAACACAGCCATCAGTCCCCGAGCATTCACAGCTTTGTCAATCCCCCAAATTCAGCTGTGGTTGTTGTTGGGGCGTGGGGGTGCACAATAAGAGGATGCTAAGTACTCAAAATCTCATGCAATTTTAGATAGTATCATTACCTTTTGCCGACCTTATGATTTTACCGAAAGCCTAATGTCCTATAATCGTGTTTCTCTTTAGCTAGTATTAACCTTTCGGTGACTTCTCTCTTCCCTCCCTCTGTCTCTCTCTCTCTCTCTCTCTCTCTCTCATAACTATCCTCTGTTAATCAATTGTGCACTGCAGATGGGGTCAAGGAAACCTACTTCCTCCTTTGATAGCCTCCAATGTTTCTACTCTTGGGGATAAAAGTGCTTTAAATGGAGTTATATTCTAGGAAAATCAATATATGATTACTGCAAAGATTTGTATTGATTGTCCTGTTGCATTGCAAAAAGGCTAAAGAAAAATGGCATGGCACATCTCCCTTCAATTCCTGTTCCACTGAGTTTGTTGTGAATGTTTTGGGCAAGAAGAAAATGTTGGAACTTTATTTAATGACCTAAAGTTTTCATCATTCAATCCGCTCACTTCTCTCCCTGCCCTGGAAAATGCGTCATTATCACTGTCCTGGCTGCTCCTCGGTCATGCCGGGACAGGCAGAAGAGCTCGCAGGGCTGAAGACCATTCACTTCAGTGCACCGGAAACCGCGGGCTGCCGTCCTGATACCCGCTCTCCTCTTCTCCCCCACTCACAGAAACCTGATTTTGCTGGGAGTAGCAATGTACCCATGTACCCGGCTGAAAAGTATTCCTGTTGCCTTTATCAACAGGATAAGTGAGGAAGTGACTACATTGTGCTAATGGAATCTAGGCAGAGACTGTTGGGTAGGGCTTCTGGGGAAGTTCCTTACAAGGGTGATAGAGGTGACGCAAGGACCAGGCCCATCTGCCTTCCCTCCCTTTCTTCCTTCTCCTTACCTGTAAGGTGTGCGACCTCTTAGGAGCGGCCGTCGTTCTCTTGTGACCCTGAAGGAAGTCTGAAGACAGAAGCCATGCCAAAAGGAGGACAGAGCAGAAAGACTGAAGGAGCCATGAACACTGGTGATGTGGATCTGCCATAATGGCCTTACTCTTTGCGGATTTCTTTCCCATGGAGGAAACAGAAATCCCTCTGAGGTTGAAGCCACTGTTGTTCAGGTCTGTGATACTGGCAGCCAAACGTGAGACATTTCCCTTACAAAATGCCTTCTTATGTGGGCCCTCCATGTCACCCTGAGTATTAAAAATTAGTTACCACCAAGGCTAATGTCCTAGGCAACGGCCCCTGAGTAGTCCACATACTTCCTGGTGTCTGTAAGCCATTTAGTTGTTTTTCTAATCATCACTGCTGAGGAATTACTATAGTCATATGGTCTTTTAAGAAATTCAGTGTACCTTTGTTATCTTTAGCAGCCCGGCGCCCCTTTCCCCTTCTTTGAGGATGAGGACTCCATCTTGTTTTGGGCAATTTCTTCTCCCAGGAGTGTGAGGTCTTAGTGGGACCGTCATCAAGGTGCTGTGGGCTCCCCTAGCCACGAGGTGGGCATAAGATCCAGGCTGGGCCCTGTTAGACTTTGATTCTTGAGCAGAGTAGAGCCTATTCCTTCCCAGCGTGGCAGCCTGATGAGTGCCTTTGTTTCCCCTGGCCTGGGTCCTTGCAGCTACACTGCTGCCTCTCCTCCCCAGTTACTCTTCTCTGTGGCTATTGTGAACAACCCCGTATCCTTCCCAAAACAGAACCTCCTGCTCTCTTGCCTTCCCCCCCCTTAAACATTGCTTTCTGTTGCTTGCAATCAAAGAATTCTAACACAGAACTTACCATCAGAAGGGAACATAAAGCATCCACGTTCCTTTTTTTTTTTTTTAAAGAAGGTCTTGAGAAAATAATCTCTAGCTTCTACCCTGGGCAGCCACTGCCCAGCTGGGGGCGGTCTGAGCAGGGGCTGTGGTCACCCGGCGCATGCTGTTCTGACTCTCCACTTTGGAAGGTGCTGTTCTCAACTCTGATGCAGATGCATCTCATCAAAATCATCTCATAGAATAATATAGTTAGTTACAGCTTTTCTTTGAAAATGTATAAACTTGAAGTCAATTTTCCAGAATTAAGGAACCCAGGAAACCTGTTCTTTGTCTTACTTAAAGACCAACAAATAACTGCCATTCTTTAATGCTGAGGCTGGTTCCTAAAAGTGGGGGACTTGGGTTCTCACGGAATACAAGAATCACAGAATCAGCACACCAGAACCCTAAGGCTTTAAGGCCATTTAGATTGTTCTGGGATAAGAGCCATTTATTATTCTTTTTAAATTTTATTTATTTATTTGAGTGAGAAAGAGAGAGCGAGAAGGAGGAGCAGAGGGGGAGGGAAAGGGAAGGGGAAAGAATCTCACGCAGACTCTGCACTCAGCGCAGAGCCCAACCTGGGCTTGATCCCACGACAGTGAGATCATGACCTGAGCCAAAACCAAGAGTCAGACACTTAACCGACTGAGCCTTCCAGGCACCCCTATCATATATAAATTAAGAGAAGGAGCTTCCGAAACCCTCTACTTTACAGCTAGAATGTTCACACTACTACAGAATTCTTCCTAATGGCTCACTGTGCCTAAGCGATGTAAAGTTCTCACTCAATACAGGTAGAAGTTGCTTATGGAGTCTACTGACTACTTAGCTTCAATGGACAATATTTCCTTTAAAGACCGCAGCTTAAATAGAAGGTGATGTTAAATTAGGAGAAAAATGAAATTATAGTAAGAATAACAACAGTGCTTCCTATGTGTCAGACACTATTCCCTAGATTTTACATACATAAAGTAATACAATACTCATAATGATCCATGAATTAACCACCATTATTATCCCCTTTCTTCAGATGGGGAGTAATGAGGTTCAGATGAGGCAGAGGAGTTAAGTAACTTGCCCAATATAATTTAGTTTATAAATGAAAGAACCAGGATAAATCTCAGTGTTACCACGATAAAATTATATATTCCTCCAACCCTGCGGAGGCAATATAAACTACTATAAACTAGTCCAGGAACCTATTTTAGTAATGTAGGGCGAAAAGCCACACAAATGTTTACATCTCTTGCTTAATAATTACACTTCTAATAATGTTTTCCAAAGAAACAATCTAAACTAAAAAAAATCTAAAGAAATTTTTATTGTGGCAGTATTTGTAACAGTGAAACTAAGTGGAACTAACCCAACTTTTTAATAATGGGGAATGATTAGAAAAAACAGTATACAAATTTAATGAATTATTGTCATTAAAATGCATAATTATTAAATTATGAAGCAACATGGGAAACACTTTCGTATTAAATTAAAAAGCAGGATATAAAATTATACGTATGCATACTCAACAATTAAACCTAAATCCAACAACATATTCATATAGCCCATGGCTGGAAACTGACTTTCAAAATGAAAATAATCTGCATTAGGAGAGTGGGACTCAAGAAAGGAAGAGAAATGGCCTGAAGTTTCCACTGTCCCCGGATGCTTCCGGATCTTGACTGGGAAAGCCTATCATCTTCCCTTCACTGTAGATTAACTAGAAAGCTACGAAGGAGGGGAAGCTTAGCAACGCAAGGCTCTTTATCCAGTCAAGGTAAATGAAGTTCGGCTGGTCAGGAGAGTAAATAAGATTAGTTATGGGCTCCAGGTCATCCACTCATGGAGGTCAGCGAGTGTGAGATTATTATCCTTGGTAGAAGAGCAGCAAAATAGCATTAAGGAATAAATTAATGAAAAAGGTAGAAGATTATTTGAACTAAAGCCCTAATCAGTTTAGAGATTTCACTCAACTGCTCTACTGGCCATCAGTCAAGCTCACAAAACAAATATGCTTGTTCTCTTAAGTAATTCCAGGAGATCTCCCTTTCTTGCTTCAAAGACATCCAATCTAAGGAAAGTCATGAATAAAGTTACTCCAGTTTGCTGCTACACCTCATACAAAACCTACTGAAGCATTAAGGGGCATGCTACTAAAATAGTAAAGCAGACTATTTGTACTAGATGATAATTGCTAGTCCTGTTTGGCCTTTGATTCCGAATGGAACATCATTCCATATCCATTCAGAAACACTGAATTCACCAACATGCAAACTGCGTATTTTATTAAATAAACACAAAGTAGGAGATAATGACATACATTTGTTTTCATTACAAGTAGTAATGCAATATTTCTCCAAGGCTTACTGCATTAGCATTTCTTGCCACGTTTCAAATGCCTTTGAACTTTCTGAAAAGCTACATCTGTTAGCTCCCGTGTATACAGCAGAAAGTTACCAAGTGAATTAAGTTTTAATATAAATTGCTTTGTTCACTATTAAGATTGATGTTGGACACACTGTACTGTAAGTTGCAAACTGCAATTACAATTCGTTGCAATTATCTTTGGTTGTTAATAGCACAAGATAGCATGTCACTTTCTACCAAGTGTATAATTTATCATTTGTGGTTTTTTTTCCGTGAACTCTTGTGGTATTCCACACGTATAATCTTGTTGTATTTATTTCCCAGCGGCCCAACAAAATGCACAGCAAGTGCTGACGAGAACAAACTAAAAAGCACTGCTATTGACAAGCCGTCACTTGAGCAGTAATGAACATTCTGCCTCCACTTTCACCTCAACAAACCAGCAGCTTTAATTTATGATAAAGCAAAGGAGAGGCAACCTCCAGGTTTATTATACCCTCAGTGCTGTTTCAAATAAAGTAATTAGAAGGTCAAGAGACAGGTCTGGAAAGCCAAATATAAATGCAACCCTTCTGTACCGACATTAAAAAAAAAAAAAAAAAAAGACCAGTGTGTTCAAAGAGCATTTTATCCATCTTTCTTCTCCAAAGAGGGGCAAGTCAATTTTTTTTTTTTAATACTACCGTAACCAATCAGAAACAGTGGCAGCTCCCCTCCTTCTCTCTCTAATTTGCTCCATATGGACGATGAACAGCACACCTCAGAGATGCTGTCCTTAGGAGAACATGACTAGCTAGTCAAAAAAAAAAAAACAAAAAACTGCTTTGAGTTGTAAACTCAGGATAGATGATTAGGAATTTTATTATTATTATTTTAAATCAAGAATGAGTGAACATGTGGAGGGATGGAAAGGTTCTGGAGAAGTCCTAGCAATGTTACAGTAGTCCACAAAAAAGTTTTAAAATTCTATTTTAAAACATTTTGCTTAAAAAAAAAAAAAATCTTGAAAAAAGATACCCCAGGGAAAGGAGCTGACTTGCAGAAAAATTACCCTTTCAATATACTTTGTTTTCAGCGATGGAAGAAACAATTATAATAAATAGCATGCTGTTTCTACAAACTGTCTGTAACATCATACTTCATGGTAAAGGTTCCTAATTTTGCTTACACTTCAGTCTGTGTTTACTTTCCTCTCTCTACTTTGTTTCTCTTACACAACAATGACACCATGCTAAAACTGCTCCTAAAGGCCGTGAAACCCAATGGATCTTGACTTTATATGTATGTAGTCCACCCTCTGAGGAGTGAGTTAGACAATTTTAAGGATAACATGAACTCTTCTAAGCCAGCTGCTTTCAAATATTTGGATCCAAGGATTACTTGAGTGGGAAATAACGTCCCAGGAATCCACTCCATTTGTCCCCATTAGCCTACTGTTTCAAGCCCTTCTCCAGGCCCCTAGATAAAAGGCAGGGGCAGGGAGGAGGAAAGACGGATGGAAGATGGGGGGAGGGAAGGAAGTGCGGGGGCGAGGGGAGGAGGCAGAGAAGGTGAGGGTAAAGAAGGAGACAAACTCAGAACTCAGCCAGCTTCCGCACAGGTAGCGAAGGTATACATCACAGGTGCTACGTCTGAAAACAGTTTTAAAAAGAGCAATCTGCCAAAATGATACGAGTCATTCTTGCTGCCGTAACCAATATAAAACTAAGCTATTGGAGGCTACTGTGCCCACCTTCACCCACCTCTCCTGGGGCCTGCAGCATATATGCTCCAAAAGCCTTTCTGAAATGGCATTTTGATGTATAATTTTTGCTTCAAGTAATTTTTTATCACTGTTCAAGTAGTTGGTATAATTACACTTGATTATATAAGTGGTAGAAATGTATGTAATCTTATAATTAGAACATGTAATTATCTTGTAAAAAAAATCCTCACAAACTGTAAAACAAAAAGTATACAAGTACAGTAGGTGGGGTGTTTTGTTTTGTTTTTTGTCTTCACCCAGCATTACAACTGAAGCTATGACTCCATCATGGCGTGGTAGGAAATGGGTGTATTTTGGACTTTCATCTACTTGGCTAAAGGAGCGGGCAGGTTTGATCCAAGATCACCTTGATGTCTCCGGTGCCAAAAAATATTTGCAAGTCAGGCATTAATAAGAAGATAGTATCTGTACCCTATGATTCAACTGTGTACATGAAATGCAAAACAGTACTGAATTTCTGAGGCATGCAGTAGCTAAGGCTAGTTTCTTCAACCCAGGGACGTGTTTTCTACATCGCTGTTTTTTTGTTTTGTTTTTTTTAAACTAAAATGTAATGCTGATAATTTGTACAATTAGGGGGAAAATGAGTGGAGAAATAAAGTAGATGGTTTTCAAAGCACTCTTTGAGGCAGTAATTTCAGCCCTTTCTCCAGCGAGATAAAACAAGAAGTATTTGACTGAAACGAATTCCTCAATCCCCACCCTCCCCTTCCCTGGTCTTTCACTGCAGGTGCTAATGAGCAGTGAAACGTTCAAAACGTTGTTCTGTGCAGTGGGGTAAGAGGTACGGAGCCTGACAGTAATTCAGTGAGAATTTTCTGTAAGCCTTTGGTCTTGGCAGAAACCCTGACAATGGCCCGGCTAGATGTCCAATCTCGACCAAACAGGAATTCTCTAACAGAAAGCCAGTTCTACTTCTTTCCCATACGAGACCTACATACCAAAGGTTTATAAAAATAGAGGAGGGCACAGCACCAAGGCAGGTTTTTAGGAACATGTAAGGGATATAAGCACGGTCAGGTACATGAGGGCCTTACGCAGAGGCCAAAGCCCAGGACTTGCATATATCTTGCAGACATCCATTACAGGCATTAACTGTTAGTACAGAATTCTACATGGTTCTAAGAGTGCGCCAGAGACTGAAGAAAAAACTCAGGGTGTCTTGAGAGACACTATGGGTTACGTCCCCAACAACCACTCCCTTCTTCTCCGTTGCTAACAGAGAGCCCCTATTTCATTCACATCTTCGACTCAGAGAAAATGGAAGCCACTGCCAGCTCATGAGTAAATCTTGGGTAACAAAGCCAATAATGGTGTTTCCATTTCCCTTGGTAGGTTTTGGTTTAGCACTAAACATCTGACCCAGATAGGGGCAATGAGACTGCAAAGAAGGTCAACAGGGAATTTCTAGGGAGGATTTCCTCACTCTTGAGAAGGAGGCACTGGAAGAGTTGATCTCTTTCTATCTTTGTTGTTTCAACATCTGGATGTGATGCCTGGAGCAGCTGCAGCCATTTGAGACATGAAGGAAGGCAGCATGAGGGTAAAGGTTACGATGGTGAGCTTAAAAGAGAGGAATCCAGGTCTTGAGTGACATCACTGGGTCTACGATCATATCACACCTACAGCTGTTCTACTTCTGAACTTCCTGTAACATGAGCTAATAATTACCCTGTTTAAGCCAAGTTTGAGTCAGAGCACAATTTGATACTGTACCCATTTGTCCATTATGGAGGGGTAACATTTATATTTTTAGCTAAATTATGCAGGGGTACCATTTATATTTTTAGCTTAGATACAAGCACGCCAACACATCTGAGTTTAAATCTCATTCACTAAAATTAAACTGGTATCTATATATTACTGGTGGAGTTTTTAAAATTGGTACAATTCTTTTGGGGCACAGTTTGTCAATTTTATTGAGGGTTATAAAGAAACTTACCAATTTTGATCCAGTATTTCACTTTTTACCCCAGGGAGATAATCCAAAACATGGAGAAATATACACCCTATATTTGATGGAGTACTATTCACACATGAAAAATGATTACTGAAATTGTTAGTAAAGTGAAAAAATTACTATGACAAATGAAAAAAAGAGTACCATAGAGTTGACTCTTTTGGGGTGGGGGGGCAGAGGGAGAGAATCTTAAGCAGGCTTCAGGCCCAGCTCGGAGCCTGATCCCACAACCCCGAGATCCTGACTTGAGCCAAAATCAAGAGTCAGAGAGAACAACATGGGTTTGAACTGCACAGGTCCACTTCTATGCGGTTTGTTTTTGGGTAAACTCGACACTGTACTGTAAGTCTGTTCCTTATGATTTCCTAGTATTATTTTCTAGAGCTTACTTTATTGTATATAGTAATTATACAGTATATAATAATTATAAATGTATGTTACATTTATTATATGCTATACTGTACGTATTATACAGTATATAAAAAGTGTAACATACAAAATACATGTTCATCAACTGTTTATGTTACTGGTAATACTTCCAGTCAACAGTCGGCTATTTTAAGTTAAGTTTTTGGGGAGTCGAAAATTAAATTCTTTCGGGGTTTTTGACTGTGCAGAGGGTCCGCACTCCTGATCCCTGCATTGTTCAAGGATCAAATGTAGTAACAACAAAACTCAACATATGTGTATGCTTAAGAGTTTGGAATAAAACCTACCAAAAAACAGTTACAGAGGTTGGTGTCATGGTTGGGGGCTAGGGGTGAGTTCTTTCTTTCCTAGTCTTGCTTTTCCAAACTTCCTAAATAGAAAAAATACGTATATTCGCAATTTCCACAGTACATTATTCAGCGGCTTAGTACAATTTATGGGCAATGCCAATTGAAAATGTCTAGAGACGAAGACTGGGATAGCCTGGGGAAAAGACCTGAGGCAGATGTAGAAAGCTCATTAGCACCAGGATTTCTTCACAACTAGTTGGATTTTCTTTTAAATTCTGACTTTCTTTCTTTCTTTCTCTTTTTCTTCTCTCTTTCTCTCTCTCTCTCTCTCCCTTCCTTTTTTTTTTTTTTTCTTTCTTTTCAAGGAGATGATTATTCCACGATTTGGGTAAGGTGACTGAGAATAGTTAACAAGTACGGGATGGTGAGCTAACGTACCATCCCTGAAACCAGCCCACTGGGGAAAATTCCTATTTCTAAATAAGAAAAAAAAAAAAAAAAAAGCCAACTGCTTTGATTTGAGTGCTCTGCTTCAGAATAAATTTGTCTGGAAGTGCAGAAGGGTACAAGGTGGGGACTGGAAGGTAATAGTGCATTCTCCTAAATAAAAGCAGGGACCATGGATGCTCCTTCTAATCTAAGCCAACAATGGCACTATTGACAGAGTCCCAAAGATGCTCACAGTATTCCACATAATTAAGAGGGACTGTTGGCATCAGAGGAACCAGAAATATTCTGTAGATTAACTGCTTACTTCATTGCTAATGACTGCCCAATTTCTTTAGACTAATTGGTGCAATCTACATTTTTGCAGCAAAGATGAAGTATCAACTTGATTTGGTGTCGATAAAAAATTGATGGATGCTTCTGACTGCTACTTCTCAACAATACACGGATTATTACTACTATAATTATCATAAATGACAAAACATGGGCAAGTGGTGATTACAAGTCTAATTCTATCCCGAGGTTTTAATGGCATAAACTACTCAGGCTTTACACTCATGATTTACTGCATCATCAAAATCCCTGGAAGGATTACCCTTGGGTGAATGCCACTCATTATCTTACCAATAATAAATACGCTGGTTTGGCCCAACGTGGAACAAATCATCCACACTGAGTTCTTAGAAAAGCCCTGTTCAATACATAAATCTCTAGTTTGTGAAGGATGCATGTACCTGCCAAACTCTTTCTCTTCGTTTCTGGGTGTTAAAGAGTTTTATTTCGCTCTGATACGGACAGAGCCTGGGGGTCTCTGGGTCGCACGACAGCCTACCAAGCTATATGCCAAAGCCTGGAGATGCTGTTACCAGCTTGGTTATGGCCAACCAAACATCACCAGAGTGCTATCAACCAGGTGGAGAGAGAAAAGGGTGTAAATCTCATAGGGTCCCCACGTGGTTGGGTGCAAAGGCTAGAACTGCATAATACCCTTCTCTGGGGGATGGAGGACAGAGCAAGAAGCTGTTGCTATTCTGGGGGGATGCCGTTAGCACTGAACAACTAAACACATCCAACAAAACAAATTCAACAGACAGGCCCCCGCAGAGGCAGCTCCAGTCCCCAAAGTCCAAGTGAGTCACCAGGAGTAAAGCAGTGAAAGGGGGTGGTGGAGGCGGGAGACACCCCTCTAACATGAGCGCTACCCACCGCTGCCAAGTGACTCTTGCCCAGTGGAAGGGAAACAGTACAGTCCAATCTTCTGTCTTGTTTGGTTTTCCAAGAGAAGTCGTACATCTTTGTGTGTAGTGTGAAATATTCCAGTTTTAAAATGTTGGCAGACAACTGCATCTCTTAGCATGATGGTTAAGACAGTGGCTTCTGAGACCAGACTGCCGGGAGTTGGACGTTAGTCCCACTAACATTTGGGACCCACTACTTCATCTGAACGTCAGTTTTCCTCATACGTAAAATGGGGATACTAACCGCCACCGACTTCGTGGAGTTGTTTTGAGGATGAAATGAAAGAATAAATGAAGGTGCATAAAATAATCCTGACATGTAGGAACTGCTCAGCAGCGACTACTGTTACCTGAGGTTGGATTTGGCCTGCAGGCTCTCACTCTGTGACCTCTGCTGTAGGAAGAAATGATATATGAGGCAAGAAAAATGGCCAAGAGCAACCGCTTGAAGGCTGACCGCGTTGAGTCAGAATTCTGTTTCCCCTACTTGCTGGAGGCTGAATGACCTTGTAAGACACTTTGGGAAGCCTCAGCTTTCTCATCTAACAGACAGGGATAATAAAACACCCGCTTCGTAAGAGAGTTGTGAGGTTGAAATTTAAAAACTGACACATAGCACAAGGCACAGCACTTGGCATAGGGTAAACACTCAACAAATATTAATAGTCGTTATTCACATTATTTTTTAAGCTGAATTTTTCCAGTCTTAGAATTTTAAAACTTTTTATTTTTTAAAGCTAGTCCAGATTTCCTTCTCTTATCCCGTCCCTTTCCCTATAGGCATTTTTGCCATGGGTATAGCTTGATTATTCTATTATGAGTTATGAACCATGAGAAATTCCCGTTTGAAAATTAATCTATGTTGCTTTTTAAGGTGGTGCTTCAACTATTACAATTGTTACCAAGGGCAAAGAACTCTTGCAACAGTCAACTCTGTGTGTAAACAGTATAGGAAATAAATACTCTTAGGAGTGAAAGCTGCTATCGTACTTTGCAGGAAACATAATTGTTTCTATAATATGTAAATATCTGCTAAGATCCGGTTCAAGGGAATCTGCAATTGAAATGTCCAATACATTTAAAAGTGCCTGAAAGGGGGCGCCTGGGGGTGGCTCAGTCGATTAAGTGTCTGCCTTCGGCTCAGGTCACGATGCCAGCATCCTGGGATCCAGGCCCACATCGGGTTCCCTGCTCCTCGCAGGGAACGTGCTTCTCCCTCTTCCTCTGCCTGTCTCTTCCCCTGCTTGTGCTCTCTCTGTCAAATAAATAAATAAAACCTTAAAAGTAAATAAATAAATAAAAGTACCTGAAAAGTCGCATATGTTTTAATGCATACCCTTCAGGCAAGCTAGGTTTGTGTGAACGGCTGAGAATGGCATTTGCCAGCTGAGCCCTGACACTGACCGCCTGGTGCAGTGGACCGAAATTCTCACATACACCAGATGAAAGGAGGTTCATGGTTTGCATCATGGTGCAGCTCACTTTGGAAGGCTCCTGTCAATTTCATCTCAAAAACAGACAGGCACAGTTTCAACAGAAGCACTGCAGCCTCCGGAAAACTGAAGTGTGTACGTATCACTAGCAAAGAGAAATGCATTTCCCTTAAAATACTTGTAAGATAGGTCCAGATTATACCAGGGGTGCCAATGGGCACACACTATTGGAGGTGGACACATTCAAGTCACCAGAGGTCCTCTGCCACGTACTTGTGACTTTCAAATACTCTTTTTAGTGCACGGAGAATCTTCTATATCACAGCTATTTGGGGAAATAAATTGTGGATATGATCCGGGACCTGAGAACCTCCAGACTGTCAGGTATATAGGCTCCTGCTTCCAAGTATCAAGTTTTACTCTGTGACTCACCAGGTAAATCTCTGGGCCTCTGCAAAGCTCGGATTACTGAAAAGTGAGTGGATTGATATGGAAAAGCAGTGCTTCGCAAATCAAAGTCATCAGAAAGTTTCCAAAAACAAACTTCTCCTCTAGATAAGAATCTCTGTAGCTTCTTATAGTATAAAAAAACAGCTTGTTGTTTTAGACTCTAGTCATGGTGGGCGTTACAACAACTGGATGTAAATTAACTTTGTTTCCTCTGAGATCATTTAAATACTAAAAAGAGTCATGCTCCTAACGCCATCCTCCCTGACTTCAGTGTCATCTCCTTGCGAATGTGGAGACCATCTGATGCGCAAGAGTTGGAGGTGGGTGAGATTAAACCACGGCTCACTCTGGAAATATTCTAATGTAGCCACCCCCGTCCTTCCTCTACTCCCTTCCCCAAAAGACTCACGATTGAAAAATGCCTAAATCCAATAAGAGATATCGCTTACTGTCGGGGATGCACATACCAGAGGAAGTGCTGGGGATAAAGGAAATCTGTGAATCAGAGAAAGATGTTGGTATGCAAGATTGAAGATATACCAGCTGGCCCACTGCTTCAGCTGGTTTCCAGAGGCCAGGAAGAAATTAGTCTCACAGTTCAGTTGAAAGAACACCTGGCCATTCACCCAGAGGCACAAATTCACTGTTGAACAGGGTTATCTTTGTTTTCATTCCAAACACACCTAGGAGTTAAGTTATGTAAAATCCTGTGACTCTCACTGTCCTACAGTGCTCAACTTCATAAAAATCAGGAGGTGGGCACGAGGGCCCAGGGATGGGTTGTAAAAATATTAGCGTCCACGGGAGTGCTGGAATTCTAAAGGCCAGGATGGTCTTCCTCCGACTATTGTAACTGGGTTGAAGTGTGTCCTACTGATTTCCCACATAACATTTTACTGAAGATTTATAAATGTGAAGAGCTGGGAGGAAAGGAATTGTATTAAAGCCAAAGCATTAGCACTCTGCCCACAACCAAAAAGACACAAGAGAGCTCCTGAGGCTTACAAGGATGGTTAATTAGCTCCGTGCTCCCTTGTCATTTGGGCCCTGCACAAGGCAGTCTAAAATCAACTCAAGTTTCTCGCTGGTATGCAGGTCTGTGAGTGTGGGAAACGTCATTTTACCGCTGAACTCTCAAATCTGAGGCTAATTCCTCTTTCTCCAAGGAAGAGTCAGGCTGAGTCTTGTCATGAGGCACTGAGCTGTGTGGCTGGATGTGGTGAGTCCTGGAGGAAGCGACACGGTGGCAGAGATTACCGACCTGGATTCGAAGCAGAGAGGCCAAATGTGCCACCCACACAGGAGGCAGGTGGGGCGGGAGGGTCGTAGAGGAGTCGACAGTTGCGGGGGCCGAAAATACTGGCAAATTCCATGGCCACAAGACTCGGTGGGAGACCTGGGCAGACCCCATCTGAAATGCAGCCTGGGAACGGGGCTCTTGGATGACACCATCTTAGCCCCAGTATCAGGCACTGATCTTTGTGAAAACCCAAACCTGCTGATTCTGTTGTGCACTTGTTCTTCTTCATTCCCTTTTCCTGACCTGCTCACAGGCATCTCCATTTTTCTTGCTTGCTCTTACCTCTCGGGCTTGCCAATTTGCAAATTTTTTTTTTTAAAGGGAGGTATAATTGACACATTTTAGGAACACGGTTTGATAGACGAAAAAGAAGTTTTCTAAATTTGGAAATCATTTTAAACTTGCAGAGAAGTTACAGGAACAGTACCCCAAACCACTCATCTAGTCTTTATCTGGATTCATCTACTGTTAACATCTCCTGGAATATTTTTGCTGGGGGCGTTCACTGGTCAGCTAACGCACATTTGCTCCACACCCACTGCAGAACAACCCCCGTGCTTGGTGCCGCACAGAGAGTACAAGAGAACAGTCTCTTTCCTCGAAGATTTATAATTCAATTGTTAGGCACCAACGAGATGACCACCTGCCACATTCAATTTGCTAGACCCCTTAAAAATAAAGTCTGAGCTCTTGGAGATATCTTTACCTGTGCATACTGGGGTAGAGAAGAAACTGAAAGAAACTATAGTTCCTGGTAGGAACTATAATTTGGCAATCCAGCATTTCCCTGAATGGGCCAAACAATGATCAGTAACTTGGCATATTAAGGTACGTTTGTTAAGTGGGGAAAAGGAGGGGATGGTAAGCCATGGTCAGATATATTTGGGAAATATTTATTCAGACAAGGTTTATCAAGTAGCTTTGTAAACTGCAGTTTTTCCTCGGAGCCTTTAATGGGCTCTGCTAATGGGCTTTGTGAATCTCCAAGAAAGGGAGGGGATGTATAATATTCCCTATTTCCCAATGACACTGAATTAGCTCACAGGATTAGTGTTCCATTGAACGCCCTTGGAAGTGTGAAGGAAGTTCACACTCTCAAAGACAAAATGAGAGAAATGTGTGAAGCAACATGCAAACAATGGAAAAATATCATAGCCCAAGTCCATGTCCATAAGTAATGAAGTGGTACCAAGTGAAAGAGGGTGACTAATCAGAGAAAAAGCAGGAAACTAAAAGGAACAGAACTTCAGTAGAATATTTCTGCAATATCGTTGGGAGATTTGTTAGTTTTAAACTGCATCACACTAATATTATTCAAAAACCTAAATCAGCTTTCAAGCACTCATGAGAACGGGTGGGTCTAGACTTAGCAGAGGTAATGGAAGGAGCTGGGAACCAACATGGAGTATCTATTAGGTGCCAGGTGTTGCTTTCTCTTCAAAATTCTTACAAAGTGTGTGAGTTCCTTGGACTGTCTTGTCTTGATCTCTCTTGTATCTTCGGCACCAGCACGGGGTCTGACACGTAGTAGGAACGCCTTGAATATTTCCAGAATCAAAATGAACCTCTGACTTACAGTGTGATAAGAATTTCATCAGATGGGCTTCTGTAAGTGACATTCAAATGTTTCTTTATTAGACCACAGAGGTCATGAGCTGGTGGCCCATAGCCTGCAGACAGGGTTTTATTTGGCTTGTAGAGGGCTTTAAAATAAATCAACAAGATTTAAGAGTTGGGAGGTTTTCAGCAAAATTCAGATCTCCAGTGCCTTCCGAAATATCAGAAGATATGGCAACACTGGACCAGCATTCCTGTAAGGCCACTGCCAGGGCCGAGTGGAGCGGTGGCCACAGCGGAGAAGCAGGTACGACTGTCCTGACCACTCTCATCTCCACACCAATGGTCTCTGCTGCCAGTGATCAGTGGCCGCTGCTCCTGGGTCCTGTAGGCATCTGAGCTTCTGCCTTCTGATCTATAATAACACTCACCAACTTATATAATGCTTACTATGGGCCAGGTACCATTCTAAACACCTTTACAGCTATTAATTCATAACAATCCTACGAGGTGGGTGTTCTTTCTTTTTTCTTCTTTTTCCAGAAAACCAGAACAATCTCCTTCTCCATCTATACGGTCCCACTGAGCCCCTCTTTAGTAGACGGAACTGTAAGAAATCGGCATTTTTTTTTTTATAGTGTCAAAGACATTCGAGTATTGGTTCAACTTAATGAAGACATTTCTACCACGGGCTTTAAAACACAGAGAAGCGACCTTCTCATAGCCCTTCTGACCTACTTCTCTAGGTCACAGTTCTTACGTATGTCTCAGATGACATCTGAGTGATCTCGAGGTAGATGTTTTACATCTCCACTTTACGGGCGAAGATCCAAGCACAGAAGGGCTACACAACTCGCCCCAGCTCTCCTACCTAGTAAGTGGCAGAGTGGGTTTGGAACTCAGACCACCTGGCCCCAGAGTCGCGCTCTTCACCGCCCTGGTCGGCCGCTTCTGTTACCCAGACATACTTCCTTAGTCCCAACTATTTTCTCATTTGTCATGGATGTTTATCTAGTAAACCCCCCCTAAATGACACTGGCCTCAACAGCACAAAATGCATCCTATTTTCTTTGTGTTTTACTCTAGCACATTTTTTCCCCCCTCAAATGCCTTTTGATTTCACTTGATCAGGATGATGTGTACAAGGAAAGAAAGTAAAGACATTTCACAGCTCCCCTGACCTCCATCAGGAAGCTAGCTGAAGTCCGGCTCCCCCAAGAGCCAGCCCAATATTGACTAAAGCTGCCACAAGCTGGCAGCCCCATGAGGTTGAGAATGGGGGTCTGCCTTCACACGTCTCACAATGACAAACACAAGCTTGCGTTACACACACTCTAGGCTGATGACTGGAAGACACACATATTAAGTTTCATCCGTCTCCCATTTGGTTCAATGTGGGCTTACCCAAACAGCTGGCCCAAAACCTATCCCTTCACTTAAATTAGTTCTAGTGCTCCACAGTTTTGATTTACTGACAAAGCACTCTCTTCATCTACCAACGGCATGAGAGTTTTGCCTGGGCAGAAACTGCGGTTGGTACAATTGGGCCAGTAAGCGTACTTAGCATTTCCATGTGGGGCACTGACTAGAGAAAGGCATTTTAATTCCCAATTAGTCCATATCAGCAAAGGAAATGTATTTTCCATTATTTCTTTACCCTGGATTCGGATTCATAAAATATCTTAAGGAAAGCACATTTTACATTACTGAGTCTTTGATTTCCCAGGGAAACTAATAAATAATCAACAAAAATATGATTAAAGACTGCTTGAACTACCAACCAAAAAGGGACTCTAGCCAGCAAAGAATCTTTCTGATCCAAATCTTTTTATTCCTAGAAACAGAATTCTTACTTAGCCTTTCAAAAGCCTGATGAAGGCTTCAGCTAGGTTTTGACATAAGATTTTCATATTCAAAATATCTGTTGAAATAAGGGGAGAAGGGATATGGATCTTGAAACGGCATTAGTCTGAAATAGAGCTTAGTAAGCTAGAAAGGGAAATTACTTCTCTATAATTGGAATTCTCTCCTAAAAAATCCCTTTGAAATCATGTTCAGCTACTTTCCCATTATGTGTCCCAGAGAAGCTAACTTTAACCCTTTCTGGAATTACCCACCATAAAAATTATTTGATATTTATAAATTGCTCTGGGAAGAGATTCCTGTGCAATGGTCGGTGTCATCAAAGAACTTAATAATGACGAGGAGCTCCCAAGAGTCATAGACATAGTTGAAAAAATGTTTTCTAGGATATCTCCTCCCACTCGTACACTGATGCTTATATTTATATATCACATTTATCTTGGCCGCATAGTCCTAAGGCAGATGCCAGCAAACTCCCCAATTTGAGTTCCTTTACCTTTGAAATGACAAGTAAGTTCTGCTCCAATATAGTTCTTTAAGCTCTTTGAAGGCAAGGATTGAGTTTGATCCTCCCTTGTATCTTCAATGCTAATAATATACAGTAGTTGCTTGATAAATGCGTCATGAATCATGAATGCATGAGAGCCTGCTAGGTAAGCAGGGCACATGACTTGACTTCTATTCTCTTCTGGTTTTCTTATCTGTAAAATGGTCATATTAGCTTCCCCAAAGAACGCTCATATGGATTAAATAATATAAGTAATACTACCTGTATTACATTAGCACAGTGCTTAGGACACACCTATACTATACAGCTAATAATATAACTATTATGATAATTATATACACAGTTTACATACAAGTAACATACTAAGCCAAGTCCTATGAAGGCTTTGGAAAAATGGGACGGAAGAAGGTTCTCCTGCCTTTTACATCTACCTTGATACGAAGACAAGAAACCTGGTACTGCCTGGAGAGATCCCACAATGCTACAGTATTCCACTGAATTTCCATGTCATCAGGCTACATAGCTTCATCACATGAGAGTCAGTGCCTGGTATCAACATCAGAAGAGGAGTCATCTGGCCTACGGGAACGTTCTCATGTGTGTGTGTGACATATATCCTGTTTTGTATCTGTCTTCTTTTCCTGAGGATGTAAACTCATTCAGTAGTATGCGGCGCCTGACGTGGCTGTTTCATAACCTGGAGAGCTATACTCTCCTTCCCTGGGTACCTTAGCTCATAGTAATAATGTGCAACAGTATCTTCATTTTGACTTGGAAGATAGTTGTAGCCATAGAATAACCCAACACCGGAAATTCTGCTGCTTTACTTGTGAAATTTTTAAGAGTGTTTTCCCTAAAGGTGTAACATGCTAAGTAAAGCTAATCAAACATTTTCGAGCCGATTTCTTAATTATCATTTTTATTTTTATTTTCTCAATTAGCATTTTTAAACATTACAACACGATTACAATTATCTATTACTTTGAAATCAAAAGTAACATCGGTTTTGTTACAATGTGTTTTGTGTTTCAACAAGAACTTTGGAGGGACGTCCCTAAAAAATATGAAGTGTTATGCAAATATAAGGTAGTCTATAAGTCATGTAAGATGGACCTTACTTTATCCTATCAAGAATTAAAGTACAGAGGCTACTATTCTCTGTTTCAGAGTAATACAGCTTAATGTTCTCAGAGAAATTATATTCTTCCTTAGGAAGTAATAACATTAACCATGGCACCCACTAAAGAGATGTCAGAATATAAAATGACTTCAGGTCATTTTTTTATGGCAAGGCTATCAAACATAGGATGGAGATGTATGTGTGTATGGAGAGAGAGAGAGAGAGAGAAGACACAGAGTCCTCTGTAAAAATCTAAACTATTTCTATCATATTTCCCAGGACAGTCTCTCCACAGAGAATTCTGCACGGAGATGTAAGGCCAGGGAAGGAAATGTAACACCCAGAAAATCAACATAAAGCTCATTTCTCTACTATATGCTTAAGAATTAATTGAATGTAAGTGGGCGAAAATAGATGGCAAGTGATGTCAATGAATTAACTTATTTTTGTTCAAGCACAGTAACAGATGTTGGCTAGATCCTGTCTTCCCATACATCCATATCTAGGACTGCATGATCAGATTTGGAGCTCAAACCAACAACTCTTGGAGGAGGCATCAGTAGTTGCCCAGAAACTCTTCAGGCTAGCCAGTCCCAAGTCAGTCTCAGAGCCCCCCTTCCAGATCTGATAAAAGGCAGAAAAAGGCACTGTTATCTCTTCAGTTCTTCCTAGCATTCCATAAGGGGTCACCACTGGAAAGCCTGGGCCAATGTATCTCATAGTATTTCCTCTTTCCCCCAGGACCCAGCACAAGACTGCGTGTAAAATGGTGGACAGTCAGCTTTCCACATGACAGCCACCCAAGGGAGAGCACACCAAAGTGAGCCCACCTGCTTCCCGTGGAAAGTCAACCCAAGCCTGTGTTTCTTTACTTCGTGAGCAAACCAGGTGCTCTGCAGGGAACCTTCAAACACTCCAAACACCTTAAAGATTAACTTGAAGTGTAATTACTCTATAAAGTAAAATAAGCATGGAAAAAAAGTGTCAGGTTCCCAGAATGAAACTCTACAATCTAATTTGACATCCTGATGTCAGAGTTATCTGAGTTTATAAATGACAGTCAAGGTATATTGTGTGCCTAAGAGACACATGATATATGTGTACTGGGAACATGGAGTAAGGAATAATTACATTGCCTGCCTTCAAAGAGCTCCCAACATGTTATAGACAAAAAAAAAAAAAAAATTAAGTCAACATAAATACAATGTAAAATTACAGAAGTGTTAAGAAGAGAGACTAAATAGATGGAAGTGAGCAGACTGAATTATGAACAACATTTTGCAAACTCTCAATTAGATCACAATTTCAAGGTCCATTAGTTTTTTCCCATGCCTCTGGGTCCCCTCTGGCATTTTAGCCTCCCCTCTATCAGGATACAAGAGAGAAAGGCAGTAAAGGTGCCCAGGTGAATGGCTTTGATCAAGTCATACTGCGGGGGCCACCATAACCAAACGGGGATACCCACTCCCAGCTGACAGCAGAGCATATGCTCTAATGTTCGTTCATTCATCCCTCACATATTTACTGAGTGCACACATGTCAGGCACTGGGCTAGGCCTTGGAGAAATATTTGTCCCTGCTCTCAGGAGAGAAGGTTTCATTTACTGTGGGATACAACACAGGCTAAATCATCAGACAAACAAATAGGAATTTCAGATACAGTTGGGTGCTTTGAAGAGAAAAGAACAGGATGATGCAACCGCCTGTGCAGGGCATGGAGAGGTAATTTTACCAAAGGTAGTCAGGAGGACCTCTCTAAGGTGACATCTGAATGACAAAAATTCAGAGGTCAGAAGGGCAGAGCACATCAGGCCAAGGGAGGAGCAAATGCAAAGGCCTGGAGACAAAAACAGTTTATGAGCTGGAGGAACAGAACAGAGGCCAATGTGGCAAGATGAAGGAAGGGGGGCAGTGCACAGAGGGGCAGGCAGGAACCAGGTGCTGGTAAGGAGACTGGTTTTGTTCTAGATGTGACAGGGAAGCAGGGAAATGACATGATCTCACATAAAGTCTTGTTTCTCAATTAAAAAAAAATTTTGGTAACAGCTTTATTGAAATATAATTCAAATTCCATAGGATTTACCCACGTAAAGAGTACACTTGCATGACTTTTAACATATTCCTTTCCTCCCACTCCAGCCTGATAACCACGAAATGTACTCTCCGTCTTGACTGATCTGCCTATCCTGAACATTCCACCTAAAGGGAATCATAATGTGGCACTTTGTGACTGGCTTCTTCACTTAGCATGTTCTCAAAATTCACCCATACTGTAGCAAGTATCAACACCTCATTTTTTTATTGCCAAATTATATTCCATTGTATAGATATACCACATTTTGATCATTCATTCAATTTGATGGACATCTGGGCTGGTTCCGTTTTTGGCTTTTAGGAATAATGCTGCTATGAACAGTTGTGTGTAAGTTTTGCATAGATATATGCTCTCATTTCTCTTGGGTAACTAGGAGTGGAACTGCTGGATCATATAGTAATCCTATTCCGAACCTTCTAGACTATTTTCCAAAGAGCCTACACCATTTTATATCCCCACCAACAACATAGGAAGGCTCTAATTTTTCCCTATCAGCAGCAGCACTTGGTATATTTGTCTTTATGATGAATACATTTTTAAAAGATCCGAAAACCATTTAAGGATCACTGCTTTTAAAAATAACTGTAAAAGTCACTATTAAGAGTTTTGAAGATCTGAAGGGCTTCTGGAATTCTAAAGGGTAATGGGATGTTTAAGGGGAGCAGAGGTCTCTTTCCATGAAACCGCCACCAAGCGGAAAATAAGGGTGAAGAGCCTAAATGCGGAATATAGATGTTTGCTTAGAATTTGTTCAAACCGCATCTAGCTTCATAACCAGGTAAAGAAACTACCACACTCCTGTTGGTACCTTTCTCTCACTTGTTTGTTTTTAGGTGGCAAAAAGCAAGCATTCAAGTAGAAATTTGTTGCCTTTTTCCGGAAGTGTTTGGAACACAATGTTACCAATCATTGTGTTTGGAAGGGAAGCCCTTTCTGGAGCCAAAGCCTCCTGCGGTTGGAAGGCTGGGCATGAAGCTGGCAGCTTCCATGCTGCCTGAGAGGACAGCCCTGTGATCACATACTGAAAGGCTAGTTCCCAAGGGGTGCTGGGAAGGACTGAGTCCTGGGCAACTAGTTCAGTGGCCTTAAAAGTACAATGGGTGGATTGACATGCTCTCCTAACTCCACCCTCATCATTGCACAGGCCCATTAGAAGCAGAGAATGAGCAGGAAATCCAATGGACTGCCTACCTGAGTCCTATCTTATGCTTAGGGAGCAGGGGTAGCAAATCCTAAAGTCATCGGAGTAAGCGAAAATTATGAAGAGCCAAAAACTACACTCAAAAATCCCTTAAGTTAAACAAAATATTTACCTGCCACTTGTAGCTCAATAGACCGTTTTTCAGTAAGCCCAACACAGCTAGGTGTTCCTCCATCATTGGAACAGAAATATTTCTTCAGTGAAGCACCAAATGATCAGCTAAGCACCAAACAGTTGCCTTATGTTTAGGGGCCATATTGTGAAAACAAAAAACAGAAAACACCATACATGGTGTTTTAGTATAGAATCATACACAGAATAGGAAGAAATTCACCCTCAAGAGAGGTGGGCACAGATTCCTGACTCTGTCTCACATTGACTCCGGGGCAAATGCTCAAGGAATGGAAGAGCAAGGAAAGAACTATTTAAATTGCTGTTACTATTTCTCTGTCTCTGTCTCTTTCTCTCATTAAATATAAGCTAGTTAAAAATATGGATGATGCAATTCACTGAAATCAGTTTCAGAAGTCCAAAGTTTAGACAAAAATCATCTTTGTCGTAGATCATAAGGCAGAGACTCAATTGCCAAAGAGATGTCAGATCACAGGTTTCAGTAATGAGATTCCAGAGACTAGAAAACACGTTGTAGTGGCCAACCCTAGAAGTGGAAGGCTATTTAGATCTTATCTAGCTTAAACCCCTCGTTTCAGAGTTGAGGAAAATGGGCTCCAAAGCTATTTCGTGACTTATCCAAGGTCACAAGGCTGATAAGTAGCAAAGCCCAGCCCGGGGTGCAGACTGCCTGACTTCTATTTTACAAATTCTGATGAATCAAAGAAATAGCTCAAAGGTTAAAGTATACCTAGTGGTTCCGACCTCACTATTCATCACACGTTATACCAATTAAAATGCAATATATGGTGATTATTGTTGTGCTTTAATCATATTGTGTTGTCTACAACAGGCTGACGGACATGTGTTTTGGAAAATCAAATAAAACCACAGAGTTGGTTGTCACTGGCTCTGTTTTTTGTTTTGTTTTGTTTTGTTTTGTTTTAATTTACATAGTCTCAGCTTGCCTTTGGGGAATTTACAGACCAAAGCAAACCTGTTCCCTAGAGACACCGTGGAAACAGTTCTTAAAGCAAAGTTATTCTCTTTGTTGTTGCGGTCACTTATAATCAGAGAAATCAGAACGTCAGCATGATTCCACAGAATTACATAGCAACTGCAGTTGGACCAGAATCCCCCTCAGCAGACCTAGGAATCACCAGTAGCTGAGAATAATACCCACAATTCAAGATCTGACTTGGGCCCAAAAAGCTAGAAGGATTTTTTCCCCCTCCTTATAAACGTATCTGTTCCCCATTCTCCGCCCCAACCCCTCTCTTCTTCCTTGAAATCTGAGTAGGACTCCTCTGCCTGGTGACCTGTTGGAATATACTTGCTTGTTTGCTTTCTCCTGTGTTTTTCTTAATGTAATAACTTGAAATGTCAACATGAGGTGACAAGTAAATCCTCAGTCAAAATAAGTTTGCAACCAGACAGGAGGAAGAAAAGAAAAAGCATGTGGAGAGCCGGCCATGGAGGCTGTTGAATGGTGGCCAAATCCATGGCCAAAGCACTAGTAAAGCCCAGCATTTATTATCATCACACAAGATCATTCCTGTTCTCTTATTCAGCAGGCTGCATTCTAGATCTTGCCCTCTGGGACTCAGCATTTGCTCTGGTTCTATATCTACTGCAACAAATAGGTACAGAAAGATCACGGCACGCTGTCTGGATATAGACTCTGGCTACATTACTCAAAGCCAGAGGTACTTACAGGAAGGATATGTGTCAAATCAGAGGGGGGAAAAAAACGTGTATTGCTTTTTAAGTTTCCCGGTGAGGCAGAAACTTAGCAAGTTAACGATATCGTCTGTGATGCACATGGGAGAGAATCCAGGCTTTCCCATTCCACCTTGTAATGGAGTTTGGGAGAATCGAGTTTTGGCATAGTCTGTATGAAAGGAAAAGTGAAGGTTGGTGAAGTTGTCAATCACGGAGAGGCGACAATACCGACCGGCCAGCAACTGGCTGCTTTCGTGGGGTCTCTGGCACCAGCTCCAGGAACTATACCAAGTGTCCTCAAAGCAAAAATAGGCCATAATGTGAACGTGTCACCATTTTAAGCAGTTTCCATATTTCCACCGTAAATTCTACCCCTTTCTTCCTCGCTTTGGTTGTGTTGGCCCTGTGGCAGCTAGGGCAGCTTGCTTCCATAGGACCTAAGCTGAGAGGGATGAGTTACAAACCCAAATCCCAGTGTTTGTTAAGGGGATTTATGCATTAGGTTCTCTGAAACTTTACCCAGAAAGTCTTCCTCATTCCTCTGTTGGGTTTCCGGAAGAGAGAAATCCCCGCTGCATATCTCCCTTTGACTCAATGCTGGATACGGGCACATATAAATCCTGCTAATGACTTCTGCCTGTGGCTGACAGGTTCTGGTCTTTGGTGAGAGCTGGGTTCTCAAAAACTACTTTTTGTTTATTTCCTAAGAGGATTTATTGCAGGATGTCTTCAGTGAGCATCAGCATTCCCCACGATGGCTGTCAACACCCTTCATTTACTTGGGTGCTCCAAATGGAGGGATCTAATTCATGCTGTCGGATCTGGGACCCTAAACATTCTAACATTCAGAATTTAAAATCATCTTGCGTAAAACCTAAGGGCCCTGTTTTGGGAGTTTCCTTTTTTGGAGATGGGAAGACGTTACCTTCTTAACACATTTCATTCTTGAGATACAGAACTCTTGGTTTTCCTTTGGGAATTTCCACCACCTGGAGATGGGGGTAGGGGGGGCGAGGATGCTTGGGGACTGACTGATTTCAGATAATCAGAATATGCCTTATCTCCCTATGGTTATGGGGATTGCTTCAGGAATGGACACATAATTCATTCAGACTAAGAAGGCATGGTAAGAATCTGTGGCTTCTGTGAAAGAGAAGTATTTCTCCTTTGATGGTATTAGTGATGTGATGGAAGCTGTGAAGTCTGGAGCTACAACCATCCTGCATCCAGAAGAGGCTAAAGCTAACAACAGCCATAAAGAACCTAAGAATGGAACCAACTAAGAAGAACCTAAGAGCAGAGAGATGGGTCCTGGTGATATATGGTTATTCCCTGGACTCAGCTATGCCTGAAGCTAGTTACCATGTACTTTTCAATTACATGAACCAATAAACTCTTTTTACTTCAGTCTATGTGAGCTGGGTCTTCTCTCTCTTGCAACTGGAATAATAGTAATTGATAACTAAATTCAGTAAAGTAGACTCTGGTATATATATATCAAGTCCCTGATCAAGATGATAACAATCTTGACATCTTGAACAGAGATGCCGGCAGAGTCCTTTAATACGCCATCCTTCTTGTAACTTCCAGCACCTTGCTCGCCCTCCCAATCATGCACCCCTGCTCCTGGTCTGTAACCTTCCTCACTACTGCTTTTTGCCCTTGGCATATACGCAAGCTCTTGACTTTCCCATCTTATGAAACGTCCTCCTTTATTCATCCCTCATTTTAGCTGTCACCTTATAACTTATATCTTCTTTCTTGGTCAAGCTTTCTGAAGTAGTCTATACCAATCCTTCCCAAAGCTTCAGCTCTGCAGACGGTTAACTAAAAAAGAGTATACCATCAAGTATATTTTAGGAAATGCTCCAGGTGGTAGCCTCCTTTTGGACAGTAACAATTAACGTGAGAGTATTAAAGGCTCTGGGAATACTTACAGAGATGAAGACTATTCAATTTTATTTAACCCAGTGTTTTCAAAACTTATTTGACGATGGAAACCACCCCCTCTTTAATTCTGCTTAGAATCACTTAACATCTCAGGGATCTAGACTTCTGAGGAACATAAGTTGGGAAAGGATAGTTCTATGCACTGCCTTCCTCTTTCACGTCTCATTTATTCACTTAAAATGATTACAAAACTTTTTCTTTTCTTTTAAGATTTATTTATTTATATATTTATTTATTTAACAGAAAGCAGCACAGTGAGAGAGGGAACACAAGCAGGGGGAGTGGGAGAGGGAGAAGCAGGCTTCCCACTGAGCAGGGAGCCCGATGCGGGGCTCGATCCCAGGACCCTGGGATCATGACCTGAGCCGAAGGCAGACGCTTAACGATTGAGCCACCCAGGCGCCACCCCCCCCCCCCCGGTTACAGAACTTCTTAAATACCAAAAGTATACAGCATAATATAACATACTTGTAGCTATTACCAGCTTTGCCAGATCTTAATGAAAAAGAAAAAACATCTAAATCACATCTGGCAAAAGATTTACAGTGTCCAAATGTTCTATTTCTCTCGTGTCTCTTTATCTTAACGCACATTCCCTTTGTCTTGAATATCGCATCTCCCCTTTCCCCACCATTCTTTGCCTGGCGATATCCTCCTCCTGTTCAAGACTCAGCTCAGCTACTACCCCCTCCAGGAAACCTTTCCTGTTCCCTCCTGTTCCCCAGCCCATCAGGGTTCTGTGGCCTTCCTCCAAATTCCCAGAGTTCCCTGAATGTACCCCTATCAAAAGATAGCAATTATCATATTCTTAGCTAATTGTCTGCTTACTCAGTGGTCTCCTTTACTGGACGAAAAAGTTCCTTAAGGACAAGAAACCGTCTTTTCTTCCTGCATCCTCAACGTCCTGTGCAGTGCCAAGACTATCAGAGAAACTAATTCAATGTTTCGTGACCGCCTCATGAACGCTGCAGGGCTTCTTGGTGGGGTGGGTCTTCCCTGCGCAGAACATCAGTGTACAAGTCAGCCACCAGATTTCTTGACTACTGTGTTGTCCTGACTTCTGTACATTTGACCCGGTCACTTATCTTCCTCTGAGAATGCTGTCTCCACTTTCATTTTTCCGTCTCAAAGCAAGTGAATCAGCTAGGATGTCCTCTGCTTCGAGTAGCAGGAAACTATCTCTTAAAAGCTTAAGCCATCAGGATACTCATCTAAGAAGTCTGGAGGTGAAAGGCTTTGAGGTTGGTCATTGTGGATCCAGGCTTTCCTTCCATTTGTTCTACGAGCATTAGTGTACTTGTTTTTTTGTTTTGTTTTTATCTTCATACGTGTCACCTCGTGGTTGCAAGCCGGCGGCCACGGCTCCAGAATCCTGTCCGCCCACTGTGTGCCAAGGCAGGATGCCTTCATGAGGCTCTGTCTTTTTACCAGGGAGAAAATCCCTCCTCAGAGCCCCCTGGCCCATTTCTCCACGTAGCTCCCAGGGCAGAACTTATGCTATGCGTGCCCCGCCCCCCCCCCAGCTTGCCAGGGAGGCTGGGAAAGTGAGCATCTGGCCCAGGGGAATAGAAAACACCATGACTGGCTTCACCTGACCGGGATTCACCACCTGTGGCTGGCAGAGGGGCCAACCTCCCTGAAATCCGGGGGCCTCTATCCACCAGCTGAACAAAACTGGGCTTCTCTTAGCAGGGATGAAGAAAGCAGGGGAGAGCTAAGGGATGGGCTGCCCGGTAGGCAACACAACGTGCCTGCCACAGTAACGCCAGGATGGTTATCAGGGTACCAGGCTGTGATACCAAGAGATTCGAGTTTCGAGGCTGCCGCTTCTCCCTGACCAGCCACAGGTCCGTGGCCAGCTCCCGGTGTCGGTGTTCGTTCGCTCTGACGGGAGGAAGTGTATCATGTGAGCTGACTAATGACGTTTAAAAGAGAAAAGAAGCTTCTATTCATCCAACTTCTTAAGTTAGGCATCTCGTGACATTTCTTAAGGCAGGAAAACATGTGTTCAGGCATTCATCCGACAGTTCCTGTGCATCTCCCCTGGGGCAGTTTTGGGTCACAGAGATAGTTAAGACAACCTCTGCCCTCAAGAGGCTCACTGTCTGGTGAACAAGACAAACATTTACACGAAGAGCTAAGCTGAACATGACAAGGGCCATAATGAAGATCTGTAGACAGTACCATGGACCAGAGAGGAGGTCAATGTGCCGGGTGGGGGAGGGATGCCCACAGCGCGGCTGTAGACAGCTGTGCGGGCCGTGTTCCGCACATCTCGCAGCGGTGGACAGGGAAGCCCTGGATGCTGGCGTCCAAAGCCCTCTTAAGACAGGGAACATTTGCACGGGAGAAAAAGGAAGACCGCAGGTAGGATGAGGTAAAGAAGGAGTCCGTGGAGAGGGGGGAAAAAAACAAACAAGTACAGTCGGTGGAAAATTCGGGATACAGTAAATGCTCTGGAGCAGACCTACCATTGAGGGAAAGGGGTGGGGGGTCACAGAAAGGAGGCTGAGAGTCAGGTAAGCCTTTTTACAATCTGAACCTTATCCTTCAGTTGGCAGTGGAGAGTCAATGAAAGTTTCAAAACATTAAAAGTAACTCATTCCTTCAAAGGTTAGGGAGGCCAATCCCATTTGCAAATTAAGTAACTACCAAACTGCAGGAGTCCTAGAGTACTTCCAACTCTATTTAATAAACAAAGAAGTTATTATAACGTTCGAGAAAGAGCTGTCAACTGCGCTTCTAAGTTTTTCAGGGACTCTGATGAAATGAATACCTGTGTTTTGTCCTTCTATAAAACTGAACAGGTTAGGGATATATCCCATAAATCCTACAATTATTTCAAGCACAAAGCATGGCTTTACTACATTATCGCTTTTAAATAACACATCACCAGGTTCTGGTTCCCAAAACCACTTTGGGGAAAAATGCTTTCCTAAGTGACATCACCCCCTTTTCCATATAAAATGAAAAAATAAAGGATCATATTCAGAAATAGCAGGCTCCAGGAGGAGGATTGGTGTACCTTAAGAGCCCACTCTGGAACCCCCTACTGCCCTGAGAGAAACAAAGAAATAAATTAAAAATATAAAAACCCCCAAATACACATAGTTGAGCTTAAAAGAGGTGGGCTGCTTTTCCCCAAATCCATTAATAAAATAAATCACCGTATTTCATATTCACAGTCATCTCTGAAAGTTCCCCTCTTAATTGCTCCATGGCATCATGTTTTATTTTAGTAAAGTTCAGATTTTATTGCCAGGGACTAATGGGCATGGAGTCCCTGAAGAACTTGTTTTAAAACATTGACCAGTCAACCATAAAAGGGATATTAAAACAGCTACAGAGGCTAAATAAGAATTAAAAAAGTATAGCCATTTATTTTTAAATTAGAATCCTCTTTCGCATTTAGGAATATAATAAAATGTGTCATAAACTTTCTACTTTCATTCCAAAGTATTGTTGTAAGGATCGACCGTAATGCAGATACAAACCTTCCATGGTTAAGCAGCACTCATTAAAATCAAGTGCTGTTTTTAAGCATTATTAGAGGCATTTTAAAATTATAAATGATTACAATGTTGTAAAAACCTTCCAAGGAGAGACACAGAAAAGGAGAAATGGGAAGGATCTAACGAAGAAGACCGTTAATAAACTCGTGCCATCGCTAGGTCAAAATTCACAAGGCAAGCAGGGTCAAGTCCTAGGACACATCTGGGTAGAACCTGCAGTCCAACAGGAGGCTGTAAAATGTGTTCAGATGAGATCCGTGTGCATCACTGTTGCATCATCTGGTGCCCTCCCCTCCAGTCTGGGAAGCTTTTCTAGAGCCACGTAGCATCTCTCGCTTTACTGATACACCATCTTCCTTACCAAGGTTCGGTATCAGTGATTAGGGAAGTAGCCCCATTTCGTTAAGTGGGAACCTGTCCAGGAGAGAATCGATCTCCCAGCCTTGCCTCGAGTTCAACGTGACTGGGGCACTCAAATCCCCAATACTCTGATAATGGGTTACAGTCCTTCTCTTCTTCTGGTGGCCCAGAAGAGGGCAAGTATCGTTGACCCAAGAGGGAACGCCCACTCCGATAAGGCGCACGGGGCCCGGTCACACGCGGAACATGGAAATGGCTTTTCAGGCTCCCTTCTGAAATAGGGCACGAGGCGCAGAGAGAAAGAAGATGGTTTTTCCCAACAGGAGCACTCTCTGGCCAAATAGGACAGACACAGGATGTCCAACTCAGAGGAACAATCTTTTAGTAAACATGATCTCTGAAAGGACTCGAAAACAGAGACCTCAGCAGAGATCCAGGTTGGTGCCAAAAAGGGGGCAGGGGGCCGGGCCGGAGCAGGATGGCCAAGGGGCCCAGAAGCTACTTCATTTCTAATTCGGCAGCACCTTCCGTTCCTCTCAACAGCTTTAAATAAAGGCATCTTGAACTGGTTTAGATTAGCTCCCACCAGGCACATTTGTAAAGATAAAAAGAACATGGTTGTTTTCCTTCCTCCAAGACGGGGGCTGGGAAGGGAGAGCAGGAATGTTCAGCCGGGTCTTTATGGAGGAGAGAAAAACAAGAGTCAAGTATGTTCTTATGCCCGTGTTGCTTTGAAACTTCGAACTCTCAAACTGCTTGTCCTCCTTGGTCACAGGGACGGCGAGGAGAGGAGCCGGGCAGGGGTAGTGGGGCGGGGGGCGAGGGGGAGACAAGTGTGTTTTTCTTCCTCATCCTGCAGTTCATGGCAGCAACTAGCTTGTGTAAACATTCGGTAGCCCATCTGAACCCTATTTTAGAACAAAACAATTTCAGTTTTAAAGTGTTTGAATTACTTTAGCTAAATCTGAGGATTTGCCTATTGAATCTGGAGCTGTTCCCTTTCAACTCTGAATGAAGGAAGAATTATGAGGCTGGAATTATTCAATGAGAGCTATCTGTCCTGGCACTCAATCAAAGGGATTAGGATTTGGAGAGAAAAGCCTACAGGTGATCCTCCAGGAAGCATACCAAGCAGTTATCAAAAACATACAAGTTCAAAGCAGCTCAATTTTCATATGTTAAATGTACTTGGATGCAGCCCCAGGCTCCTTTCTAGGTAAAAAATTGTGTTAAAGCTGTTTGTACTTGCATACTTAGCAGACAAGGGAATTAAAAAAAGCATGTGGTACAGTGGTGCCGGGTCCACCTCACCCGAGTGTAATGCGATAAATCAATCTTGTTCTCTCGGTGAAACACGATCTGATACTGTGTCCAGGCTTCCCAGACCCATCCCTGACTCCTAACATCATGGCAGATATTCATTTACCTCAGCAATGCAAAAGAGCTGTCACAACACAAACGCTGTGAGGTCAGGCCCCCGGCACCGGCTGCTTAACAATTAACAGTGCATGCTATTCACGAGGCTTGGGTGTTGTTTTCCCAAATACCATGATCTGGGCTTAATGGTGTATTACCTACTTAATAGCTTAACTTGGGCACACTGAAAAGGAGAAAAAAAAGGACACACACTAGGATGTAGGTTATAGACTAGGGTACGTTTGGGGTGGCCTTCCTGTACTAGCGGTTCATCGAGACAGACACTTGCGATGGCCCTGACGATTCTGCAGGGCACACCCAGAAGGCTACAACTCCCTCTGGTGTGCCCAAAAGGGTCCGGAGAAAATGAATGTGTAATGTATAGAAATAAAGGGAGACTACGACAATCTGCATTCAGTCATTAGAAATGTATGTGACACACGTCATAGCCTCCCGGACACATAATCCATGCTCAGTAGATGGCCATAAAGGTAGGAGCAGAAACAGGGCCTGCTTCTACTACGTCCAACCTCTATGGAAGGAAGGCTGCAAGACTCAGCCTGTCGCTCACTGACAGGGAGGGTGGCGAAGGGCCAAGAGTTTCACAGGACAGAGCATAGCACCAAGAGGCAAGCACGGGGATCTCTGGCTACAGAACTTCAGAAGGGGAGTCGGCCTACCCAAATTGTAGTAGCCTCAGCTATAAAATGGGTAGAAAAGCCTACTTGCCCAAGAGGCTGCTAACTGCTATTTATTCAATGTATGACAAGAGGCACTGTGCTAAGCACTCTACAGGCATTAACTTTTCTCCAATCGCTTTAGGGGATAAATATTAACACTGTTTCCATCTTAGAGATGATGACAAAGAATTCAACAAGCAGCTGGCTCAAAGTCACTGTACCAAGAAGTGGCAGAGCACAGATTCAGACCCAGGACTCGGAATATAGGGTCTGTGCTCTTTACCTTCTACCTGATTCTGCCTCCCTATACATGAGTCTTACATTCAAGCTGCCTTCTGTAATTAACATCATTACCAGCCTACCGGGCTAGAGCCCCCAGGACCCTCCTCAAATCCTCCCTCTCCCTCCCTGTTGCTAATCGATTGCCAAATCTCATCACCCTCTCTCCACAACGTCATTCTCCTTCCTGCGTGGTGCTCCTACTGCCAGGGTCCACGGGAGGTTTCACTACCTCCGGGCTTTACCAATTCCAACAGGCCAGCCTGCCTTTTCTTTTCTCCAAGTCTTTGCTCATTCTCTTCCTGAAACTTGAAATACCGCCTGCCTCCTTTGCTTAGCACAACCCTACACGTTCTTCCATGCCCAGGCCATGAGAAGCTTCCCTCGACCTTGATTACTCTCTCGCCGGGGCTTCCGGAGCACATCGGCTGAATCCTTGGTATGTACTTCATCCTCCTCGGCATTTCATTTAGCTGGACTCCCTGACCCAAACCCCTCTATATGAACTACACTACGTAAGTACTGTGAGTACTCTGTCGTATTTATTTTTATTTCTGTGGCACCCAGGTCTTCCACATATGCTTTTCTGAACCAGGAAAAACGGAGGGCAGGGAGGAAGAGTATCTTAAGATTCATTCCAGGTCACAGATGCTTGATTCAGCTGATACAAACAATAAAAACAAAGAAACAACAACAGCAACGAGAAAAGCCCTGGTATTGTATGAGGTATAAGGGAGCACAGTGGATAAAAAAAATCTAGGCATGGGTGCCAGACTGCCTAGGTTAAAATCCTTCTACTGCGTGCTTGCTATATGACCTTGGGAAAGATTCTTAACTTCTTGGGGCTCCAGTTTCTTTCCCTCAAAAATGAGGGATAACAACACTACTTATACCCCGTGAGTTTGCTGCAAAGGATTAAATAAGGCACGGGGCATTTAGAATAGCACTTGGCACACAGTAAGTGTTCAATAAATGGTAGACAGAACACAATAGGGAGAGAATATTTCCTCTCCTCGCCATCTAAAACACTAACTTCTTAAAACAGGTACAAAAGAGAAGTAAGCATTACAGTCCGTGCTCTTTCAGAATCAGAGATGAAAAAACTCAAAGAAGCTGGATATTGCAAACCCTGCTAGACTTTTTTTTTTTTTTTTCCATAGCTCAGCTTAAGGCCCCAACATAAAAGAGCAATGCCATAAACCTGGCTCCTCCTGGCTTCTTATTATCTTGGCACTGAACAATCAATTTGAAAGTACATTAAGTTATTTAACAGGTCACCAAGTAGCAGAAAGCTAAAAGTTTAACCATATTTACAAGGAAGAATTATATGAAAATATTTTTATTGATACCATAAAAACCACCATTAAAAATGACTGCATTGAAATGCTGAACATGTATGGAACAAATGGGCAACTCTTAAAATATTACCTGGTTCCAGACAGTCCAAATTTTGTGTCTCGTTAGCAAATAAGATAAGTGACTTTGTCTGAAATGATGTTTTATAAATCCTATTAACGGGCTATAAGGGAGGCAAGGGTTCCCAAAACAGGAGGATTAATTTCTGAGTTCAATCCCCACTGTACACACAAAAATGTGGGGGGAACAGAGGGGAGGGGCTGTTTTCACACAAACAGACTGCTAAGAGTCTCTGACAATTCCATTTTACACTTTTCAAAATACCTGTACACTCATTATCTTATCTGCCCCTCACGACAAGCCTGAGAGGCAGGCTGGACAAATATTAACACTCCTGGGGATTTTAACAAGAACCAAGAAATGCAAAGTGGCTTCATCGGAGTCGGTTTAAAGCAGAGCTAAGTCAGGCTCCTGGTGGCTCCGTGGCCCTTTCCACAGCGCGTGGCGTAGAGATGGATACACCCATCTGCACAGACCCACAGAATACTGTCCTGCTAAACTCTGCATCCAGATAAATTATAAGGCATTTGTTTGTTCTTCTACTTTTTGAAAAAGAGAAGTGATATATTCTCACCACCACATAAATAACAGCACAGCGCTTTGTATATACTTTTTTTTTTTTTTTTTTTTTAAGAGCAGGACGTCCTCCAATGACTGGTGCAATCTTGTTTTTGCCTTTTCTTGCCAAAAAGAAAATATGGCTTTAATAGAAGTTTACATCTGCGTGGCATTACATGCATGTAAAACAGATGTAACCTAATTACATTTTCATTTAAATTGCTAAATAGCTACCTAAGTAAAAAGCTAAAATAACATACAAACAACAGTTACTGTAATAACAAGTGTACTTAGAATTGAATGAAAAGGATCAAAGCTGCAGCATATAGAATTTGAGTTGGTCTTTCAAAAAGAGAGCGACGTCACAACGCTGCCTCCATATACCCCAGTCATTCAGAAGTCTCTCCTGCTCGGCCGAAAGACACAGCTCGGCTCGGCCTAGACACCTGGAAGGAAATCCAGAGCGTTTATATAAAGACTCTGGGTTTCATGAAGATTAGACACACTCTTACTAGAGATTATATGGCAAAACCCTAAATTGGAAATTTGAATTCCAAGGCAATACAATCACCTTGATTGTAGTTTTAAGCAGACCTGTCTCGGCCGAAATCAGGAATCAGCTCCCAACCCTGAGATCAGAGCACCCTTTTTTTTGGATTTGTTGCAGAGGACAACACGGCACGTCACTTGTTGCGTACTTATGACCTGTCCCTTCCCATGTGCCACATGAAGGCTTGGCCGAAGGATCCAGAGCACTTGGGAGGATGTTGAGTTTTGCGGAAGGGAACACACGGTTGGTCTTCACAAAGTAGCAGAGGCAACACCAGGCCGCCATCTGAGACAACTGAAATCCTCAACAGTGTACTCTGGAGAAGCGCAAACCGGCTTGACCTGGCTTTGCCGAGTACTGTCCACTGTTAGGTTTTCCTTTTTGATTTCACTCACGTTTTTCACGGAAGTGAATTTCAGGCAGCGGGTGACAGTGGTTGTTATTTTAAGCAGGCTGAGAAGAAAACTATACGTTCAGAGTGTTCGAGCAGTGTAAAATTATTTTCAAAATTAGAACAGTCCATCACTAAAAGCAAAGGAACTAGCACTGGAATGCCTGCTGAAAACACTCTCCCATTCGCTTTCTTCTCTAAACTAGACCGGCCAGTTTTTCTGAATTTTGCAAAGCAGTGCAGAAAAATAAAAGACAGCCAGGCCCTGTTCGATCACGGGCCTGAAACGTTTCAGAGGAATTAAAACAACAACAACAACAACAACAACAACAACAACAACAAAAGGAAATGGAAAATCTCTCCTAAAACTAAGGGTTTCAAGCCGAGAACGTCCTTATCAGAGACATGGACAAACTCTAAAAATTAGCTTTAAATGATACCCCAATACACCTACCCTGAGTGTTAGCTTCGGGCTCCCCTTTTCATTTAATTGAGCAAATGTCTCTCTCTAGAGGTGCGAAAGAATGGAAAGACAGAGGACTGGAGGTGAGGCACTGAGAGATGTGCAAACAGAAAAATCACCCGGGGGAATCACCCAGGGGCCAGCATCTGGTGTTAACGTCGGCAGTTCGTCCTCAACGGTGCCTCAACACGGTATTTTAATAGGTGAGCAAAAGGCCACCAGCCCGCGCTCTGCCTCTCCCTCACTACCCTACAAACAGCCTGTACTTGAATCTCATCAAAGACCTTTTAAAAAGGGCTCCCACGCGTGGGGTGGGAAAGATTTTCCTTCTCAGATCTATTGCATCCTACACCAAAACCATGGTGATTCCCTGCCCAGATGTGGTAACACGGAGGTTTGGAAAGAGAACGGGAAACCTAACTTTGAGAATCTTCTCGTCCCACAGCTGTTCCCCAAGCCGAGCACTTTGGCTTCTTCACTTCGGATTGGCTGCTGTCTGCTTTCTGTAAAGGGTGTTCATAAAGTTTCACAATGTGTTGAGAACAAGTTTGCGAAAGACAAGTGAAGGCTTGTTTTGATTTTGTAACCAATTATTTCATTTGTGTTTTATAAATCGGTCATAAATGTCACTGACTAATTGCTGCCCTCCCCCTCCCCCCCATACACCCACTGGAACAAACAGGCAACCCTGTACCACTCTTGCCAGGGGCCAAGAGTTAATGGCAGGTTTTACACTAAACTTCACCTATTTGGAAGGACATCAATGGCAGCTGAGGACACACTGTGATTTCTCTACTCACCACCACGCCTCTCTGCCCTGAAAAACAAACAGATTTCCGTCATTCCACTCTCTGCCCAAGAAAGTCAGATGCCAGGAGAAAAGGTAACAGACGGCCCAAAAGAAACAATATTAAAATAATCATATGACAGTATCACTGACTTAGTCAAGGTCTTATCTATCTGATCATTACTAAACCAGTAGTTACTCAAAAGCACACATTAAGTGATGATTTATCTGTTTGACTATGGTACAAACATTGTCTTCTATTGAAGCCTTAGTAGCTCTGGGAAAGGAAATGTGAATAACGTCCTGCCGTGGAATGAACTTTAAAGAATAACCACATTCCAAAGGCTGATGCCAGAGGCAGGGGAGGAGGAGAGAAATAATTACTTTGAGATGGGTTAAAAGTCAGCAAGAAAGGAAAGCTAAGGGCGGCTCTGTCCTATAAACTTTTCTGGAACTCCACTCCCTTAAGTCAGCCTTGACAAAGGATCTATGTCACTAAAAAAGGAAAAAAAAAAAAAAAGACAGAGATGTGACAAGCTGCCCTCATTTTCAGAGTAAAGTGTATTCTTCACAATGGTGTTTGAAGCCGCAAAACAGTGATTGTTCAGAAATGTACCAAGCTATCAACACTTCCCCTGGAGAATGAGAAGGTTCTGCCACCAACCATCTAGCTCCTCCTTTGTTCAATTTGTGAAAGCTGAAGTCACAAAGGTGGCTTGTAGGCCAAACCCAGCTGTTACTTCTATTTGTCAACTTTAAGAAGATTAGTTGCCCAAGTTTTTATATAAGCACGTTTTAAAAAAAAAAAAAAATCTGGATTTCTGGCTTCTTTTGGGAAAAACAAAAAAGAAATCTGGCGAGTCCACCGCAACGGGCCCACATGGCCTTCATGGCAGCCATTGGCTGGAGCAAAGGACTGGCTGTCCTCTTTAGGCTGAAGGTGTGCCTTCTGGATCTACGTTATCCCCTCAAGTCCCCGTCACGTAGTACCCTAGCCTGTGTCACTCACTGACATTACCTGAGGGCCCTGTATGGATTTGAGCTGACCGCTTCTGCTGTTTGGTGTAACCACTAATTAACTGCCCAGCAAATAATTCTTTTCCCTATTTGAAGGCAGAGAAAAAAGAGATTTCAGAAGCCCCTAGTCCTATCGAAGAATTCCAACCGTGACCAAAATTCTGCCACACTGAGTGAGTCGGTGTTGGAATTTCAGAACAATGTGCGCCTCTGGCCCCAGTCCACCCAGACTGGCTGTGATCACCAGGTCAGCCTCTCCTCCAGGTACCCAATTCCCTAGGGGTCTGTTGCATGTTCTGTGGGCAAACTAGGAAAATGAACCATACCATTCTCCTCTAAAGGAAAAAATATTCTATTTTTATTTACTCTTACATATTACTCCAAAATTAAGTCTGTTCAAAATTGACCTATCAGACACACATTTTCAGCCTGACTTTTTCACAGTTACGATAGAGAAAAACCATCATTCTTCGTGATCTATTTTTTATAATGAGGACCACACCAAAAAAAAAAAAAAAATGCAGAGAGAAATCTCAGGATCTTTGGAAATAGAAATGAATGTACATATTTTGCGCCAGCTAGCAGTAATTACTTTACCATGTGAGGCTCGGGGTAGGCAGTAATGTGCAATACCTTTAAACTTGGAGCCATCCCAAAAAACAAACTGCAAAAAACCTGACCTCTGACCCTGTTTTGAAGCATCACCACCCGCTTGGGTAGTGTTTGCATGTTGAAATATTTATTTCCTTCATAAAAAAATCTATCTGAATATCCAATCTCTCAGCAGAAAAGAGACTTATTTCCATGTTAGCAGAAGCCCTTAAGTAATTTGGGGCTATGATCTGAACACTACAAGCTTTACTCACTTAAAGCTTTGCCAGCTTCAAGCTGCATATTTTTCTCACCAGCTCCTCATTTGCAAAACGTATTAGAGATTCAGGTGAAAGGTGACGAAGTTTCCACAGCTGGAGAGCCCAGTTAGAAAACTCTATGTTTCTTGGGCATAGCTTCCAGCAGAGCTGTATTTCTGGGCATTCCGTCACTTGACGACAGGGTTTGTACTGGTGGGGAGGGGCAAGTTCTCACAGGCCGGTATTGTAGAGGTAACTTCTGGATGCCCCGTGGGAGAGACCCGAAGCCTCTCAAGCAGGCTATTGCACTGAAACACCTCTGACTGTGGCAGCAGAGCATGGGGATATCACCCCGAGGAGTTTTTCTTCATCTGTTCCCTGATTGTGGTATTTGAATAAAAGTCCTAAGAATAGTCACTTGACTTTGATTTCCGCCATGAAAAGCAAACTCTAAGTCTCACATAAGGCGCTCAACTGCGTCGCATTTGCAAGTTTGGGCAGATGAGAGGGAAGAGGTGCAGCTGAGGTATCTGTGCCCCTTCACCCGGACGTACCCCTCAAACTTCACCAACAGTGAGGGTGAGAGGAACCCTAGCTCCTCCTCCATGATGCTTTCTAATAAGACCGTGTGGTGGGGTGAGCCTTTGCTGAGCTCTTCTCTGAGGTCCAAGATCGAGATACTAAAATTACCCTCAGAATGGCTCTTAAAAGCAGGCCTTTAGGTTTTCCTTCGTGTCCACCAACATTACGTAGTGGGGAAATGGCTGTGCTTTTCTGGTGCAATGATTTGTGGAATACGAAGGAATATGGGCCTTTACCTTCAGATACCACTAGAACTTTACCTCCAAATTAAAAAAAAATTTTTTTTTTGTTTAATTGAAGTATAGCTGACACAACTTTACCTCCAAATTCAATAACAGCTCGTTAGGCCTGAAATACTGTGCAGAACCCATGTTATCTCTCTGTGAGGAAAACTGGCCACACTCTGTTTTAGACTTGTATCCAGTGTGAATCTGTGGGAATTTAGAAATCTGTAATTCTGGTTTTTGCAGCTAATCCTGTACCAGTTATGGTTACTTTTGGGGGGAAAAACCCAACTGTATTGCAACAAGAAAGAAAACAGTTGAATCCTGAGCTATTTAAATATAATTGTTTCTCTACTTAAGAACTTCCCATTTAGACTTATGATAAGAAGGAACCGAAATACAAGCTCATTGCCACTTTGGATTTACAAACAAAAGGGTTTTTTTGTTTTGTTTTGTTTTTTTTAAGACTTTTTAAATTTATTTAACTGACAGAGAGAGAGAGAGAGAGAGAGATAGCTAGAGAAAGAACACAAGCAGGGGAAGTGGGAGAGGGAGAAGCAGGCTTCCCGCCGAGCAGGGAGCCCGATGCGGGGCTCGATCCCAGGACCTTGGGATCATGACCTGAGCTGACCACAGCCACTTAACCAACTGGGCCACCCAGGTGCCCCCAAACAAAAGGTTTTACAGACAGCTCTGTGGATCCTAACCTGCTTGGAAGGAGAGGGGCTTTGTAAGTCATACAAGGTGCTGATCAGGGCCTCTGCAAGCCTTTCCAGCACGTTTGGGCAAATGGGAAAAAGGGGCCCCCTGTGAGCAAGCAAAGTCTCCCAGTTTGGAGAGGGGAGTGTGGGTGGGCTTCAGCCCCTCTTCCTTCATGCCAGCCCCCTCAGCTAGGAGCCCGGATGCGGAGTATAACCCGTGCGACAAGTGTGGAACGTGACAAATGTGTAAGCAGGCCTCTGTTTTCTGCCACTCTGGTTTCCAGGTAGCAAAAGTCTTGTTAAGTAACCTCACCAGCACAAAGAGGTCAGGGACTAATTTCACAACTGTTTGATAAAATGACCTCAATAGCAACAAGTTAGAAGGATGAGGAATAAATCAAGGGATTCTAGTCAGAAATAATTAGCAGTCACAACAGAAAAGAGCAAAGTCGTGTGGTTTCACTTCATGATTAACCAGTTCTTCTAGACTTAAGGGTGGGACTGGTTCTACTGTCTTCATATTCTGACTTGAGAAGGGCATGCACAGAGCTGAGATCAGCTGGTCTGGTTCTCTCGATGGCATGAAGAGCCATGAGTGACCTTCTGCTGGTGAGCATCAGAAACTTGGAAGCCATATTTTCAAGTCCAGAGATGAGACGTACTGAGCTCCAGCATGCTTTGGCTTCAGGCTCCCTGCAGACGCAAATGGCTCCAAGGAGAGGGCAAACTGAAGATCAACGGGAAAGGAGGCACGCATGAAAAAAGCTTCAGAAATCACCAGAAGAGTTGGCTTGGAGGCTAGCACTTCTTAATTTTAGGATGGAACCCAGGAAAGCAGAGTTAGTGATGGCACAGTCATGTCAGATGTACAGACCCCTTAGTTCTTTCTTTACCTCTATATTGGGATTTTGTCCCCAGTGTTAGTAACAATTGTAAATTAGGTATAATTGTAATTTTGATGATGATGAGCTGGCAGCTTTGTATCTATTAACATGTATGCCTCAAAAGAAGGGAGGGAAATAGGCAGAAGACACAGAAATTCACACACATATACACAGCCAGGAAACATGAAAAATGTCCAACCAGTCGTGACAAAGAAATGAAATGAGATGTAACTTTTTGCCCATAAATTTGGCAAAGATTTGAGACAGAGAGCACTAGAGAAAGAGAGAGCAAGCATGAGTGGGGAACAGAGGGAAAGGGAGAAGCAGGCTCCCCGCTGAGCAGGGAGCCCGACATGGGACTCAATCCCAGCACCCTGGGACCATGACCTGAGCCGAAGGCAGACGCTTAACCGACTGAGCCACCCAGGTGCCCCAAGATTTTTTTTTCTAAATGGTAATATTCCACGCTCCCAAACACGAGAAGGGAGAGGCATTCTCAAAAACTGTTGATGAAAATGTAAATTGGAACATCTTTCTGAAAATCAGATTGGTAATTTTTATACAAACATTCATTGCACAGACATTTATCAAGTACTAGGATTTGTTACGAATTTAAGATGTACACTTCCTTTCACGTTGTAATTCCATATCTAGAAATGTATTCAATAAAGACTCAAAGATTAGATATCTATTCTAATATTTAAAAGTGAAAAAAGAGGGGCGCCTGGGTGGCTCAGTCAGTTAAGCATCCGACTCTTGATACCAGGCCTGGAGCCTGCTTAAGATTCTCCCTCTCCTGCTACCCGCTCTAAAAAAAAAAAAAAAAAAAAAAGTAAAAAAGAGATAAGGGTTAAACGCATTATTGTACATTTTGAGGTAAAGTATTCTTGAATGAAATGTAATTAATGAGAAAATGATCACAAGGTTATATTCTGTGAAAAAGAGTACAGATAGGATTACAGGTAATTTTTATCTTTTTCTCATACTGTTAAATAATTTTCGAATTTTCTACCATGAGCATTTATTAACTTTAAAAGCAGGAGAAAGTACTAAATAACAAAAACAGAATTAGCTGAAGAGCAGATGGGTTTAGAATCTCAAAAGCATATAACTGAACAAGAAAACAGCAAAATGGTGGCCTCGCAGTTCCAAATGTGACCTTCAGCAGAGGTTTACAAATCCTGAAAATAAATAAATTCGGGGTCCGGAAACAGTGTTGAAGGAGCGTGTGTAAACTGAATCAGAAAAGGTTTAAAACAGAAGATCCACAGAGATCACCCAGCTTAACCTCTTCACTGGATAGTTGTGGAAATGAGGACTTAAGTACTGCAATGACCCAGGACTCCTGGCTTCCGCACGATGCCCTTCCCATGACACTAGGGACAGCAAGAGGTTTCATCTACGTTCCAAGTGTCAATCGATTGGTGGTAGCTGTTCAGTATGCTGTGCTGAAAAGACTCTGTAAGAGTTGAGAAGGAAAAAATGCAGTAAGATTAGTGACATCTGCCACGGGCAGGAGAAGGGGGAGTGCTGGTAGGCATGCCACATACTTGACATTCTTGCAAAAAAATGACATAATATTGTCTTCTCCAGACCAGGTGTTTGTCACTATAAAATAGTGTCTCTTTCCAGGGGAACATTTGGTATAAATTAGGACTAAAGAAACCTACAGCTTCAATGGGCAAAGAATGAAGAGGAAAATTTATACTTGCCAAATGAAAAGGAGGCAATTACAAGTTTCATGAAGGTGCAGCATCATGCTTCACTGAAATATTCATACTCTCTCCCCACAAAGAAGCTTGGGAGGCAAGAGCAAAAAAGTTGAAAGAGCAAACTCATGCCTTTTCTCTGGAAAGATTTAAATAGAAATAAAGTTCAAAAGTGTGAGGGACACCGCTTGTAAGTCTTGATGCTAAAATAACCAAAAGCCAGTCAGGCCTTGGAGAAACTTCAAAAGTGTCAACTTCACAGAAAAGGTAAGGCTGGATGAAGTCTACTAAGACCCGTTAACTACAGTCTCTAGAGAGAAAAGACCTCTGTAGGGAAATCTCACCTGTGAAAATGGATATAAACACAGTAAATAAAATACCAGCAGATCAAGTCCATCTGCGTATTACAACACGATCAAATAAGGTCTGTTCTAGGAGAGCAAGGCTGGTTCAGCAGTACAAAATCTAACCATGTGATACACCACATTTACAAATTAGAGGGGAAGAAAACCAGATGGCCATCTCAGTAGACAACCTACCCCCCCTAAAAAATTAGGGTCCAATTGAACGCAATATGCACTAGTGAGAATAAAAATTCCTTCACTCGATAGAGAGTACTTACCAGAAATCTCAGCAGATCTCAAACTGACTTGTGAAACACCAGAACTGTCCTCAGTAACAACTGAAAAAAATGTAAAGATGGCTACTGACCCTATTACTCTTCAACACTGTGCTGGAAATCTCAGCTGAGACAGGAAGGAATATAAATACAAAAGGACCTGTGCTGGAATGAAAAGGGCAGCATCACTGTTACCTCATGTTCCATCATTCCTTACCTAGAAATTCCAAGGCAATCAACTGAAAAACTCCCATAACTATGAAAAGAGTTTAATAAAGTAATGAAATAAATATAAAAACTCCCAGCAGCTATCCTACGTATGTGTAATTCCATTACAATAGCAACAAACCCTCTAAAATACCCAGAAATAAGTGTAAAAGGATGTGAAGAACAATTTTAAAACTCTACCTAGGGGCGCCTGGGTGGCTCCGTTGGTTAAGCGACTGCCTTCGGCTCAGGTCATGATCCTGGAGTCCCGGGATCGAGTCCCACATCGGGCTCCCTGCTCAGCAGGGAGTCTGCTTCTCCCTCTGACCCTCCCCCCCTCATGTGCTCTCGCTCTCTCTCTCATTCTCACTCTCTCAAATAAATAAAATCTTTTAAAAAAAAAAAAACTCTACCTAAAGACACAAAAGATGACATAAGCAAATGAAGAGATGCATCACTTCAATGGATAAGGAAACAGGTTCTTATAAAGTTCTCTAACTTAGAAATCTATAAATTCAATGCACTTATAATAAAAATGCCAACAGGATTTCTTAAATGGAATCTGACCACCTGATTCTAAAATTTGTTTGAAAGAATAAGGCATGAGAACAGCAACGAAATTATAAAAAAAGATAACGGGAGGGGAGCAAGCCCTATATTTCAAAACATAAAATTTTGCTAATTAGGCAAAAATGTAAGTCACAGAACAGAATTAATATACAGAACATATAAAGAACTGCAAATCAAAAAGAGAAGGATAAACAACTTAATAGAAAAAACGTGTGAAGGACAGGAACAGACGATATGAGAAGAAAAAGTAAAATGTTCAATAATAATGTGAAAAGATGCTCACCAGTAATCAGGTAAATGCAAATCAGAACCACAAGACAAAAGTTTTCACCTATCATAGTGGCAAAAATAAAATAATCAAGAGTGATAAATTGATATCAATTCTTCATACACAGTTGATGGGAATGTAAATTGGTGCAGCTCTTTGAGAGAGCCATTTAACAGTTACTAAAGTCCTAAATGTGCACACATTTAACCTATTCATACCATTTTTTGGGATCTAGGCTACAGAAACAGTCCCTATATACACCAAGAAGCATGAAAAAGTACATTCGCTCCAGTATGGTTTGTAAGAACAACAACAACAAAAATTCATAGTGATCAAGAGCAAGGCAGTTAAATGAAGTGGAATGATATGCCATCCACATTATGAAATATTGTGGGACAGTCAAAAGGAATTAATTAGATTTCTACGTACAAACGTGAGCAGCTTTCTAAGTCCGTTTATGGTAAATAAACACAAGTTGAACTACAGGGATTATACCATTTTATAAAAAAAAAAAGAGAAAGAAGGGATGGATGAGAAAGGGATGAAAGGAGCATAAGACACTGCCTAGGCCAGAAAAAGAGAAAGGAAAGAGCAAAATAATACCATATATTTTTATGGGTAATATATAAATGCACGCAAGTATGTAAGAGGCAGATCTAACAGGCTACACGCCAAGCTGATTACATTACTTTTCGCAGGGCAAAGCCATACATTTGCTGGGGCACTCAAAGGAGGTCTGCTTTTCTGGAGAGGCAATGCAGAGTAATGGTTATGTGCAGATGCTGGACGTAGGCTGCTGGTTTTAACCATTATTTAAATCAATCTGCACCTCAGCTTTTTCATCGGTAAGTTGGGGTAATAATAGTACCTACTCATAGGATTACTATTATCAATGAATAAATTAATATCCATCCAGCACATGTCTAGCATACAGTAAACTATCAGCATGATAGAAGTTATTAGCTATTAGGATGAGCCATATAAAATTGCTGCTATGTGACTCTTCTGATCTACAAAAATAGTAATTTTATATGGTTTAATTCAATATTATGTATACTGTTTTGATTTTTTAAAACACACTTTACATACTTTTTTTTTTTTTAAAGGACTGTGAAGAAGTAGTAATGATGGGGGTAAGATTAGTAAGAGGCTGAAGGGAGTCACTGTGTACAGAGATACTAAATAATCTCAATATCTGTGTCTAGAAAGAGCTTGTCTTTTGCAAGGAAAGCCAGTATTTAGAATAACTTTGCCAAGTAAAATTTGAGACATGCTTTCAAAATCTATTTTCCGCATATTTCCATACGAACACACTGGACCAAATCTTTATACAAATGACTATATGCTGTGTAACAGTAATAATGTTATTAAACCTGGAATTTCAAATACTAAAAATGTAATAATGTATACCTCAGCATGAAATAATCAAGACAACTTCTTTTGCCAAAGTATTACATACTGATTTACCCTAAATAAACAGCATGTTTTATATATTTGTTATGATTATACCACCCATATAACGTTTAGGACCAGCTGTAATACACACCCACACCCACCCACCCACACCCACACACACTTACCATATTTAAAACCAAATGAAGTGAATTTCTGTATTTAAAAAGGGTTAGACCGGCCTTAGTTTTAGTTTTTGAATGCTAATATCAATCTTTCAATGTACTCTCTATAAAAAACTAGTGAAACATCCTCAGCTGAAGTCAATTAGGAAATAGAAAAATCTGTATAAATATAAAAACAAATCTGTAGTATTAAAGACACAAACAACTCCCGGAGAGCCGAGATTCCTAGGAAACGGTGCTATAAATAGTTTGACATTATTACACAATCTTCTCTGCATATCTTGTAATAGAAACTGCTATGGGTGATTGAAAAATAAGCAACTTTGACATTTCTGGATGTAACTTGAGGAGATTATTTCATCATAAAGGATTGGTACAGAATATACTAACCAACAACTCAATATCAAAACTCTCCTTGCAACTCTAAAACAGTGCAGAATGACATTTAAGATAATCCATTTATCACCATCCAATACAGGCTGCTTGTTCACAAAATGTCAGGGACAAGGCTGGAGCATTCCCATCCCTAGGCAGCAAGTGCGTGTGACAAGGAATCTTGAATATAGCATCAGCTTCATTTCCTTATATGCTACTGCCATACCTTGGACTTCGGGTCCCAGAGTTTTTGCAATTTATATGAGCAGCTGTACAAATGAACCACCTTCGCTTTTTGTCACACACCACAGAGACAATCCCCTCCAAGGATAATGAAAAGTCTGCATGTTCATTTGTAGGCATGTAATTTACTCCCAGTGAACTGCTAACGTTTTTATCAGCCATCCTTGAAGAGCTCAGTGTTTCAATGTTCAACAATGTAATTCTAAAAATGTAAATAGTTCTTTAAAATAACAATAATAAAGGTAATAAGGACTTGTGTTTATATGCTATTTATTTATATTTCAAAATGGTTTTGTATATGGCACCTCATGCTTCTCACCAGATCCCTATAAAGATTAGTTATGAATGGTCAACATTTTTATAGGTGAAGAAAATGGAGAGGTAAGCAAATTTTGGTTGTTGTTGTCCAAGGCCTCATTGCAAGCCGGAATCATTCAATGCTTGAGCTGAAACGATCCTCAGGGGAGAATTAAGAAGCCCCCAGTTTGGAGAGCACAAACTGGTGTTCCGTTTGACCCAAGAGGGCCTACAAATCTACATATCTTGAGATTTCAGAAAAATTACCAAATTTCTGGCTTTTCTTGAAACTGTAGCCACACTGGACCCACATCCTGCAGAGAAGCAATTGGCCAGAGCTCATCAATTAAATAAAGTATGTGCGCCCCAATTCACCACCCCATGCCTTTTGCTCCTTGTCCATGTGTTTTGCATACAGTAAAACACACAGATCTTCAGTATAAGTTCAGTGAGTTCTGAAAAAGGTATATATGCCTACACGTAACCATCACCCAATCAAGAGACACATCGCCGCCACCATCCTCAAAGTTCTCTCATGTTCCTTTCCGATTACTACCCCTCTGCCCTTCCCGTTCCTTCTTACTCATCTTTGTTGCCTGCATTTGAATTTGAAATTCCTCTTCAGGTTATAAACAGGGAAGCTGAACCCTAGGGAGAGGCAGAGCCAGAAGTACAAGCAAGGGTTCCAAACTTCTGGTCTATAACACCATCCTTAAAAGGCTTACTTTTCGACCCGTTGCCCCAGGGTTGACCTGAAAGAAAATGCCAGGATAGCAGTATCAACATCATCATCATCATCATCACCACAGGCGTTTAATAAGAGATACCAGGATAGGTGGACAATTAAGGCTGTTCCTTCACTCCACGTCGATCAGATTTGCAAGTAGCAATTAAGGAGCAAACTGGAAGAAGTTTAGACAGAGACTTTTACGGGAGTGTAACTGTGACCTAGATTTGATCAAATGTACTCCCCGCAGAGGAGGTGGGACTGCTCCATCCCCACCAAAGGGAGAGCATCTGGGGTCAGCCTCCTGCTGTGCCGCCTCGCCACCATTAAACTCTGAAATGGCAGGAGCCCAGCGGCAAAAAATAACCTCTGCTCTCTGTGCCAGGCCACCTGCTTCTCGTCTAGGGCTGATGATCTTTGTTTAGGAGGCTAAGTGCCATATGGGATCCTGGATCCTTATTTGAAAAAAAAAAAAAAAAGATATGTATGAAATTAAGCCTGAATGCATTTCTGTGTGGAGCTGACTCCATGCCATACTTTCTCTATTAACCACCTTGGTTGAGTTCCCACCGGAGGGTAAGGTGTAAGGAGAAAGTGAAATAAGGTCTACTCCCCCATTTATATTTAAGAGATCACAATATCCTCGGAGCCAAAGCCAAGTGCATATGCATACTGGTATCTCCACTACCCCACTACGAGAATCTCCCTGGACTTTCTGTGCACACGAAGGAGTAAAACTCCTACTTACTACCTAAGAGTTCACACCTCCTTCCCAGAAACAAAAGGCTCCAAGGGGCAGATGCATCTGGAAGGCAGAGCTGACTTCCCATGCAGGATGCACACCCCCCCGGGGACCACGGGCTTCTTTTCCACCAAGATGAGAGTCTGTGGCCAATGAGGAAATGTGATAGCTTGAAGTAACCAATGAAAATAATCTGGTACAGCACCTACATTTTATGAGCGAAGAAGCGGAGGGCCAGAGAGGCACGCACTAGTTAATAACTACAATTTATTACATGTCCTGGATTTCGATACTCAGTGCAACTTAAGGTGCACATGACATCGTTTTAGTTCCAGGCCATCCCTCGGAGGTAAAGCAAAGTGGCTCTATTTTGCTGGTTGAGGAAGGAAAAACTCCCTTTAGTTCAGAAGAAGGAAGTATGCTGCCATCTCGCTGAGTTTCCTCCCCTCTACGGGTGTAATAACACTTCCTATCTAAGAGATTCAATACAAAGATTCAATAATGTATCAAGAATGCTAAGAAGTATTTTGGCACTCATTAAGTTCTTGTTGTTGTGCTATCATTAAACAAAGGGCAGAGCCAATAATAGAACCCCTGTGTCTGTATTACTGGCTCATGCCCTTTCTGTTAGACCATGCTGTAAGAAACTCTGGTTATAGATCATCTACACTGTAACGAGAACATGCACCAGGCAGAGTGGGGAAGGAGTGACGGGGCGGGGGAGGGGGTTGGAGGCAGTGGACAAAAACCACCTAAGACATGCAGATTAGCTGTTATAAAGAAATGGCATCAGGTAATCATCATCCAAATTTGTGACTGCATTTCACAGAACAGTGCGGATGGGATTTTATCAGATGGCTCTGCCAAAAACATATTGGCAGATACAGCCCTGAGCTTGTGGTTCACCAGACACACAAGAGCCCCTCTTCAGGAAGGGGATCCTGCTTGGGCCCTGGCCCAACTCCAAGTCAACGCACAGTTAAAAGTAGCAGCTGCAGCAGTGCTGAGACAGGGGGTCCCCTGGAGGAGGGCCTTGCCAAGGAGGCTCTTCCCGAATTACTTATCAATTGTTAACAGAGGGAACTTGAAAAAAAATACACACATAAAAAGCAAACAAAACCTCGACAAAATTTGGCTTCAGTGAATACAGACGTTCTATGAATACACACAACTACTCAACAGATTTATGGGAAAATCTCAAATATATGTAAATTCAACGAAAGTGGAAGTCCCATTTTCACCTACCAATTGGGGGGGGTTCTGTATAAGATAATAATGCTGGCAAGGTTATGTTGAAAGCCTGTATACTCCAATTTTGCTGATTGTAGTGTAAACTGGTACAACACTCTTAGAAAGCTATCTGGCAATATATACCGAAAGCCATAAAAACACGCTTATCTTTTGACTTAGCCATCCTTTGAAGTCCAAGGAAATAATCCAAAACAAGAAAAAGTGGCACGAGCAAATAGGTAATTGCAACACTACATACCATGTTCTCAAGTCAAAAGCAACTTAAGTGTCCAACAACAGGGGAATGATTCTGCATAATTGGCATACATTTCCTTGGTAGACTACGCTGTGGCCATTATAAATTCTGTAAGGAAACTGCCTATAATGGGAGGTGAAAAACGCAGAGTCCTAGGGTTACAACTATTTTAAAGCATGCATATAAAATGCGTAGGCAGTAGACAAAGACTCAAAGGCAAATGCCCCAAAATATTAATCGTCGTTTGAGGCTGTCTTCTTCTATGTTTAAAAAAAGGTTTCCCCATCGTCAGCTTGTTATCGGAACACCCCCACTTTGATACTGGCCCTGCACCGTGTGTATCCGTGTGTGCAAACCAGGAGCCCACAAGGCACATCCTTCCCACACGTGAGCCTTCTCCGGCCTGCGCTACTTGAAAACAGCGAAACGCCTGCCAGCATTGAAAACGCCCGAAGATTCACATCCACGGCTTCTACTGAAGAATCACAGGATTTCTCCCAGCCCCACAAAGCAGCGACGGGCTGCAGGTGAAAAGCCATGGCCCTTGGAGACAGCGTAGATGCTGGCCTGTGTGTCAGGGCCACCACCACGCCCGCTGGCTTTCCACCTGCACCCACTTCACTCTCATCTGTGTGACCACGAGGGGGTAAAAGAATGGATGATGGAGAATTACACCTAATGTGATTCCTCTTTGAAAAGTGGATCACTGCATATTAAACTTGACCTTCGGTTTGGACAATTCCATCATCAGAATACCATGGGCCAATCCACTAGTCTCCTCACTCCGGCACAGCCGATTCCAGGCCTTTCCCACCAACAAAAGGACAGTTGGGTCCCTCTCGTCTCCTCTGCCCTGGAAGTGGCCCTCAGTCAACAGTCTCTGCTGGTGCAATCTTTCCTCAAAGCAAGGCCCTGACAAGGCCCTGGCCGCCCTCCTTCTCCATGCCTGACAGGACCAGGCTGTTAGACAGTAATTCAGAGCCACGTTACCCTTGCCGCTTTTCCATATTAGAAATCTAAGCCATTTTCTGGGTTTCTTGAGACAGAGATCCAGGAGGTTAAGGGGAGGTGCTTTCTCTCCCCTGTACGTCTTCTATGATCTGACAGAACTCTGGCTCGGTTTGCTGTGGGCAGATGTTTGCATTATTCTTTTCCCTGGGGCCGAGGGTATAGGAACAGAGACTCCGTAGTAGCAAAGTGGAGAGGTGGCACTGGAGGACAGGAGGGCCGTCGTATCTGCCCCAAAAAGGCACAGTGGATGAGCCTGGGAACTTGCCATTTGTAAATCTCCACCAAAAAGTCACAAGTCACCATGAACACTGTACATTACGTTCATTTGCATACACCTCTATGAAAGGCGACAATCTCAGTAGATGAATTAACTAGAAAACCAGCAAAAAACCAAGGTACTTCCCTATTCTACACATCTGATCTCTAAGTGAAGGCTGAATGAATGATGCTGGGCCGCAGACCTTCAGCGAACACCAGAACTCCAGGCAAAAGTGTCCTTAACTGTTTCCTAAAGCTTGCAAAACTGTTCTTCAGGCAAGAGAGAAGATTTATTTCACATAAAGGACAAATGCTGTCCTTTAATTAACAACATCTATCTCTGGGACAAGCACATCAGGTATACAATACAGAAGATTCTTTTAATATAAAGGACAGATGGCAACTCCACTCCTGGGACTCTCAAGGCTGCCCCAGAAAAACACACAATTTTAAAAGGCTTTGAGAATCCTCTAAGGAGAGCCAGTCAAGAGACAAGAATGCTTCACTGCCCCATTTACAAAGTAAACCAGAAAGTGTCTCAGAACCATCCAGATCCACTTGAAGAAGAGCCGGGTAAAGCCGAGGGAGGGAAATATTAATGTGTGCCTGGCAGTTAAGTTGCATCTCGAAAGTTTCCTTTCCTCTCAGCCTGAATGGCACTGGATGAAAAGGAGTTTTAATGTGAAGTCTTGACTAACAAACACATGGGGCTACTCGATCACATAACAACAGGGCAAAGCAAAACTTTCCAACATCCTCTTTATGCTAATACTGAAAAAAAAAAAAAAAAAAGTCCAACCAGCTGGGCACCAGGTTTGCTTGGTAAAGGGAGGATGGGATGAAGTCCCCAGCTTGAGTGGAATGTCTCTCCTTTTATGGTTCTCATTAATCTGACTCAACACACACGTGTGTTGGTACAAGATTCCTACAGCATGTGTTATACCAGCCTAACTGGGTGCTAACATTATAAACCACACATCAACACTTCTTGCCCGAGTGTTAATGTCTATTAATGTCTTGCTGGGGAAAAGGCTCTTAGAGCCAGCCCAGAGCCACAATTCAAGACCGACTGCCACAAGTTCTAGTCTTGGTGTGCTGATTTTAGGTGGCCTATTTAATTAAGAGAATTTCTAAAGGAGGGGGGAGGGAGGGTATCGTGGTGTCATACTTGGTTTCTCGATCTCAAATTGCGGAGGTGATCTTCACACACAAAGCTCAAACAGCCACATAAACCTGAAGGAATTTAGGGCTGAGGACTCAGCCATGTGGAATTTGGCTACTGATACCCCAGATACCAAATTAGGCAGTTTCCACTGCTGCACTGTGATGTTTCATAACACAGTGACACAGGGACGAAAAGGGCTTGCCAGTGTCATAGTGAGTTTGCTTGTCTGCACATTTTCTAGATGGCCTATGAAGTGGAGAACATTTTCCTCCAACCATATTTATTAAGTTAACAAGAGCACATATAATGTGCTGGTGTATGCGATATACAGGTCACCGACACGGCCGAATAAAGTACACGCTGTGGATTTCTCTTACACAAAATAGGAAGAAGGCTTACTACCATGTGAACAGACACACATACACGTGCATGCATCGTAAAACAAAATAACCAGATGACAATTTTATAAATCTTGTGGAGTTTCCTCCAGCTTTGCTCGGCATCACAGAGAGTGTGCATCTAAGCCACACAACTCCATCCTTGCAAATAAAAAAGAAAAAAAAAAAGACGTACACACACAAGCACAACCGTCAAAACTGGATTTGCCCTTCTTTAAATTAATCCAATTATTCAAATGTCAGTTATATCTGTCACAGCCTGGCTCCTTGGGCCGAACCAAACTGTTAAAAATTAAAACTGTTTTACTTCGTTTAGTCTTTCTGCCTTTTTAGTGCAAAATCCATGGTCTCGACAAAAAGTTGTGGGATTTGACACCCAGCGCAACACAACCCTATTGCTGTCGTCCATGCATAATTCACTTTGGAAATATGTGCTTGCTTTAAAATATCACTGAAATATACATGTAACATATGCTAATTTCACTGCGTTGGCTTGCAAGCTCTAGCCACTAGGTTATATGTAAACTTTGCCAAGTGCATACACTGTACATAAAGGGATTATAAATGAAAGGAAATATCTCTGTCCCTAGCTCTCTGTCTCCAGCCTTGGCCAAACTGACAGCCCCAAATCCCAGCACCATCTAACATGCCCTTCCCGTGGAGAAGACAGCCTGTTCTCAGAGTCTTAATTACATCCCAGCTGACTGCCCAGCATTGCCAAAATCAGGCAACAAACGCTGGCCCTTCACTCACAATATGGTCTGCTAAACAGACTCCTGGTCACACAGAAAGAAACTTTCACAACGTGGAGAAATAAAGGGACAAGCAGGAGATCAAGGGAGAGCATAAATAGTAACCTAGGGGATGGAAGAGAGAGAAACAATTCATCCCCACCACGCAAAAAAGAAAAAAAGGGGGGGCAAGGGGGGGGAGGAAAACCTCCTCTTCACAGAATCCTCAGGTACCACCGAGCAGCAGAATTTTAACAAAGCTATCCTTATTACAATGAAATCAAAGCCCTACTCATCCAGCTAAGTACTGCTGCTCCTCAAGATGGACCGCTGATACTAAGATTCAGTAGATTAATGACTGTGAAGCCAGACTCACCCACCCCACATGGATCAGGCCATTGTAATTACAGAAGAACAGCGTGCAACATTCTACCACTGCAAATGGTATCATATGTTTTCCTGGCTGGCTTTTTGGGAAGGATTTAGCTCATCTGACATGGGCAGAAGGTACCAGAGCCTTACATTCACACCCACCTATCCCTCATATCTGCATACATAAAATTAAGTTTCTTTCTGTTCGTGATCACATCACATGTAAACACCAGCAAGCAAAGACAGTCACCAAATTTAGAGGCTACTCTTGGCTTGCACCCATTCTAAATAGAGGCTCATGGCATATCTACATTTACTTTAGGGAGCTTCTGGAAGGCAACTGTTCTCCAGAGCAACAGACACCAAGATCAACAAAAGATCCTGAAGGAAGGCTAATAGAGAAAGATCTGCCCTATGTATGAAAACATACACTGAGAAAACAAACAGTAGTTTCAAATATGAGCCCCAAATCAGAAGTCGCAAAGGCCAGTGCTGGGAATTTTACGCGTTGATTTCAGTACTGACATTCGGTTTCCAGGAGTAACATTTATTCACCACAATGGGAACAGTGCCCACTGGCATTCTGTCATATAGCAACCCCAGTTGATTTGCAATTAAGCTGCTTCTCACATGGGCAACTCCACGTGCTATGCTCCAAGATGAATAGGGCTATGGCTTTGGTTATTTTAATGACGGCAGAGGAACCTCCTGAACAAGGCCGGGCCAGGGTCAGATAGCTAGTTAAACAGTAAGAATAACTCAGACACAATCAGCATAATTTACAAAGCACTTACACATATATCCTCATTAAGTTTTAAAATTACTCTGTAATGTAAGGTTGGTATCATTCTGATTTTACCCAAGAGGAAACCGAAAGGTCAGAGAAGTTCGGTGGCTCGCTGAAGAGAGCAGGACTTTGGGCTGCAAGAGTCCTACTTCTTCCCCTCCCTATGCTGTTACTCTAGAAAACAGAGGTAAGACAGAAGGAAGGCAACTCCAGATTTCACACGGAGAGTGCCGGATCAGAGAACACAAGTATATCTTACTTAACAGTGAGACGAGGGGTCAGTAGGCACACCTTCGAGCAGGTAGCAACGAAGCTGAGGTGTTAAGAATGCCATTTCTGATGGCACCTTTCCTCCTCTCCAACATGGCCACCCGAGGGCGCGGACGGTGAGTTTTAAGGAGAAAAAGCAGGTCACAGTTAAATACTACTACTGTTATCACTAGTACCACTCCTGATTCCCCCCATAAACTGAGGCCCTACTACCTGTGATATGGTGGCACATGATGGGATGAGTGATCAAAGGGGGTCACTATAGAGAAATGGCCCAACAACAAGGAAACTGCTACAGTTGCTGCCATCAGTAATTCTGAGACTCATAAACTGTTCTTTGGGTTTTTTGTTTGTTTGTTTGTAGTTTTACCTCTTTGAAAATGCTTAGTGGGGAAAAAAAAAAGTTTCATTATAATATAATCTGAGTTCAGCATGACTTAGCTAGAAATCATAATCTAATGCCTCATATGCAGCCCTAAAATTAAATCTTCACACTCCTTTATTCTTTGAACTGATATGAAGCTGTAAGACAAGATAACAAAGGATGCAGTATACCCGAGCAGTGCTGAAGAACAGCTATTTCAACAGTTCATTATTTTCTGTGGAACTTAAATAATGAAGATTTGGAATCCTTTTTCCATCATAGAAACAGACTACATTCAAATTGCATCCTGAGAATTGATACCAAACATCATTTGGGGATAAATTCACTGCAATTTGAAGTCTGGGAAGGCGACCAAGATATATAATGGAAAGAACATGGACACATTTAACATGTGCTTAAACAAGAGATTAAAAAAAAAAAAAAAAAAAACACAACTTTAAAATCCAAGGCAATGAAAAGGGTTTCAAATTATGCTGAGAAGACATCTTTCTCACCAGCAATCTACATAAACAACTAATAAATGAAAAGAAAACATTTGTTGCGTTCTGGTTCCCTTAAACGTAACTCTTCCTCAAGGTGTGGACCGGGGGTTGGCAAAGTACTGCACATGAGCCAAATCCTGCCACAAATCCTGCCACCTGCTTTAGTAAATAAAGTTTTATTGGAACACGGCCACACTTAATCATTTACATATCGTCTGTGGTAGCTTTTTCGCTATAAGAGCAGAGCAGTTGTGACAGAGACTATGTGGCCCACAGGGCCTATAATATTTACTGTCTGGCCCTTTCCAGAAAAAGCTTGCCAGCCCCTGGTCTTGACGAAGACCTACAATGACCCATGTGCCAGGGAACTCAACCAATTCTAAGTAATTCACCCTTATGAAATCTGGTTTAAAGTTTAAATTTTAAGAAATATACTTTGTTTTATCTCCTGGCAGGGTTTAGTTTTCATAGCAGCGATCAAAAGCCTAGCAATGAGTTGGTAGGATTATCAGGAACAACTGAGGAATTTCAGCAATCTGCTTGAAGTTCCTTGCCAAAAGTTCTACTTTCCAAGATAAGAACCACTGATTTCACAGAGACACAAATCCAAAACTGGTACCGTGGCTTTAGAAGCAACAGTCCCAGGTTCAAGTCCCACCTTCTAAAACGACTTACAAAATACTCAGTGGCAACCATCACTTTAGCCTTGGGAGGCCCAACTTCTTCCTTGGGGAGGTGAGGATATACTCTACTTCTGTGAATTTTGGAGAAGGAGATGGAAGGTTACAGTGGACACAAGGCACTTAATACAAGGTCTGACTCTCTAAATGGGAGCATATAAAAGGCACTATTTTTGGATTTGCAGGCTAAACTTTCAAGAGTCCTTCCTTTTTATACATTACCCTCACCTCAACCAAATATCTGTCTCTTAAGAATCTTTTTGCTTTACTCACCTGGCTATCAGCATATGAATTCCAAGTACCACCGAGAAAGGTCTTTGTTTTCCTCTGATTTTGCCTTTTGAGAGCTCAAATCTCAGTCATCCTCTCTGCTGCCCCCACCCCAGGGGTCCTCCAAATTCGGACTCTTCTTTTATATATACTCTTATCATAACTGGCTGCCAAACAAGCTCTCATACAGGCTCGTTTGCTGAGGTCACCACCATGTTCTCCATGCAATCCACATAAAACGAGTCAAACAACCTAAGGCCCAACAGTAATTCAAAACATATAAAACACGAAGTCCAGGTGAGATTTGGGGAGAAGCACTTACTGCTCATGCTAGAGAGATAGAGGCAGAAACATGGAATTAGTTCTGGATCTGAAATGCACACATGCAGTGATTATGTAACAAGCTTTACCTGTGTCACTGTGGTATCATTAGGATCTTCAAATACCCACGACAAGAATGAATGTATGTTTGAAGGGTCTCTGGAAGCAAGTCAGTGTAGGCTTGTGAATATGTTGCTTAAAAATACCTAAAACTGTCATGCATTTCATTATTTTAAAAAAACGCAACACAGGGGCGCCTGGGTGGCTCAGTCGGTTAAGCGTCTGACTTCAGCTCAAGTCATGATCTCAGGGTCCTGGGACTGAGTTCCAAGTCAGGCTCCCTGCTCAGCGGGGAGTCTGCTTGTCCCTTTCCCTCTGCCCCTCCCCCTGGCTCATGCTATCTCTCTCTCTTGCTCCAATAAATAAATTAGTTTTAAAAAATGCAACACAGATTAGTCTTGGTTTAATTTTAAAGAAAATGCCAGTTTTTCCTACTGGATTTGAGGATAAGAAAATAAATCTCCCAGGATTTAAAAACATATTCTATACTCGGCACTCTATACATATTCTATGCATTTCATATATTTATATTAAAAACTAATACTTCTTTCATTTTCTCAGTGGGCACAGAAAAGACGTATTTCTCATTCTGAACTTTGCTGTAAATTAAAGTAATTCAATTTCAGTTTTCAAATTCAATTTTCAAAGTAGCTTAAACAAAGCTTATGAATATTGAAAATAATGGGGACCACCATACATGCAGTAGGTCTGAGATCTTACAAACTCTATGGGCTTCAACATGCAATGTAAATCGTCTACCACAGACAGTCCGATACTAGCTTTTGGCATTCAAAGGACAGATGTCCATGTTGGCAAAGAAAGCACCTGAGTAGGACTTTCAGAGGATTCTTTATAGGCTTCCAGGTATCCTCATATCAGGGGACCGTGAACCCGTCTATAGACTGTCTAGCTATGGGGGTCGGTCAAATGACGAAGCAAGCGTAGCAGACAGCCATACATCTATCTTCCTTTAGTTGGAGGTTCGAGCTTCTCACATTTGCCTCTAATCAAAACATGAAGTAGAGCCTGTCTACTGCTTCCTAATGGGGACAGGGACAAAGCCTTTGGATTCTAAAGGTGTGAGTATGCCCCTGAAATTGAAAGAGCTCTGCTAGGTCTGCCAGCTGTGGTCTTCAGACAGAAATGAAAGGGACAACATCATGGGGCGACTCTCCTCCCCCCACCCCCCCATGAGCATGATCTTGAAGGCAAGCACAGTGCTTCCACCACCAGCCAGATCTGAATTCTCGTTCTGGATCCCGTCACGAGCCCTCACCACTAGCGCTGACCATGAGCTAAGCGGACAAGTGAACGCTGGAAAAGACACGGTTTCCTATGCTCTATGTCCTGCAAGAAAGAGGCCCCTGAGACTGTGCTCAGCTCTGAATATGGTTCATGTGTTATTATGGAAAGTCTACAGATGATTTCCCCAAACTCTGGGACGAGACCTGGTCAAAGAGGTTAACAGAAATGAGGAGACAGTGAACAGTAACAGGCAGTGAGAACCAGTAATAGGGCCAAGAGGCTCCAAACCTGTGCCACCCTCCTTCAGTGGGCTCTCACTGAAGCAGGACTACTTGAGGCATTCAAGAACTACCACGTCGAGTGGTGGATTCCCAAGGGGCCCTGTGCGAAGTCTTATTTCACATGGCCCGTTTCCCTAAGCCTACACAATGCAAGAGACTTAATGATTCTACCAAGGATGTGTCATGGATCAACCAGACTGATCACTGTCAGCGTTGGTCATCGTCATGGAATTCCCCAGGGCCAGTCCCAACATATGCTGCCTGAATTAGTACCACAAGTAGATTTCAAAGCAGATTTCAGGTAAAGCTGATAAATGCCTGGCCAGACCTAAAACTGGAATGCCTCTGATAATAATGAAACACAAGCCCATGCATCTGGCTAGCAAAATCTGTCTTCCCGGCCTTGAACAGAAGTTGGAATCTGCCTTGGAAGAAGGCACAATAGAACTCCCGCGAATTAGTTCAAAGAATTTAATACCTGTTGCAATTTTCTCCAATTTAGTCTATGAAATAATAACACAGACAGCAATTACCATAAAGAAAAACTTTCAGGTGCAATAGCATTAGTTCAACAGCTGGGATCAAGTGTCAGCCCAGAATAACAAATTTCATTCATTTTATCTCCAGCTCTGGAGACATGCTGCTACTAGCTTTAATAGTCAGGAATGTCTGTTGGCTAAATGACTCTGCAGAGCTAGTCAAGTGAGGGCAGCCCGCGACAATTTAATTGGGCTGCCTGCTAGAACTCTATCTGGGGCTATAAGCATGGACTGTAAACAAGCGGAGAGCTGCACTCGACGCTGAGCAGAGCAGCCTGCAGGAGGAAAGGAAAAAAAAGGAGAGCTTCGGATGGCAGGATCTCTCGCTGATGCTGGCGTCAGGTTGGCTACAGGTGATCGGGAGCAGTGTGGCTCCTGCTGCAAAAGAAAGGTTGGCGGGGGGGGGAGGCGGTTAAGAGAGCAATCATTGATCTTGTATTGATTTCTGGACACTGTGTCGTAGATCCACTCCAAGATAGTATGACAGTTTTGGGTTCTGTGCTTGCAAGAGACAAAAATGACTAGCACCAGGCCTACTGGTTTCTGTTCATATTTCCTTTAGAAACATGCCCCCCATAGATTTTTTTTTTTTTTTTTACCTTTTCGGACGGGGAAATCCAAACGAGTTTATCATTGCAGAAGGAGGGTTAGGGGCTGGTTAATCAGCCATTTGTCTTCGCTGCTCTGGATCTGGGAGTCAAGGGGTCGAAACCGAGCACAATTGGGCCCTTTGGTTTCATCTCAGGTAACCCCCCGTCTCTGGTAATTGAACCCATTCCTCGCGGTCAGAGTTCCTGTCACTCATATTCAATGTCTGTCATTACCGAGAAATGCTTCATGTCATATTACACTGACAGAACCACTACAGCAAGGCCAGCAAGGCTCCCCCAGCACCAGAGGTAAGACAATGGGAGCCTCTTTCAGACCAGTGATGTTTAACATTTTATGTGCTGACACTGTGTCTGTAAGCACAATATAATGAAAGTCTGGTAAATGGCAGATGAAAATTCATACTTTCCCTCCTTCAGGGGCTGCCAGGCAATATCAGAAATAAAACAAGTTGGCAGCTCCGACGATACCATCGTACCAGTGCCACGGCAGGCGTTTTCTAAGGGTGGTACATGGATTCACACACGGACACACTCACCCACGAGGACACATGTCCCCCCTTTGTTTTTAACATGGCTTGTGTACAAAACTCACTTCTCCCTTGGCAGGGCATGAGTCACTGCCACAGGGTTGCTAGGCTCAGAAATCAAACTCTCCTCTGAACAGATTCTGACACGCTCAAACTATGAAATGCAAAGAAGAGAAGGCCCGGCAGCGCCTTTAACAAAGAATGACCCCATCGTCCTGTCCGGAAGTCTCCCGGTGAGTTCTGAGCAAGCGTATGCCCCCGACAGGTGCTCAAAAGTACAAAGCCCACGCTTGAGCACCATCGACGCCTCATCTTTAAGGCCTTCGACCTACTCTTCCAGCTACACCATCCCTCATTTCTTCCCATGCAGCTTACACAGAAGTCTCCATGCTCTTCACCCAATTGCACGTTGCCCTTTCATGCCCCCGGGCCCTTGCACATTTCCCTTCCCTTCGGGGAAGCTTTTCCTCTGCCCCCTCCTCCTTCAGGGCCAGCCCATACACTGCTGGCTCTGTGGATGTGGCTCCGAATCCCCTGAGCAACCGGTCTGCCACCCTCCTTGTGGTTAAGAGCATGGGCTCTGGCATGACGCTGGGGTAGACTGAATCCTCATCCTGGCACCTCAGCAAGTTTGTCAACTGTGCCTCCGTTTCCTCAGCCATAAAACAGAGTGAACAGTAGTGTCTACTTCACAGGTTGTAAAGATTAAATGAGATAACCTGTAGTACCAGTTACGATGGTTACCTGCTTAGAAAACAGTGCCCAGGACAGAGTAAGCACTTAATAAATGTCTGCTATAATGACAATAATAACATAATAAATATTACGGCCATTGGTATTCTCCTAGCGCTCTGTTTATATGAATAATATGACATCTCATTTTCTTTGCTTTAGGGTGACGGGTTTCCACTGCTTGCTTCTGCTGGACATAGTGCTGTGGGCATCAGTACCCCCTGAGAATCTGTCAGAACTGTCCAGCCCCGCCCGAGGAAGACCTGCAACCTGTGTTTCACACGCCCACAAGGTGATCCTAATATGGGTCTTGAGGACTGGGGGGGGGGGGGGGGGGGCAGAGCATTCGGCCTTGGGGACCGGACTTCCTGCTCTGGAATCCCAGCTCCTCTGCCTCTGGGCCCCTGTGTCCTTGGGAAAGTTCCTTAACATCTTTTTTGCCTTGGTTTTCTCTTGTTAAAATTAGGGGTAATAAAAAAAATACCACTGTGATAGCTGAGTTAATTCACATTAAGCACTGAAAAAAGTACCTGGCACAGAGAAGCACTCACTAAGGACTAGCTAGTTCTGTCATTCTTCAGGATTAACTGAGTAAATAATATATGAAAAGCAGCGGAGTGTTTATTAAAAGTTCCATTAAGAGTTATTAATTGCAGCAGTAGTCATCTGATTTTAAGCCTTCTGAGGGCAGAGACCCTGCCTTCTGGATCTCTGTCACCCCAGAGAGCTCGCCGGAGGCTGTGCAGTAAAGCAGGCACTCTGAAGAAAGGTCTGCCACCTGGACCTCCGAGGTGACTCCAGAGGCCTACGAGTCAGGCTGGGTATTTACGTGGGGTTAGTGCTTTGTTGGCTGGAAGGCAGAGAAAGGCAACAATTCACTTTGGCTTCGGCAGGTTTCCTGAGGCCACCGGCCTGTGGGCCACCAGTCTTTTGCTCGGATCCCTCCTCCCCAGTTCCAAGGCTGCTTGCACGAAAGGTCAAACCCCCGAAGCCTGGTCACTTTGGATTTAAAAATCATCTTGACTTACTATTTTAGAGAGAACATGGCAGGCTTAGTGAGTTTAATCTCTCTCTCTCTCTTAATACACCGGGGGTGGGACACCTTTTAACCTATCTGACAAAGCTTTAAAAAAGCCTCGGCTTCCACACAGACCGTGGCCTGAAGCAGCATGCGAATGTAAGAGCTTGGCCAGGAGCTTTCCACGCTGCAGGGGGCAACCCCACAAAGACTCACAATCGCTCGGCATCAACCAAGCTGTGTCCTCAAATTCATCTCCTTCTATGCCCCTCCCTGGAGAAAATCAAAAGGGGCCGAGGGAAAGAAACAGCCGTCCTGCCTGTAGCTGGCCTTCTTGGGTCTGCTTCACTGATCTCTCCCAACAGCGAGGTATACGCTAGACCAAGAGCACTCAAAAGCTGGTTTTGCAGCAAAGGAATGAACTAACCTGCTTGGGAGAAGTTCCCATTTCAGACAAGTGCCAGGATGACGATAAACAGTCAATGTTAGCTGTCACTATTAGGAGAAAGCGGGTCACCACAGTTACTATAGTCATCTAGCTGGTCGTATGGCTCGCCCAACAGTCAAAACTATGAATGTTAAGTCTGCATGAAGGTCTGCTGTTTATCCAACAGAAGACAGAGTTCCCTTAAACACAGAGTCATAAGCTAGCCACCACTGGCAGTGAGCAGGAAGTAGTCTCTAAATGTCAAAACTGGCATTCCTAATGATCCTGACGGCAAGGAGAACGTAGTGTGTGTTTTTTTTTTTTTTAAAGATTTTATTTATTTATTTGAGAGAGCGAGAATGAGAGAGAGAGAGCACATGAGAGGGGGGAGGGTCAGAGGGAGAAGCAAACTCCCTGCTGAGCAGGGAGCCCGATGCGGGACTTGATCCCGGGACTCCAGGATCATGACCTGAGCCGAAGGCAGTTGCTTAACCAACTGAGCCACCCAGGCGCCCATGTAGTGTGTGTTTTTTTAAATTACATTTAAATCTAATGAACAAACGAACAAATTCCATAACCCTGACGATTGTTTCTACTATGGTTCCTTGTAACAAGAGGTCACTGATGATTTGAGGATTTTTTTCCCCTACTTCGAACTGTAGGAACTTGGGGGCCAAGAGAATGGAGTAAGCCATTTTCTGATCGATCCATGGGAACGACAGCAGGCAAACCCAGGTGGTGGGGAGAGAAGCTGAAATCACAGTGGCATAAAAATAATTCGTTTCTCTCCAGGGCATTATCACTCTCAAATGGGACATCATAATAGGTCATCTACAATCCCCGCATTCGGGCACAGACCCTATTCCCACTCCTGCTCCAGAGCAGACTGTGGAACAAGTCTGAGACACCGACTAGACCCCCACACACTCCCCTGGTAACCATTTTCCGGAGCTCTCCAACGAGCCAGGAGTTGAGACAGGACAGTTTCAGATCTCAAAGCACCACACTCTCAAGAACAAAAATGAATTCTCTTCACCAAACCAAGGGGGGAAAGCGTGCTGCAAAGAAACTTCTAATGCTGAAATATTACATTGCCAAATGTTCCTGTCAAGTCCTGGTTTAATTACCTTGGCCCCCATGCCTCTTATAATCACCTGTCATTAGCAACAATGCGTGCATCTGTTTACACGTCTGTCAGATATGCCAGGCTGGCTGAAGCCAGGGGAGAAGAAAACTTTTAGTGGGAGATGGCCTCAGTTGAAAAAAGGTCGCCGGAAAGCGGACCTGTCTCCCCCGAGGGCCATGCCTCAAAAGATACCCTAAGGAGAGGACCCCTGAGGCAAACATCTGAATCGTACAGAAGGAACTTTTCAATAGGGTCAGTTAGAGATCCCGAGACCAAAGAGGACAATATTGGGTGTTTCATGGTTCCGGTGTGCCTCCTCGCCTCCCGGAAGTAACACTAGTGACGATGTGTTCTCCTCCAGCCTCTTCCGGTCTTTTTGCCCCTGGTGCCCTCCTCAACCCTTCAAGGTCATACCTGGCCCCTACTTCCTCCATTAATTCTCCCCTCCTTCCCCAGGGACTAGGTCTGCTTTTCTTGCCACTTAATAGATGTCACTGCTTCCTCTGGCTGAGCCGATTTTCTCCCCAAGACTGGCTTCGTAACAGGCCACAAGTTCCCTAGGGCCCTCTTGCTGCTCTACATCCCTAAAAACAAACACAGATCCTTTTGTTTTGACATTTTAGCACATCCACGGGGGGTGGAGCTATATCATAGCTGCTATTTATCCAACAGAAGATAGGATTCGTTTTAGTTAGTGGGTCGTGATTGCTAGGGTTTGCCTCTCTTCCAACATGCTAAATTGGTTCGAGTTAAAGTTTTGTCAATAACTATCTTTAGTTTTCTCTGACTTCAGTTTCACCATCTATAAAATGGAGAGAACAGTACCTTACCTTTGGGGGCTTACCATGAGGAATAAACGCGAAAAAATACGTATAAAGCATCAACACACAGTAGGTGCTCAATCTCAATACCTGTTGAGCTCCATTTTGATTCCCTCTTTCCATAAAAACCTTCCCAACTCATAAGGAGCTCATGCTTTGCTTATGGCCGATGCCACGTACTTTGTCGCACGAGAACATCTTTTTTCTGACATAATTAGGACTGGAAGGCCTCCCGAGGCACTGGGCACACGTGGAAACCTTCAAAATACTCTGTAAACGGAATGCGGATTCCTTTTTATTCTGAGTCGACAGACACCATCATGGAATGGAATCTGTCCCCCCACCCTGGGGTCTCACCCCTCCTGCATGTCCACCCCCCCTCACCTTCTTCTCCCTCAGGCACCGTGCTCTGGTCTGGCTGGCTGGTTCCTTCTCCTCAGCTCCGCCCCGTGGGGCTCCCTCGGAGATCCCTAGGAAGCTCCAAGCCCCTCCCCAACTGCTCACCTGTTTCCTTTCCTCCACAGTCCTCCTCATCTGCCGTTGTCTTATTTGCTCACCTGTGTTTAAGTCTCTCCTCTACTAGGCCCTAAGTTCCACCAGCACAGGAGGGAGGCCGTGTTCTTTGTTTCTCCTTGTATCTCCCGTTCCAGGTACATAGTAAGTGCTCACTAAATACCTTCTGAGTAAATGAACGGCGCGTTGCTTTCTTCTTAACCACCCACCCATCTTCATGCCACTGGGGAGTTGGACACAAAATAAGGATCCTCAAGACTAAGGCCAGACCCCAATCTCACTAATGCTCCAAGAGATGCTTCGACGTGGCCAAGTGCTGACAGGAATGCAGGAAACATTCTTACTAACCCTGCCAGAGAAGGTGACAACCAGGGGAAATCAGGCTTGTGCTCCAAAATGAGGCCCACCAAAGGACTCGGGAATGAATCGGGTCTTTACAAGACATCTCTTCTACCCTTACTTGTGCTTCCCACCCTCACTCCTGCCGGACCAGGTTCCCTCAGCACCTTGAACGTGAGCCTCCATCATGTCCTTGGCCCAAGAACACCGCGCGCACCTTGCTTTAACCAACGTCCCCGCTGGGTTGCTTCTGGCTTGGCTCCACTGTGAAGGCTACGGGGAGGCCAAGTTGCAAGTGTTACCCCGGCTGGAAGGCTGGAAGGGTGGAACCTCTTTCCTCCACTTTCTGAAATTTAGAGAACTGCAGCCGTTTCTCCGACCTAGAGCCATACCAGGGCCCATCCTGAATGCAACCCTCTCGGGAGTTCTGTGCTTCATTTTTAGGGCACAGCCTACCTCCCTTTGACCTCCTCTTCTCTTCCACGGACCAGTATTATTCAATGATAGTTACCTCATGAAACCATGTTTCAGTCAAGGTGCATCCTCTCACCTTAAACAACAAGGGAATGTCATTTTGTTCCAGGAAAAGCTTCAAAACCCTATCCACACTCGGAGGTAGGTTTCGGTGGGGGTGGGGGGGGAACCATGCTTCTTTTCGAATCAAAGACCCATGCACAGGTTGCCATGTTTGCGATACATATTTTAAAAGAAGATGATTTCCTTTCCCCCACAGAGAAATCAGAAAACACTGAATTTCTCCTGGTGGTGATTTCAATGACTCTAGTTACTAACTCCTCTTTCTTAAGATGTGGTCAAGCAGATCCCTTCTCCCCCTTTCCCCCTTGTCTCTTTTATATTTCAAAATGGGTGGGAGAGAAAACTGTGAACCTTCTCCACATATATCAACAGTCCGTGAATACCTCTTCCTTGGCAGGCATGAGAGCCAACCCCTGGGCACCACAGTTTACGAAGGACCCCAGCCTTCACTTCCCTCTTAAGTTTAAAGCTATGGACGAAGAAAACAAAAATGCACTTCCTTTACAGATGTGCGTTGGGGGCAGCTACTTGAGGTAGTATTTTACTAGTTCAAGATGGTAAAAGAAATCAGCCATAGCCGGCACCACCACACATTGTTTCAGAAAAATGTACTGTGCAGAATTGACACTGTACCTATAATTTTAAAAGATTTGCTCATTTAAACCAATTGGCAGTATTTTCTGCCACATAATGGAGAAATTCACAGGATGCTGGGCCCCCTCATGGCTTCTGTGGCTATAAAAGCCCCTTCATGCTGGATTTTTTATATTTGGTAAATTAATAGTTTACTGTTCCAAGATTCCTACGTGTTTATATTATTGCTTTTCTAACATAAAAGTCTGCAGTTGTTATGGAAACATATGGTAACATTTGCTGCTAAATTTTAAATGCATTTTCTACCCCTGTTACACACCTGAAATGAAGCCAAAAACTCTCTTTGCTTTACATTAGGGTGAAATTCAAACTGGTCTGAGTGACTATAAATGGTTACTGTTTGTCTTGGCTCCTACCTGTATCAGATTTAGACTGAGGAATCTTAGGGAAGAAATTACACGGGATAAAATGGATATTTCCAAATTACAAGGCCTGCAATTCCAGTGGCTCCAAATATCAGCTTTCTGTTTCATCTCAGCCTGCCAGAGAGAAAATGGTGGGGCTGCAAAACAAAAGATCGACAACATTTACTCTCCAGAGCCAAATGCTTCTTGTTTTGATTACACTGGCGGAGAAGGCTGCAGATCCTGATCAGTTAAGTCTTGTTAGCAAATTAAATGGTTGTAGATTACAATGGTGCAAGACACGAGTTTTAGCCCCTGGCTTCAACTGGAAATGGCAAAAGTATAAATTCCTTCAACCCATTTTGTTCAGCAATTTTCCTCCAGGAGCACCTCACAATTCACAAGTAATTGTTTGTGTGGACTTTTGGCCCATGGGGAGGCTGACTGGGAAACATGCACTGGGCGGGTGTCCTAAGTGGCCCAGTTTACACATTTCTTCATACTTTAACGCCTTACCCAAGTCAATCAAGTCTCCTTGTGCAATGTAATTCGTCATAAATACTAATGAAGAAAACAAAGCAATCTGGCTTAGAAAAACATCAGACAAGAAAGAAAGATGCAAATTCTTGCCTGCTTGAGCATTTTTCTGGGACTTTCAATCAAGATAAAGCAAGCATCACGGAAGAGCTTCAAATGTGTGCCTCTGGTCTGGCTCTGGGACCTGGGAGACCTAACTCCCACCTACATCGGGGTCCTGTGGGCTATGTTCTTTTATTCATTTCAGCGCATTTGTTCAGAGTTGAGATTGATTTTCATAGGTTAACTCTCTAGCTTTTCTTTCTGGGCATATAACCATGCTATTGGCTGAAGAGTTTCACTTTACATTTCAGACAAGATTAAATAATGTTTCTATATATTTGAAGTGAATAGGCAAAAGAATCAGGATGCTTTTCTAAGTACAGAAATAGAGAAGTTGCCAAAGATATTTTGCTCCAGAGGCCCGTGGACAGTAAGAAATAAATGTTAATTCTCCCCACATAGTACGTATTCGGAAGGTTCTCTGGCAGTAATTGAAAAAGTAAGGTAAGACTCTCCCTGCCTTCCTGCCCTTTTTCATCAATTTGAATAAAGAATTTCAAGTTCTAAGGCACGTGTTCTAGTATACATCCAGGATGCTGTCTGAGGAAGCTAAGAACTCAGAACATGGTCACAGCAGGGCCTCATCAGCAGCTCAGGTTAGAGCCCTCACAGCACATGGAGGATCACTGCATTTTCGAATATTATACGTGAGTAGGTATAATATCTACAAGTAATATAAATACAAATACTGTATTATTTATGTAACATAAGTAAGAGATGTACTGTTATACGCAGCGTTGTATGTTTTCATGTTTCTCCACCTTTCTTCTTTAGAGAACAGACAGAAGGTAATATTTCTCAATCCATGAAGATGTAGGAAAATGCAATGATTAAAAAGAGAACACCAGACCCCTACTGCCTGGGCTCGACTTCTGATTTGGTCACTTACAACCTATGGTATTTCTCGTAAATTCCCTAGCCTTTCTGGGTCTTGGATACCTTAACTGTAAAATGTAAATAAAAGTAGCACTTCCTTCACTGGGTTGGCCTGAAGAGGAAATAAGGACATATGGGTAAAACACTTAGCAGAGTAGCTGGTAGGGAATAAAGAGTCACTGAAGTTAGCTGCTATCATTCATTATGATGATGATCACCCTCATCTTCTTCATAATCAATAGCATGTGTAAGGCCAGTGTTTCCTAAACTTTGATGATGTGATCCCCCGTCATGATTTTTAGCGATATCCACGAACCACCCTACATTGTATTTCCAGCATTTTTCTTTAAATCAACTTAAAAAAAATTTTTAACCCCAAAACTTCAAGACTGACTTCACTCTTGTCCTCAACAATATCATCTGAGGACCGTGGCTCCAAATGCTAATTATGCTCTTCTAATCTGAAACAAAATACTCTTAAAATTAAAAAGTATTCAGGAAGGTATGACAAAAAAACTGTGTGTGCCCCCGGTGAGTGTATTTGACAATTTAGGAGCGTCTGAGCTAGGCCCTGGCACATCTGAGAAGGGCCTACCTATGCAGGAACCAGGAGGCATTTCGGATTTGACAGAAACCCACTACCCACAACTATCTGCGTGGACAATACGCAGCCTTGTCAAGGGACTGAACGTGGATGACTATCCCTAGCCTTATTTCACTTAGCACGTACTCAGGTCTGAATCCTGATCGGTGCTCAAGGAGTGAAAATGATTCCCTTTTATCAACCTAAGTTCCTAGTAATGTGAGCGTCGTGTTGGTGGGTGGATGGCAGACAGGGTGAGGCCCTTGTGAGAGAAAAAAATGCCACTCTATCCAGAGGTCTCGCCCAATCTCTGCAGACCGGATTAAATGTATTTTGACCCCGGCGCTAACCCATTTTCATGTGATACATTCGGTACAAGAAAAGATTAATTACTTATGAAAAACAAGCTAACATCTCCACGGCAAATATATTATTGCCATAGAGAATGGGACATAGAGGTTTGTGCTTGCATCATTAGCTCAGCCATAATAAATGAGACGCTCTATGTGATGTATAATATGGTAAAGAAAACACAGCTGTTTGCTTCTGTAGACGAGTGCATAGGTACAGCGCACCTGAGTCTGCAAACACTTAATAAGCCCTCAACAACAAAGCTGCATCACTCACAACGGCGATGGCTGAAAACCATTATCCATGGATAATTAACTATGTCAGGACACTGAGGTCCTAACATGAGGTCCTCATAATTCCCCACTAAGGGAAAGACAGTAAGACATTATTATATTACTAATATTTAATAAGAAGACTGTTCTATTTGTGTGTTATTAACGCAAGCTGTAAGTTAGAGCAGCATTTGAATTATTATTAGTTCTCTGGACGGCTCTATCACTCGAAGGGCAAAGCAGCCCTGTGAGCTTAAGAACCATAAAGAAATACTTCCATTAGGGATTAATTTTTTTTAAATGTTATTTGCAATTTATTCTCTTTATTTTCCCTCTGATCACATGAACATATCCACAGCACACATGTATGACCGGAAAAGCCATCGCTAAAACGACCAATATTAAGGAAACTCAAAGCCACACACTTGTAAAACGTTTCTAGTGAACTCATTTGATCTTTAGAAGAGCCCATCATTTTGCTTTCTCCAAGTATCCTGGGCATTTTGAGACTCTCCCCTATAACACAAAGTATTTAAATTTCTCAGTAACAAGGCTTTTTGACGCTTGAAGACAAAAAGCCCCTCTCCCATTTATTAAGACGACTTCCAACTGTGTGGGGCTGTTCTTTACCTCATAATTAAAATAGCACCTGAACAGGACCATCTGTGAACGTGGATTAAGTTTTTACAAAATGTGAATATCCTTTCATGTCTTTTCTGCCAAGTGCCTCTAAACCTCATACATATTTTGTGTGACATACCAACAACCACAAAAATAGGGGGGCACACTTAACTAAACTTTTATTACAAAAAAAAAGAAGAAAAATGAAAGGAGGGTGAACATTTTGTTCTTCACGGCAACCTTCCATGCCTCAATTAAATCAATAAATTAACGCACGGCTCTGTAATTTGCTCTAAGAATGAACGAACTGTCAGTCTTCACTTGCTGTTTCTAGGATTCTGTCAGTTGATGGCAACCCAGAGACACAGTGTGCCACTTAATTTCCCTCTTCCTTTTTCAAATACACACGTTTTGGAAAAGACATTATTTATACAAAAGGCTGCCAAGACACTGGGTTAGGATGGATTTGGATATACAGACTATTTCACAAGCTGGTCTTATTTAACCAAAATAAAGTCTCTTTGGGAGTTTTTTGCACAAACTGCAAATCCATAAATGCAGAGATTATAAACATTGATACAGACATTTCTTCCAGAGGGTTTTCTGACCTGATGTTAACTTTACATTAGAAATTCATGTTTCTTTAGAAATGTTGGCTTATTTTAGTGAAATGGCTCCTTTGGTACAGTCGGGGCTGTGATGTCAACCTGGCTGCATTCTAACAGCCCTTATGAAATATTTACAATGAAATTCAGCCACGCATGCGTAACAGCTGACTTTAGCGGCGGCCAGGGTTTATGCTTACTTTTTGCTTTTTATTGAAGGAAAGAAATTGTTTTTATATTTCCCTCTTCTCCAGAAGATCAAACCCCCATGTATTTAACAACGTCCCAGACCACACCTCCACGTGGGCATCAGTCCGAACCGGTGAGACTCAAAAGATTATTCTGACCACATGACTCTTTGAGCCATGGAAGAACAGCTAGGTCCCTCCTGGTGGAGCTGGGGGTAAGGCATAAACCCGGGGGGCGGGGGGGAAGGGGTTGGCAACAGAAGGAATGCTGATCACTAGCAGTGGAGTCCCTGCCCATCCCCCCGAGAATCAAACCCTTCATCAGATTCAAAATTGTCAACATTTTGGCAGACACCCTTTTTATGGTGATAATGAGCACCACATACACCTCATTCATTTCTAAAAACTCTCCTATGCTTTCTCTGTAGAAGACGAGAGATCGCCAAGTGAGAGGCAAAATAAATAAAATAAACACACACACAAATATTTCCTCCAAGAAGCCACACAGAGTAGAACCATGTTACAAGATCACAGAAGGCAGTCCCCAGATGGCATTCTGGTCTCCTGGCTGGGGTCATTGTCTCTATTCTTGAGAAGTGTGAGAAAGCTGCAAAGAGTTTTCATTGAAAGCAGGCAGGACTGCCATTCTATATCAGAATCCTACCCACACCATCCAGTCTCCAAACAGGCATTGATTAATTTGCCTGAATGTTAAGGTACAAAACATTGGAATTTCTGCTAACACTGGGGTGCCTGGGTGGCTCAGCCGGTTGAGCATCTGACTCTTGGTTTCAGCTCGGGTCGTGATCTCTGGGTGGGGAGAATGAGCCCTGCAGTGGGCTCCAAGCTCAGCATGGAGTCTACTTGAGATTCTCTCCCTCTCCCTCTCCTTCTACCCCTCCCCCGGCTCACAGGCACATGCGTGCTCTCTCTCTCCCTTTCTCTCTCAAATAAATCTTTAAAAAATACATATAAAAAAAGAATTTCTGCTAACATTTAAATACTTAGAAGAGGGCGCCTGGGTGGTTCAGTTGGTTAAGTGACTGCCTTCGACTCAGGTCATGATCCTGGAGTCCCGGGATTGAGTCCCACATAGGGCTCCCTGCTCAGCAGGGAGCCTGCTTCTCCCTCTGACCCTCTTCCCTCTCGTGTTCTCTCTGAAATAAATAAATAAAATCTTTTAAAAAAAATAAATACTTAGAAGCCTTCATAAGTACATACACACAATCTCCATTTTCTACTTCTCTTGAAAATGTAGAGGATCTAGTAACACGGATTCAGCCCCCTTGCAAGGCTGAAGAGCTGCTGTCTATTTCCGACAGGGTGTGCCCCTCCCGCTCACTTCAACCTCCCCCCCCACCCCCCGGCTCCGGCTTCGTTCATCTGGGGTACCTGCCAGGCCCTGCAGACATTTGAGTTTACAACCTCTTGCCTGAATTCACTAGAAAACTCACAAATATCCAGGTATCGTGCTGCTATCAGTAAGAGCTCAGAAGGACACTTCCTTGGGAAAGCCCAGGGCCACTTTGGACGCAATCTCAGCATTGCATGTGGCCTCCAAACCCCCTCAACATCAGTCTCATTCTCTTAGTTACACAGCCCAGGGCTGATGGTCTTGCGTGTCTTTGGGTAGACGTGAAAACGCTCTGAAATATGCAGGGAGAAACCAGCAGCTCAGGGACGAGGCAGAGCTGTGGAGCACCGTTCGTGCGTGCTCTGCTCCAACTGGAACGGAGGTTCTGGACTTGACACACCGTCTCTGACTTCCCTGCCACAGCCTGTTCGCTGTGTGCTAGGAGATGCTGCGCTTAATACAGCTCCCGGTTCTCAGAGGCCCCTCAGAGCTCTCCAAGCGGGCCTAATGTGCAGAATTTCAAATGAAGAACCAACAGCAGAAAGATCATTTACAGTAACTCTACAAACAAGCTAAATGAAAGACTTGTGTTCAGTCATTAAAAATAATAATGCTAAAGCCCCGAGGGCTGAAATGTAAAGCTTAGACGTCGTGTGAGGAAACAGAAAAAAAGAGCGTGTTTATTATCCCAATAAGATAACCTGCTAATTTATTTAGTAGGCAATTTTGGAGTACGTTCGTTCACAGTGAAATCTCACTTTATCAGATTATATGAACATTAACAACCACAAATAAAAGGCTCGTTGAAGCCCCAGGCCTTCCGGGGGCTGCCGTCACCCGGCCCAGGCCGGAGTTGGTTATAGAGTTATCTCTCTCGCACTTTGCAGATGATGCCTAACATCATGACAACAGAGAAGAGGAAAGGTCTCCGGACCTGCCTCCCTACAACAAGTTTCTGTAAAGTAATGAATACAGACAGCTTGGGGACCATGCACCCGCACTGCGTGCCTCTTCCTGCCTGCAAAGTGAAACCACCAGGGATTGGCAGAAGGTACTTGTCTGACAGGGCCGGGACAGCCTTTCTCCTCGGTGACAGCCTGGGCCTACCCTCTTCAGCCTGACCCGCCGTAGTTCCTTCACAATGCAGCTGCCAGGAGCAGCTGCGGCTCCTCAGCGAGATGGATGGAATTTTCCTAACTAGTTCCCCAAGTTACATTTACCTTCAAGATAATTTATGAGCTGCTCTGGAGCCTTGAAGAGACAATATGCTTGCCATAAAATTAACTGTAACAGTCTTGTAGGTTATAATTAACACTGGGAGGGTAGCACCAACTGGATGAAACACATGGCGTAATTGATGGTGAAACTGGAAATGAAGCAAGCGAACAAAATCATTACTGCGCACGCTGCCTTAGCAAAACCTCTGCTTTCCGAGGGTTAATTACAATCGCCTTCCAGGGCCCATATTCTGGTAGGGAAGGGGCCAGAGCTGGGCAGGGGAGGCAGAGGTTTTGCTGGCAAGTCCACGGGGCACCGGGACGGATGTGGAGGCTGTCTACAGTCTGGGAAGAGAGGCATGCTGAACCGAGAGCCATGCTGAGCATCTGGTAGCGAGCTTCCTGGCGCTAAGACCGGGCCCTACACAGGCCTGCCTCATAGACATGACTTCATTTTCTCGGTAAATAGCATTTTTTTTTCCAGTGAAGAAAAAGATATGGATAAAAAGAAGAGACTCGGAACTCCCAAAATGCCCTTCAAAAGGCTTACGATATTTATTTAGAATACGACAGAACTCGAGCATTTCAACTTGACGTGGGCATGTCTTAGTGAAAAATGAAGATAAGTCCACTAAACCTAACGGTTTATTGAACTAAAAAGTACCCTGTCCAGAGGAGAGTATGGAGAGAAAGCTAATCAGAAAAGTGCCAATCATTCCCATCTTGGACAGAAACGCTAAACGACTCCCTTCGTGCCCAGATACTGAGAGGCCTGATCGATACCCTGACAGCAGTGACTGTTCTAAACACGCTGGAATCGCTCGCATAATCTCAATAAGTAATGTGAAGGTGATTGACCTATTTTTGGGTTTTGATTTGTTTGTTTTGTTTTCTGTCCTGAGACAAGAGGCGGAAACTCATTCTGATGTGTGATACAACAGTGTCCCCTACAGGCCGGCAGGACTGGTCCTCCCCCCGCCCCCCGTTACTTCCTCAGCTGAATGCCGCGTCAAACTTTTATCTGTGACCTGGAATATATGTTAGGGCGTCAACTGGTAAAATGCCCTGGGGACATCCCAAGAGAGAGTAAGATCATGACTCTCCGTGCGCGGTACACGGCTTCCTGGACATAACACACACCGTATAGCTGGTGAGGGCCCATCACAGAGTAGCTCTACTCTATGCTCCCTGTTCACCTTAAGGGAACCCACTCAAATTAGCCTTGACTCACCAACCCGGCCTCAAAATTACTCCACTTAGAGGATTTACAGATTCTTGGAGGCTAAACTTTGATGTTCTCATCAGCACCCCTACTCCCACTTTCTAAAAGATTGTAACCAATATAAAAGGACACAGCTATAAAGGTAATAACATTCCTTGAAGAGACTTAAGGCAGGGAGATTCATAAAGCATGGGCTGGAAATTACTTCTTTCTAGAGAAAGGGGCACCCACAACAAAAAAAGTGCCAAACACGTTTAAGTGCCAGAGGAAATACACCTTTACAGATACACATGTGCCCTTCTCCACACGGGGTAGGATACTGGAAGGACTGTGATCCCTGTATTGTGGGACCCACATCAAAATACTACATGAACCATGAGTGGTTGTAAAGCCCTGTTGCTGCTCCTGCAGCGGCCTTCCGCCCAGGTCTGAGCAGAGCGGCAAAGGCTTGACTTCCACTCCCACCATTAGCTGTGTTGCCTTGGGCAAGTTACTCTGCGTCTTTCTGTTTTCTTGCCTCCTAAACCATTTAAAACCCTGGAACCTAGTGAGTCCCCAATAAATGTGAGCTGCTATTATCACTAAAATGAGCACAACTGCAGGTTTCAAGGACAGTGGAGGGAAAAGGGGTGAAGCCATCAGGAGGAACACCTACCCCACCTCCAGCTGCTCCCTGGGATCTAACTCACAGAGCTGCACCTTGTCCGGTGGGAAGGTGCCTTCCAGGTCACCTGGATGGAGCTGCTGCTCTTTTAGATGACGCTGCTGGGACCCTGAGTGTCTGTGACAGGCCCCGAGTTAGTAACCAGCTGGAGATAGGATTCAAACTGGAGTTCAGGCCTCTGTCAATTCTGTGTGATGGTGCTTAGCACAGGGCCTGGCACAGGACAAAATCTGTCTAGTGTGCATCCCTAAGCCAATTCAGCAAGGTGGGGCCCCTACCACGAGGCTGGGGTTTTATGTGGGGGCATGCTCTCAAAGGATGAATGTGGCTGGGTTTATTCTTGACTTTTCTGTTTTGATCTAAAGATGCTGGGCAATTTTTCCTGAGCACCTAGTATGGTGCAGGTACTTGCTCTGGGGTGTTTTACATGGGATTTCTTCATCAGCCCTATGAAATATTATTTATCCCCTGCACCAAGTTAAAAATGAGAAAACAGAGCTTCAGAGGGGTTAAGTAACTTCCCTATAATTGCCTAGAGTTATAGACGTGTATTCTGCAATACACTATAGTAAGTGCTGTGAAAGAGTTTATGTCAGGATTCTGTGCGAAGAAAGTGGGAAGAGAGGGAGAACCCAGGCAACCTGCTCAGAATCTATGCTCCAGACCTCCATGCCATGTTAATGACATTTGCTCTGAAAGAAAGCATGCCCTCCCCCCCATCTATCATTGAGAACTAGATCCCCCTGGAAAGAAGCAGCCCAGATTTTATCCCATGACCCATAATCACATAGAGATTTCTCCCCTAGTTCTCACCCCTTCTGGAGACAAATCACTCCCTACCCACTTGCAGCGGAGCAGTCTCCCCTCCACGCAACAGTGGCTGGGCATATAATGAGAGTCACACAAGAACACTCCAGGAGAGTCGGCCACTTTCTTCCCTTTCTTCCCACTTTCTTTGCACAGTATCCTGACTGAAACTCGTTCATAGCCTTAATTATACGGTATTGCATAATACATTTCCCCTAGTCAAGTGTTACTCATCTCTATAACCTCAAGGCCTATGATAGTGTCTGCTACCAGCTAGGCACTCGATAGATATTTGCTGAGTCAGTGCATGACTGACAGCTCACTCACGGTAACCATAACCACCATTTATTAACGACTGGAGTGCATTAACACGCGCAATCCCCCACCCACCTCAGAGATAGGCACAGCTTCTCTCTTAAGAAACACTTGTGAGTGTAACCTGGCCTGAATTTGAGCCGTCCCAAAGTGAAGACCTCTAAGGTGACACTTTTTTGAAAAGTCACTGGGAACCAGAGTGCAGATTGTCTAAGGAGAAATGAATGCTGTGGGCCCCCCGTCCCCAGCATGGCATTCCTTAGAAACTGGTATTCCGTGAATGGCTCGCGCATATATGACTCACCAGAACTAGGACTGCAGGTTTTATAACAAGTGATCGTTTTATGATGCAGATCAGGAAAGAGAATATTGTATCTTTCGACTGCAAGATATTTTGGTTCTACGGAGTGTCGTTGAATATGCAGGACATGGTAAATGACGTACACTTTTCGAAAGACATTTTCAGAGTCGCATGTAGGCACACAGCTGTCTATCCTCCGTGAGAGAGGCACTTTCATCGGTGTGCTTCCCTGGTGCATCCCCGGCACCCGGAACGGGGCCTGACAAACAGCAAGCCCTTAGTAAGTATCTGCTGAATAAATAAATGGATTCATCAATGCTTTTTCAAAAAGTTTAAGAAGCACCGCTGGTGAGAAATAGTCCGCAACCAATCACAGTCAGAATCTGCCAGGAGTGAAGCTCACACTGAAGCCTGTGTGTTGATTTTACAAATAAGATGCGCAGAAGTCAATTGGCTTTTGTCTCCCATAAAACTGCTCAAATAATGACAGTAACAATGGTAATAACATTAACAACACTGGCCTCCTTGAGATAAGTTGCTGTATCTTGGGGAAAAAAAAAGGTAACCCTAGCTCTAGACTCATTTAATCCTTGCTCTAAATTTATACAATGTTTCAATTCCTACACATTTATGAGGAGGTTTTATGGAGTTACCGGGTTTTATGGAGTAATCTGGTTTGGACACACAAAAGACATTCTTCTGCTAAGGGCAGCAGAAAGCGGAGACTGCAATTATTAAAGGAGATGGGGCAGATGCATTAAAAAGGAGAGGCAGAGACGGCAACTGGCAGGCCAGTGCCTCCCTGTTTCTCCCAGGAAGCTCCTTCACTTATTCCTCCCCAAGCCCACAACCAAACTCAGCCAGTTGCAGTGGACAGCTACTGGACCCTGGACGCCACAACTTCTATCTCCAACTAACTCGGCCAGAAGGAGTAGCAGCCCCTCTCTCTAATGTGAGTGACAGCAGTTGCCATGGTCAGACGACTCCGTCACATGTTGTCTCAGAAGACAGTAACAACAGCCTTGTCATCCCCTAGCCCGTCCTTGGGGCTGGTGGTTCCACTTTGTGTGACCACAGTTCTCGAGGGCAGCAAACAAGTTCTGGCCCAAATGTCAAACCACCAAGGCTGATGCTCAGCACCGCACTGATACGATGAAAGGCACATCAGGATATTAGCAGGTAACCAGCAGAAAGCAACTGCCTGGAGCAGGTAAAATGCAAACTGGAAGCCACATTTTTTTTTTTTAAGTATTTATTTCAGAGAGACAGGGAGAGACAGCACGCAGGGGGGCGGGGAGGAGCAGAGGGAGAGGGAGAGAGAAACTCAAGCAGACTCCATGCTGAGTGAAAAGCCTGATGCGAGGCTTGATCTCACGACCCATGAGATCATGAGCTGAGCTGAAACCAAGAGTAGGACATTTTAACCAACTGCACCACCCAGGCGCCCCTGAGGTCACATTTACACTCAGCGTTGCCCCTCCTGGCCTAAAAGTCATCCTCTTGTGCAGAGAAACTGTTCTAGGGAGGCCTCTCCCCTCCCCCTAGTTCTAGTTCACTTCCAGGAACGGCAAGGGATCGGGAACAGCTGCCTCAGGAGCAAGACCCTGTCTGTTTGTCCTGGTCCCAGCTCAATTCCACGGTGTTCGCTTCTGGGCTCTTCCTCAAGTACCCGAATCAGCCTGCGCACACAGCGTCCTTCCTCACTCAGGCCGGAAGCGGGGGTCAGGGTGCAGACTTAGAGACCAAAGAACTACATATGAGAGATCTCTCCTCACATCCAGTCTCTAGGTTTCCACCTCTGGCACGAGGAGATGAATATGTACCCAAAAAAGCAACAGGCCGGCATCTCAAATGGTCATTCCTCTTCAAAATTAAGAAGGAACTCAGAGTACTTATGAATACAGGAATGGGTTGAGACGAAAGCTATTCTCTTTAGCCAGCCACTGAATAAATCTGAGTGCCAGGCACTGTTCTAAATGTAGGGGTCTGTGGTAAACAGGCACCAGGGTCCCTGCCCATCCAGGGCACTCCTCCTTCTAACAGAGGAGTGATCTGGGCTGCAGGTTTTGCAGTTGGTGAACAGGCAAATCCCCCGCCCTCACCAAGTTTACATTCTGGTAGGAATGACAAAATGTCAAAATGAAATCAAGTACATATATAATACATATCAGGTGATTCCTTTTTGTAAGCTCCTAGCAAACTGTAAGTTCCCTTGGGGCAGACTCCAGGGCTAAGTCATCTTCCAGGTGCCTGCAGAAAAAGAATGGAAATCTGCAGACTAGCCACTGTGTTCCCATTACCCTGTCCTGCCCTCCCCTGCATTCAACGACACATTATTTCAAAACTGACACTGTACCATGCTCATCTCTATATTTCCCACAGCTTTTAGCATAGTTATTTGTACATAACAAGCACTCAATAAATAAGAGTTCATCGCTAAACTGGATTGGATCGACTTGTCAGTTTTGTACATAATTCAGGCCAGCCAGGAGGCAAAAAGGAGAGCCCACACTTCCACAGAGAGAAACTTAATGTGCTAGTCTTAGAACCAGAGCAGATCCACAGAAGTAATTTCCACAAACTGCTTTACTCGCTGCACCCAGATCACAGTTCTGAAGCTGATTCGCTTTAGAAAAGGTTATAACAGCTAGATTGTGGAGCCCTAACGAAGATGGATCCATCCAAAGTGGATCCAGTCCTGGAGATAAACGAGATGGTAAAGGTTATGGTGACTATGGTCAGTGATAAGATGGTCAATAATAAAATGGTTCTCTTGTCCAGAAAAAGGGCTAACTTGGCAGGTTTTTGAGCTGACAAAGCCCAATATGGGGAAGACATGTATATAAAGCCATCTAGATCTAGCGAGTTCATTTTAACCAGAAGCAAGTAGTTCCAAAAGCTTTTCTAAGAAACTGCCATAAACATTTTTCAAACTGTTCTCAGCACCATTTAAAGGCTCCTTGGACCCAAACAAAGTTGTCTGTTATGGGACTATTGAAAATCCTATTTGAGCCTAGAAGTGGAGAAGCTGTACGTAGACAGAGTTTCCATTTAATCAGTGACATTCCCATCCAGTGTGCAATGCTCAGAGACGCTGTAACGGAGGAGATGAGAAGGGGAGAAGGAATGGGGAGGGGGTCTCCCAAAACAAATAAGCGGGGCCACCTGCAAATAAACAAAGGGCTGGGCCTACCCAGGGGAGCAGGGAAATGGGCCCAGCTTTATTCTCATGACAACTTCATTTGAAGCTCCCTTCCCTCAATATGCCATATACCCCTAACAGGCCCGTGAGCTCCTTCCCACTTAAAGGGGCTAAGTGATTACATAGGCCATGTTTTTAAATCCCCTAATAAGAACCTAATGGCCTTAAATAAGCACATGAAAAGATGTTCAAGACATCATTCATCATCAGGGAAATGCAAATCAAAACCACAGTAACAACCCTAGGATATCTGTAATCCAAAAAACAAAGGAAAGTAAGTGTCAGTGAGGTTGTAGAGAATCTGCAAGCCTTGTGTATGACTGCTAGGAGCGTAAAAGGGGGCAGCGGGTGTGGAAAACAGTCCAGCAAGTCCTCAAGCGACGGTATGACTCAGCAAGTCCACTCCTGGGTTTACATTCAGAGGACCAGAAAATGTGCCACTCAAAAACTTGTACACAAATGTACACAGCAGGGTGATTCAGAACAGCTGCACAGCCCAATGTCCAGCGGCCAGTGAATGGATAAATAAAATGTGGTCTAGTCATAGTGGAATATTACTTGGCAATAAAAAGGAATGGAGTACTTATATAGGGCTACAACACAGATCAACCCTGAAAACATTGTGTGAAGTAAAAGAAGCCGGATACAAAAAAGTCACACAGTGTAGGATTCCATTTACATGAAATGTTCAGAACAGGCGAATCCACAGAGACACAAAGTAGGTTGGTGCTTGCCAGGGACCTGGGGAGAAGGTGGGGGGGGCACTGAGAGTGGCTGTTAACAGGTCTGGGGTTTCATTCTGGGGTAACGGAAATGTTCCGGAATTGGATAATGGTGATGGTTGCACAGTCTTGTGAATATACTAAAAAAAGAAAAAAATCACTTAATTGTAAATTTTAAAATGATTAATTTTATGTTACATGAAATTTTATATTTTGTGAATTATATCTTGATTGGGAAAAAAAAAACCCTAATGGCCTGGCGTTCGTCTTACTTTGTTGTATTTGCATCTGACTTAGCAAAAATTTAAAGGCACTGTTTCCAAGTTAAAAGGCACCGTTCATTCTACAAGTGTTGCTCAACTCCCCATGTTAGCCTCCACCTAGCTCTCGATTCACTCTAACTCCCCCCAGGCCGACATGGTCAGGTCAAAACCCAAGATGAAACACACACTGACTTTGGGTAATGTTTAGAAGCTTTTTTTGTTTCTATTTTAAATATAACTACCGTCTGGGCAACACTTGTGTATGTAGACGGTGTAGTGCACCATAAGAGAATTTTCAATAGTACAGCAATTCTAGTCTGCAAAGATGTCTACGGCGAAATACTCTCCTGAGTGGGCTGGAGCAACTTGCCGCTCTGTTGTGGTTAACGATGGTTCCCCCGCCTTCCTTTCCACTGCCTTCACGGCCCCTTTCTGGGAACTTGCTAGAATCTCATCCCCCAGATACATGCTTCAACTGGCTGCCGAACGCATTTTCGCACGCCCAGCCCCTCACGCAGTGCTTTGTGTGTGCTACGGATACGAAACATACAAAAATGCTAATGGACTCAACTCATTCTCCCTTCAGAGCACAGAGTCACAGGCTGTGCCCGCCGGCTCCCAAGAAGTACGGAGCATTGTGAAGCCCAACGTTGCTGGTGGGAAGCCAGGACACTCTATGTTCACAGGGAGCTGGGAGAGAGCTTTAAGTAGATTACTCTTATCAATTAACAGTAAGTAAACAAGCAGCTTATGACCCGCCCATTGTTGGCAAAAATGAACATCTCTATGATGGTTCTTTGAAAAAGGAATAAAGAAAGGAACAAATCCATCTACTCAATTAACATTATGTGCTTTTGTCTTCCTTTTACAGACAAGAAATCGCAAAGTTGTGGTAAGAACAAAACAGTGTCTGGGAGTGACACGGATACTCAGTATCCAAACATGCGTAATGTTCGGTGGTCAGAGGCTGAAGTGGAATGCAATTTTTTGGTAGAGCATTTTCTCAAACGCTTGATTTACCTACATTCGCTCAACTGAGTGAGCGAGCTGAAAATAAAATATCTGACTCTCATTCCGACGTGTTCAAGGCAAAGGAAGCCCATTCCTTTCCTTCGGCTGGCTACGGATAATTATTCCACAACAGACATGCCCTCAAAATTCTCCACGATGGAGGAAAGGCGCTAGGGATTTGTGGGAAATAAACCAAGGCGCCAATGTTTTGCTATATTTTATTTAGAAAAACAACTCGGGCACGGACATGGAGCTGTACCTTTTCTTCAGTGCACTTTTCAAATGATAATTTCTTCCACTGTCACCATTAAATCTTAATCCATTCCAGCTCCTTGCATGGGTCATTGAGTCTATATGTACTGCTGTTATTTTAAAATGTTTCCCCTTGGTAGGGAGAGAGGGGGAGACAAGACGTTGAGAGCCAGATGGGCCTTCTTCACAGTTCATTTATCAGACCTAATACGCGGGGCTCCACCCTCTTCTCTCTCACTATTGCGGTTAAACCTCCATATAATTTGGTAATCATTTTCATTATCGGAGAGTGACCCTCACGCAGCCTCACCCGGGACACCCAGTCCCTGCAGCTGCTCTTTTTCTGCCTTTTCCTACAGTAGACCCTAAGAACCTCAGGGTTTATTAGCTGCAGACTGACCTTTGGGCTGCAGAGGTCAAGAAGGGGTCAGATCAGAGGGCTTGCCCAGTTCTTTAAAAGCTATAACAAGCTGTCCATCAGGCAGAGTGGACTGTATAAACAAAGCCAAATCTTCAGAAATTCTGTACCACTTCTGTTAACACTTACCCAGCATTCACACAGCTTCTCCTGATGTACTTTGGATCATTCAGCTCGGGGGAAGTGAATAGACAGCCCTAATAAGCCTATTTGGAGAGGCTTGTTTCTGGGATTACCGAGCTTGGGGAAGGAAACCCACGGCATTCAGCTGTGCCTCTGGAATCGCAGGGCTGTGTGACACTGTGACAAACTCGGTTACCCCGAGTCAGGCAGAAGTGACACTTTCCTCAAAAAGCTAAATTACAGGGAACATATGCTTTCAGTTTAAGAGACTTCAGGGAGTCCCAAACAATGGCGCGGCTCTTGGCCTGAGAGAGAGACAAGTATTTTAAAACCCAGTTACAAGTTCGGCTTTAAAATATTCTCCCTAATATCATTACTGCAGGGGAGCCTGTGGGGCGGGGGCGGGGGCCCTTTATGACAATGGCCTCCCACGAAAGTCTCCGCTGACCTACATTTCTTGAAGTTGTACTATTCATAACGCATTCTCCAACGTGCAATAGAAGGTAATTAGAGTCATCTGTATTTAACTTTCAGAGGAAAAAATTTCTATTATCTAATCTAACTGATCCCCTGATAGCTTTGATGAAAGTAAAATACTCTAACCTATTGCTTGGCCTTTGGCGAGCGCTAATTATTTTCTGTCAAAGCACATTTTTCCTCGTGTAATTCCAAAGTACACAATGGGCCAATCTCTAAAACACAGGCGGCTCGGGGAGCACGGTGGTGGATGTTTTATAACTTTCACCACCACCAGCCTGATGGCTACTCGGGCCAGTGCCCGGTTCCAGACGGTCAGAGGATGCTTTGATGAGGAAAAGAGAGGTGTATGGTAACAGTCTGTTTATACAGATCATATGGATGAGTCTTTTAGATAGGTCACTGGGATGGGAAACATCAAATGGGGGTGGAGAAGGGGTGGGGGGAGGATTATGGTTATTTAATACTCTGAAGACACTTTTCCTTCTGAGCTCTCAAGACATGACCCTCTTGAAATTTGCTTTCAGGTGTTTAGTTTTAAAGGGGCCTGCAGAGTGTCAGCTGCTAAGCTCTTTCTTTTCTCCTCCCCTACCACAAAGGACTTGAGAATTTCTGTTTCAGATGCTAGACTCCATCAACTTCAACACTGGCTCCAGCTCCTGATTAAACTGTTAGCAGTAAGGGCCAGAAATGCTGAAACCAGACTCCTTTTAAACAGGCCATTTTGGGCATGTTGTCTGATGATTTGGTGTACTAGGAAATTATTGTTAACAAACCAAATGCACTCAACAGAAGACATCCATCCTCAACATTTGGTCTCTGAGCTGTGCTGTCTTTGGAGGGATGGTGGGGGGGGTGGTGGAAAAGAGATTAGAGGGAAATTCTTTCTTTCTCTCTTTCCTATTTAATAAGAATCACCCTGGGGGGAAAGATATAAAAGGTTAAACACAGAGAGAAACACATCTTAGATGTCCCCACACGGATATTCCAGTATTTAATAAAATATGCATACTTTAATGAATATATATGCTGAAGTTGGAATACAAGAAAAGTTAAATTGGAGATTATTTAATTACTGTAGTTGAAACTCTCATATACTCTGATCTGACTACACTACGAAAAAGAGGGGAAGGGGAGAGTATCAAGGTGAATTTTAAAATTATTCTTTTAATGCAAGTCTGAGTTTAGAGATAATACATATACCCGAGCAGCAAGTTTCCAACACCCAGTCGGAATGCACAGTTCATACTCTTAAACTGTCTCCTTTCTTGGAAAATGCTCATCTTTAGCCTTGTTCAGACAAACCAATTTTCATGATAACTGTTACTACTAGTAAAGCCACTAATTATTACAAACTCTGCTGCTGAACTCATTTGGAGAAATATTATGTCTATCAATGTTCTTGACTCCCAGGCACACAGGATTTTTAAGCCTCAAATAAGACTCGGAGACAAAAATTCAGCATGATCTTCCTGATTCCTCTCCCTCTTGCTGAGAGACAGGTGATAATTCAGCAATTTTTACCAAGTGCAGATCTAAAGGGTAACCCTAACGTTTGGGGGAAGTAGTTCCTGCCTTCCACCCATCAATTGTTTCTCAAATAAGAGCGGGATAACAGAATCTAGAGTACACAAGCCTCAATTCTGCAAAAACTCATGATTTACGGAAACTTTGTACCAGTAGCAGCTTTCTAACCACAGGTAAGTCCATAAGCAAAGAAACTAGGTTGAAGCCAACATAATTCCTACTTGGCCAATTCTAAAACTGGGATTTGATAAATCGACCACTTTCAAGCAAACTGCCTCTCACTGAGTGATGTAGGAGCACCGTGTGAATTTCCCAGACATCTGCCCTAACTAGGCAGCAACGTTAGTCTTTTAGAGTGGTGATTAAAAGGGTCCTTTGGCATCAGCTACTTCTATTCTGTTATGCTCAGGATGCAACCACTGATGCAAAACGTTACACTCAGGGATGAATCATACACACCTACAGATGACATCATGGCTCATTACAATTAATGTAGTAGGTACCGTGTGCAGGAGAGCTAACTTTGGCTGAGAGCATCTATAACTTACTGATTTTTCATGGCCCCTCCAATGAGAGGCGTAAGATGCATCGTGAGGAAGGGCTCAGCCGAATACATCGCGGTGTTTTCAGGGACGACAAATCCCATTTCATCAGAGAACTGACCTGGCATGCCACTCCCTCCTCAAGTTTTGACGTGTGGTGAGCAAGGCAAGGATGGCAGTCAGGATTTCATTCCTTTGTTCCACGGGGACCCCCTCTCTTCTAACTTCATGAAGCACAGCATTTGTCTAGAAGGAATGGTCCAAAAAAAGAGAGAGCAGGAAAAATTAATAATAAAAAAAAAGCCCATAAGCAAATAAGGACAGTAAATCAATGGCTTTTTTATTACAGTTCCCCTGCTAACAAATCAATACAGTAAATGATGGTCAAAAATGGCCAGCATATATTTTGTATTTAATCAATGTACAAGGCACATAAGGTAAACTCAAAAGCTTCATTGCCTTAAGTAACACATCGAGATACTGTGTGTTCTCACTCTAATTTCGTCAGTGCACCACCAGTCTTTTTCCTGGGAACTGCCTCCCATGAGCTATTATTAGAAATGATTTTCACGTACACTTCACTGTGAGTTGTTTGTTTTGCCTTTTAAAAAAGAGCAGTCTCTGACTTTCGCTCGCTCTGTTTCCTGCCACCCAGCTGAGGATTTCTGCACTGCCTCTCCTGTCTGAATCATTAATTTCTATTTCCAGCCACGCAAGCAATTTTTTTTTTTTTTGGTTCACTCATTTTCCTTGCTTGTTGCAAATCAAAAGCTTGCAAAGAAAGAAACAATGAAGGCTTCCAGCTTTAAAAATCCACGACATATTTCAAATGATATGTACAGGGATTCTTGTGCATAGCAGCCTTCCGATTTGAGGAAGAATCACCTACTCTACGGTCACGGGTACGGTCCTTCAGAGAAATTAGGCTCACAGGTGAGTACAAAAACACTCCAGCTTCTACCGAGCATTGGAAAACATCCGATGCTGCCTTTAGAAATAGTGGAAGCCCTACACATCATACCCCGCTCACCCTACCAAGGAGCATTACATCAAAACTCAAATCCGAAAGTGTCATTTCAATTTTATCTACAACTCACTCCTGTATGCTCGTTTTGCACGCATGTGTTTTAAATGTGCAAATTCATGTAATGTAAGAAACAATTAAGAAAACAATATAGAGGATTCTATTGGCACCTGAAATGTGAGCGAGCAAATGCCTTTCGAGTTTTAATGCTAGAACTTTTCATTGCACATATTTATCTTCATGTAACTGGAATAGAAATCTTGAGAATTTAGGCATGTTTTTCATTTAAAGTTGGTGTGGCTTCTTTGGAGATGTTATACCCAAAGCAAATACTAAAAGGAATGAACCTGTTACTTTCTTTGTACTGGTTGCTTATCTGACTGATGCCAATGCCTTCATTCACTTAATGAGCACACTCACCATTTGGTCCTCACGTAACTTGAAATACTACTTCCTTACTCCTCTATGGCATTCGGCAGTGTATACCAAATGCCGTCCATGACAGCCTTGAGAAGAGGTGTAATGAACATCTGTTGTCTGGCTGCCTTCTATCCAGACCCCGTCCCCCTTTATGTAACAACATCAAACCTTCTCTTAGGGAAGTCTTTTATTGTATGCAGTCTTAGAGAGACTGCCAACTAAAAAAAGTGTCCCGCTCTCTCCCATGAAGGATGTGGGCCAGGCCAACCTGATTCGCTTTTCCAGGACTTGAGACACTTAAGAAGAATGACAAAGAAAGGGAAAAAACTTGGAGGCTATTTATCAATTTCCTTAGTTCCTACCACCTGTGGTCCTCAAAGTATTCCTGGTTTCCTGAACTTTCTGAGTAGAGATCATTCCTCTTCTTTGGATACCATGGAGTTATCCAATATCCTCTGAATCAAGTCCCATTTGGTTCAAATTCACCAGAATCTTGTTTCTGTTGCTTACAGTCAAAAAGCCTAACTGATACAGAAAGATAAGATGGGAAATAGTATCTCCTCTGTTAAAGGATCCAGGATAATATGACTAGCACTAGCCCAGAAGAGGACCCTGATCTCTGCCTCCTGGGTCCAGAATAACATCTACTAGACCAGGCCATATACCCAGTCGGACACTCTGAGCTTCGAGGGCAATGACATTTTTAGCCCTCTAGCACAGGAAGAAATGCTCATATTCTCTAGGTGCTTCTCCCGCATGAAGCCCAGGCTCCAAGTGGCTAAAGCAGGAGTTGCAAATGCAAATACCCACCAGAGCCAGAAAGGTAACATGAATGAGTTAAGCAAGATGACCTGATGAGAGCATGTGCTCTGCGCAAAAAAGGCAGTCACTGTTCAGCAACAGCCAACTCCACCATTCCGAAAAGCTGTCTCGGTGGTGCCGGATTCGTGAATTTTCAAAATAAACAAGACATCTGTCTTGATTTTTTTTTTTTTTTTTTTTTACGTGAGATCTCCTGACTTGTACATGCTGGAAACTCATTTTTTTAAACTGTTAAAATACCATGTGGCCAAACAAGAAATGCCAGTGACTGAAAAGAACTCAGGCAGCTGCTCACTGGTGACCTCTAATGTAAAAGACGTCTAATTTTGGAGAGGTGCTAGCATCGATGGGTACTCTAGCAAAAGCAGCGCCCCTTGTCTGTGATGCCCTACCTCAAGTATTTAAAGTTGGAAGGAACCTCAAAATGTCTTGTAATTTATCACTATGTCTATAGGTACATATTATTTTCCCAAAATAATAAGCAAAATGTTTCAAATAGAAAAGTACACATCCAGAGGACTCCAAGGACATAAATAAAATAAATTCTCCTTGTGACTGTATTAAAATAACTTTTTAAAAAAAGTCATTTATCTCTTCTTTACCTTTTGCATCATTCAAGTTTTATCCAGAGGCCCTTGGTTTCCCTGATCAGCCTCTGAGAGGCGAAGGAGAAAGGATTTAAGAAAGCAAGTTTCACAATGTCGAGGACCCTGTTTATTTCACTACTGCATCCCAGTGCTTGCCTAATGATTTTATAAATATTTGTCAAATCAGTAAATAAAGAAGGAACTTGAAAAACAAGTATTGCAAAAACTAAGAGCAAGAGAAGACTGTCTTTTGAGACTTTACTATTAGATAAACTTGTAAACTCATACAATATACTAAGAGACAGTTACGTGCTTTACCAAGGTGCTCTCTCCACTTGACAAAAGGCTCCACTTCGAGGTCTATTTAAATAAATAGTCCCAGTAGTGCAGAATCTCCCAAACTTCAGTCATTCTAGCACAGTCTCAAAATTCTTGCCACGTTTGTGAATGAGGTATACAATATTTGGTATTTTTATTTCAAATGACCCACATTTTAAAGTATAAAGTAAATTAGCTTCAAAAGAAAATTGGAAAACCACTGGTACCTGTCTTAAATGAAAAGATAACTGCAAAAATAGGGGTGCCTGGGTGGCTCAGTCAGTTAAGTGGCTGCCTTTGGCTCAGGTCATGATCCCAGGGCCCTGGGGTCGAGCCCCACATCGGGTTCCCTGCTCAGTGGGGAGCCTGCTTCTCCCTCTCCCTCTGCTGCTCCCCCTACTTGTGCTTTCTCTCTCTCTCTAACAAATAGAATCTTTTCTTTTTTTAAAGATAACTGCAAAAACAATATATTAAAAACAAGGCTAGGAGCGCCTGGGTGGCTCAGTCGGTTAAGCAGCTGCCTTCGGCTCAGGTCATGATCCCAGGGTCCTGGGATCGAGCCCCGCATCGGGCTCCCTGCTCAGCAGAGAGCCTGCTTCTCCCTTTCCCTCTGCCTGCCACTCTGCCTACTTGTGCTCTCTATCTCTCTGTCAAATAAATAAATTTTTTTAAAGATTTTATTTATTTATTTGACAGAGAGAGACACAGCCAGAGAGGGAACATAAGCAGGGGGAATGAGAGAGGGAGAAGCAGGCTTCCCGTGGAGCAAGGAGCCCGATGTGGGACTCGATCCCAGGACCCTGGGATCATGACCTGTGCCAAAGGCAGACACTTAATGACTGAGCCACCCAGTCACCCTCAAATAAATAAATTAAAAAAAAAATCTTAAAGAAAAAAAAACAAGGCTATATGTTGATTTCATTCTAGATAGATGTTGCTTGCTGAAGGCTCTGGGACCGAAGCCTACTGTGTCGTTGTAAATGAGGCCATTAACAAGTCTTGGTGAAAGTTAAAGACACGAAGACCTCCTTGACACAAAGATGTGGACTGAAAAGGAGCTGAAAAGGGGGTTCAATTTCTCAGTGTGATCCCCACTATCTGCGGGGTCCTGGAGCGCCACCTAGCGTTCCCCTGGTTAACACCCATGGTCCACATCCCAAGCTCTGGATGCACCACCTTACTACAATGATTTTCCAACACTTCACAAATAAAGCTCTTTTTTCTCCAAGTGTATTCTTACAGGGAACTCAATATATAAAACAAAACAAAACTGGAGCAGTTCTCTTTGAAGAAGCTGCTATGGAGGACCTAAAAGCTCCCTTTGTCATGGGGCATCTCTTCAAAACCCCAAGGAACTATGAAACACAATTTGCCAACCTCAACCGAGAGCATTTAAAATAGCGTTCAAATTTTTTAAAGTTTATACATTGTTGGTGGGAATGCAAAACACTGCCATTGTGGTAAGCAGTTTGGCAGTTTCTTACAAAGTTACACATACACACTTAACATATGACCCATCGATCCCATTTCTGGGGATTTAGCTAAAGAAATAGAAGCTTATGTGTACACAAAAACTGCTACAAAAATGTTCATAGCAGCTTTATTCATAACTGCCCCAAACTGGAAACAACCTCAATGCCCTACAAAGGGTAAATGGATAAACACACTGTGGTACATCCACACAAAGGAATACTGCTCAGCAGTAAAAAAGGACAAGCAATTGATAGACGCAGCCACTTGTCTGAATCTCAGGCATACTGAGTGAAAGAGGCTGGTCTCCAAAGATTAAACACTGCGTGATTCCATATACCAAACATTCTGGAAAAGACAAATTACAGGGATAGAGAACAGACTGATGGTTGCCAGGGATCAACATAGGTGAGGGTTTGTTACAAAGAGGCAACATAAGGGAATTTTTGGAATGACGGAACTATTCTGTATCCCCACTGTGGTGGCGGTTACGTAAGTTTATACATACTTTAAAACTCATAGCACTGTATATCCCCAAAAGTCCATTTCATCATATGAAATAAAATTTAATTGTTAAAATTCATTTTCATCACATTTTTAAGACAACAAAGAATGCAGAAAGCAAATGTACATATAAATACATCTGAATAAGTAGTGAATAAAAAATAGAACTATATCTAGATTACGAAACAAATTCTGTTACCAAAAAAATCTTTTCAAGATATTAGAAAAGGATGGGTGAATTTAGATTGAGCATTCAGACCCTTAATTATAGTATTTCATAAAATTTAGAATGAAAAGAAGCCATTGCATAAAAGTTAATTTCAGAGTGTCAAAGAGCATTCTTTTGACAAGAATTAACAGTGATATTTTTCTCCTTATACTAGTGTTGGCTCCTTAAGGGTTGACTGTATGCAGGAAATGTTAATAGCCCATTTTCCCATCAGTAGTAACACAGAACTGTCTTCAAACAAGTACCAATTTTTATTTATTTATTTTTTATTTTTTTTATTTTTTATTTATTTATTTGACAGAGACACAGCCAGAGAGGGAACACAAGTAGGGGTAGTGGGAAAGGGAGAAGCAGGCTTCCTGCCGAGCGGGGAGCCCGATGCGGGGCTCGATCCCAGGACCCTGGGATCATGACCTGAGTCGAAGGCAGACGTTTAATGACTGAGCCACCCAGGCGCCCCACAAGTACCAATTTTTAAACAGTCTCCTGTTACCGAAAATACTCCCTCCCCTCTCCTCAAAATAGAGGGCAAGTAAATCAGGGGTTTAGAAATGATGCTCTGGGGGTTAGATTTCATTTCATTAGTAATTCTTTTTCAACAGAAATTGATGAAAATGCTGGCCTATCAGGAAAAGACTGGCAATATTCTTAAGGCTGTTAGTTGCCCAGATCCTGGCTGTCACCTCCTAGCTGTGGGCCTTTATCCCAACTGCAAAATGGTGATGACACCAGAGCCTCTCCACGGGTTCTTGTGAGGAGGAGGTGCCCAGACATACGCCACTATGATTGGGATTGTTTCAAACTCACGAATCAGTCTCGTGCTAGGTTGTACTATTTCAACGAAAACATTCCTGCCAGTATCTATGACTTCACATGGAACATCTGAAAAGGCAATCAGGCAGCCACTGAAGGATCACCACCAGAAGAACCACTGAAGGATCACCACCAGAAGAAGCCTCTACCAGGAGCCAGAGGCACTTGCATCCCCCTAGTGGTAGGAAATCTTTACCCTCTGCCGGTGGGTTTTATTTTTAGAGTCAGTCCCGGTCTTCCTTGACACCGTTCTCTCTCAGGCTACCACCCAATACGTGTCCTGACCTTCTTCATCTCCTCTGGGGGTTCCTCGACTGTTGCTGGCCCAGGGCAAGAGCCCTGGTTCTCATGTGAAGTCTTCTGTTTGCTCTCTCTGGGAGTGACCCCCCCTCCAGTGTCCCTAAGGTTCCCCTATAGACTGATGACTTTGAGCAGATCATCTCAGCCGAGCTCTGGCCCCATATAGCCCCTGACTGCCTATCGCTCCTTAAAAATACCCTTCAAACATGGAGTCTCAACTTCAGCTTGCCCACATCTGAACTATCATTGCTTTCCCATCGCTTCCCTCTTCATTGACCTGCTCTTTCTCCTGTATTTCACTAGAAGGGCAAATGGCACCACTATAAACTCCATCGCCCAATCCAGATGGCCAGGGCTCATCCTATTGGCCTCCCTCTCCTTTCCCTGCACTCCCAGTACCTAAACTTTAAATCCTGTCATTCCTCTCTGTTCAATATCACTCAAACTTATTTTTTCCCCACTGCCACAGGCTGAGTTCAGACCCATCTCTTGTCTGGACCATGCAGTGGCGTCCAAACTACTCTCTCTCTGAGTCCATCTCACCCCCTCACAAATGTTCCTCCTCCAAGAGGGCTATCTCAGGGTTAAAGGAAACAAGGAGCTTCAACCTCCAAAACCTCACCTAAACCAGAGTAGCTCTGTTCGTATATGCTTCACTTGTTGTCATTTGAGACCAAAAAACAAACCAACCAACAAACAAAAAACCTTAACTTTTTTTAGAAGCCGGAATTCTTAACCTGACCAAAATAACCACACCAAAACAACACTCCTGGTCACTTCTCAAATTTTATCTCTTGCCATCTCCCAATCCATTTAGAACCAATCAATGTCAGTTCCCTGAAAATACATGGCCGTTCTACACGATACATTTACCTGTTGCATAACTGGCCAGTAACTACTAATTCTTTATGAAACACCTCCAAAAAAAAAAAAAAAAAAGAGAGAGAGAGAGAGAGAGAGAAACACCTCAAATAACACCTCCTCTATGAAGTTCTCCACGAACCGAATCCCTCCTCCCAATTACATAGAGTTGGCCACCCCTCCTTACGTGGCGCTGCTGAACATCTCACAAACCATGCCACGCTCTGTTGCTCTTATTTACTCACTGGATGCTTCCTCCTCCAGAACGGGAGCTCTGTTAGAGCAGCAGGCCACTGCCCATTTCCTCCCAGTACCCTCCAAGGTGCCTACTTTGGCACCGTGTCATGAAAACAGACTCCTGAGAGATGCTTGTTGAATAAATGAAAGCAAATGACATGCCAGAGCATGTCTGGTAAATAAGATGAACTATCAAGCCACTGAGTACTATTTGAGATCAAAAACAATATGTGAGACAAGCTCTGGTTGGATGCAAACTGTACCTGATGAGAATTCTAAGAAAAATGTTGTGGAAACGATTTTTAAACAATGGCATCAAGAAAAATAAGGCTATGCAATCCCCAGGTGACCACGTAGAAGGGCAATACATATCTGGAAGGATGTATCTGAAAGTACATCTAAAAGTTTTACTACACTGGGATCCCATGTAATCTTTCCAGACCCTCCTAATAAGCCAAGAAGTCTCATTTTCTTCACTTCAAAGACAAAAAACCTGCTTTGGACTGTGGCAACCGACAGTATCCTAAGGACCTGTAAGAATTCCCCAGTGTTTTCAGCTTCTCCTGGCTCAAAACTTTATGCATAAAACCAAAGAAAAAATCCACAACCAGAGAGGACAAGGAAGGAGGGAAGAAGGGAGGGAAGGAGAGAGGTTGATTTGAGAATGAAAAAAGAAAAACCAAAACTCTAAGGTTCTAAGAAGCCTTGAAATTGGGGCGCCTGGGTGGTGCAGTCGGTTGAGCGGCCAACTGTTGGTTTGAGCTGAGGTCGTGAACTCGGGGTCACGGATCCAGTCCCGTGCCAGGCTCTGCGCTCAGTGGGAAGTGTGCTTGAGATTCTCTCTCCCTCTGCCCCTCCCGCTCATGCTCTCTCTCTAAAGTAAATAAATCTTAAAAAAAGAAAAAAAAAGAAAGAAATCTCAAACTTTGGAAAAAATCTCCCAAGTAGGAATTTATTCAATTAAAACCAAGCAATTCACCTAATTCTTGGTGGATGTATCTGTACACTCAGTCACTGCCAGTATGTCCTAATTCTGGGGTACCATAAGGAAAGCACACATGGACGGACATGCCATCTACACAATTTGTAGCATACAAGGTTTTTGGACAGGAATCACGTTGAGCTTTAAAAGGAAAATTACAGCATTTACTTCTTACTAATAATTCAACAGAAGTCGTTAATTCTTTTGGTTCCTTTCTGATATGGGGTAACAGCTTCTGAAACTCTGATTTAATCCATCCTTCTTACAAATCAGAGAACTCTGCCTAAGGAAATGCACGGAAACGCGAGGCATTCCACAAACATGGCTGGTAATCCCTCCGCTTTAGTTCATTAAAAAAAAAAAAAAAAATCTGCTGCTGTTTTTCCCATTTCAAAAGCCATATAAACACCAGGATGCCAGAACTGCATGCCTTTCCCGCCTTCCCATCTCCCAATCCTCACCAGCGCCAAAAAAGCAGTACCGTCATTATGGGGAAAATGCCCCGCCAAACACTTTTCACGTTAGGGCTGTATTTCCCCTCTGCACACACAAATTACTAAGATATGCTCGGACTGATAAAGAGGGCTAAAGGTTCAACTTGTGAAGAAACTTGGTTTAAGATGTTATCAGCTGGGAAAGCTATTTCCTCACATCAACACTGCCACGGGCTGTCAAAAACCCAACCAGGGCTCCCCTCTTCAAAAGTCCAGGAACACTTTTTTTTTTCTTTCTTTCTTTCCTTTTTTTTTTTTTTTAAAGAAGAAAGGCACAGAACCCACTGAGATAGCCTTAGTCCCATCAAAGAGAGGTCGATCTCAGGTCTTCCTTCATTTACTGATTGTCAGTTTAAGATGGCTCTTTTGTGAGGCCTCCGGAGCTCAGTGCTGAGTGATGCCTTCACATTTGCTAAACTGGACTGGGCACCACCGAAGATCTCCAGCATGCTGGGATCCAGAGCCCAGCAGAACAAATAAACACGCCTTGCAGCCTTTTTGCCGACTTTATCTCCCTCTCCGGGAGCAGGAGGGTTTTGGGGGTGCTAATGTTTACACAATGTTAAAACTTTCTTTCCCCTGTTTCCTGAATTTGAGAAGACACATCCTGGATGACCTCGGCTGAGAGATAACACCAAGTCACCGCTGGCTGCCCCGTCTATGGACTACTTCAGGCTGCTGTCTCCATCCCGCCCCTCCCAGCCTCCGCCCTTCATGGCCGGCTCAGCAAGGAGAGCAGGAGAGGAGCTAGACTGTCTTGAATGGAAGGCACAAAGGCAGAAGTCTCCAAGAGGCTGCCTACAGAGCAGCCTTTTATTTTAGTCCCACCTACAGATCCACTCGATTCAGTTCATCTCAAAGACCCACTTGATTTGAATGAACATTTCAGCCGAGTTTTTGCCAAAGGAGCCTCAAAAATGTACTAGTAAGCCATACTCTCGCCTTTTCCCATCATGTGCTATTGAACTAAGGGAGCTCCCGGAGAGTAATCAAGGATGATGCTGGTGAGCAGAGGATGCCGGGAAAATGCTCCCTTGGTCAGTTTCCTCATCTGTGAAGGGGTGTCCGTAATAGCACCCACTACCCTTCTGATGATTATGTGAGATAATCCACTTTGAAAGCACTTTGCACAATGCTTGGCACGCACAAAATGCTCAATCAATGTTGGAGATCTGTCACCAGCAGAATTATGTGTAAAAAAATTGGGGCAAAAAGATCCCAGAAGATATGGATTCCATTTATATATATATATAAATATATATAAATAAATATATAGGAGATCCTAAAATACCACAGCCATGAATCTGAATAATTACTGAGTTTTTTTTCCCCCCAAAGCACTTTCAGAGGACCTCCCATTTTTCTCCTCCTACCAACACAGAAATCACTACAGCTGGTGTGTTTCACGAAAAGTGCCAGAACCACAGCAGCCAGCCCGGTACCGCCTGAACTCTCAGGACCGTCGTGGCGGTGACCACGGGAATGCCCCGGCTGCTGGAGGGAAGGACGGCCTGCCACACACATTTAACATGGGGTGCTGGACCTCAGAGCTCCAGTTGGCAACACTGGTGTTTCAGGTGATGGCGAAAAACCGCCCACGTTATTTGTCAAGGAAGGAAAAAAAAGAGAAAGCAAGGAAGGGAGGGAGAGAGGGAGGAAAAAAGAAAGGAGAAGGAAAGAAGGAAGGAAGGAGAGAGAGAGAAAGGTGAAGAGGGGAAAGAAGTGTTTATAGAAGCCAGCTGCTTGGGCCCTGGCGCCAGGAGCCCCTCCTCCTGCTATTTCGCACTTGCAACCCCACTGCCCCCACTGGCACAGGTACAACGAAATGTTGACTCCAATGCTTCAGAGAGCACTCGACTGATTTTGTACATGATTAATTGCCAAAGACATGGCTGGCCATATGGAACAGAGAAAGCATCAAGTAATTCATACTTCTGTATGGGATCGCTTGGCCCCTGTTGTTTTAATGTACAGGAAAGAGCTAGTATAGCACAGCCCTGGTGTCTTGCCCCTGACAGCCCATTAAGAAATCTCAAAGCACCTAGTCGAAGTTATGCTGTTGGCTTTTCAATAGCAGCCCAATAAAACAGAAGCAAAGCTTTCCAACTAGTCTTAAATCTTTCACATACAGTACATTAACTACTGTGGCTAAAACAACGGGCTTCTTATGATAGGAAATGCGATTTGATTTCTAGTCTCTGCATACTTACTGAAAGCCTTTTTTTGACCTTTATGGGGTTGGAGTTTACAAAATCATTGTTCTTTTCCCCCTCTGTTTTCCAAGTAGCCTAATAGATTCGTTGGCTTCTGCAGAGTCTACTCTTAGTCACTGCTGCACGCGGTCTGGATCATAAAGCTGATTCACACAGAGGTGGAAGAAACGGCATAATTATTCTTACCAAGAGAGCCCAGGAATCATTCTGGCTTCTGAGGCGCTAGCTTTCTTAAAAAACCAGAAGACAACGAAAGCTACACACCGGGGGGGAGCCTCACAAACACAGTGAGCCTTACCACACTCCCCACCCCGCTCCCTTTCCCATCACTCTGTGAAATGAATCCATTCGACGTGGGAAAAAAATACCAATTTATTTTCCAGATGCTCTACTGTTGGCTCTGGGTGACACTCTATGCCAGGCAAAAGGAGAAGGTGCCAACCTCGGGTGCAATGCTGTCCCCACTTGCAGTCTATTAGCTCTGTCCATTACAAAAATCTTTGCAGACCGTTATTTTCAGGTTGAGGGGAAATGCATATACATTTCCGTGAAGTCTTCCTTTCCAGGATTTTCAAATGACAGCACTAAAAACTGTAATACCATCACCGGTAGTTTCCTTTGTCAGGTCGGAGGTGTGTTGGCCGGGGATGACTCTGTTGGCACTTTTCATGAAAAATATTTATACAATGTTTTACGTCTGAGGATTTTTAGGTGGTGAAATTATCCTCCCACCAGAAGACACCATATACGGGAAATTCCACCTGACTGCCTATTCATTAGCAGGAGTGTAATTGCCCCTACTGTTGAAGTGAACTAACAGCCCATTTAGAGCTCTAAGCCAATGGCAATTTCTCTGCCTCCCTGCCACCTCCCCTTCCTCAGAACATGCTGGTACTTTCCAGGATGAGCAGCTCGACCAGTAAACAATTCATGAAACAGAGGGCAACAGCAAGAGGCTCGAAAGGAAAAAAAAAAAAAAAAAAAAAAAGGCATTGAAATTGACTCGGTAATGTAGCAATGAAGACACCCTGCGAGATTTCTACAGAGACAAGAAGCCTTCTCACCCACCATTATGTGATAGATATTTCCTGTTTTATTCATGGGATGCTCCATGGGGTATGATGGTAATGTAATTCCTATTTTACAGATGGGAAAACTGAGTTTGGGGTGCTGAAATGCCCAAGAGTAATACACACTTCAGGGGCAGAGGCATGAGCATGTGAAATCTTTGCATGTCTAGCTGACTGCTCACTGCAGTGGAAGCTCTAACAGATTATATGTAAAAGTATTATATGTAATATATACATAGAGACAGTGAAAAGAAATTCACATGAAAGTATCTTCCTGAAATCTCATCCATGGAAACAAACCCCTACCTTAGCTTCCTCGCTTCGATAAAGAAATTAAAAGGTTTAGACTACAAACACGGCACACAGGGATACTCCCTGGATCCAGAATTAAATGTGGACATCTGCCTGCATCTCACATAATGAACTCGAGAATGACAGCGGGCTTCTTCCCAATTACTTCCCAATTCAGCAGTGCCTTGCCTTATCTGTGTCTTTTCATCAGAAACTATTCACTCCACAAATAAAAAAGCAACAATTCTCCCAACCCTGCCACAACACACATGGCCCCCGACTCCCAGCCACTGCTTCTAAGAATCTCCCTGTGCTAATCTAGTCATTGGACTAACTATTAATTGGAGGTGAAGAATGGCTAGCTACACCGAGCACTCCATAACTGATCCACTGGTGATGTTTAGCCTAAAAGTGGCTTAGCTGCGTCCCATCCTTGGGCAAGTGAAAAGTTACCCAAGATCTCCATCAGATCAGCTCTCCCCTTCCCCCAAACAGCAGTAGCACAAAGGCTGAAGGGGTCTGTCATGCACACTGGATTATATGAAGTGTAAAACATTGGGGGAGCGGGGAAGGGGAGGGGAGGCCTTTGAAAGGGAACGGGGGAAAAAGAAATCACACTTGCAAGAGGATCCAGCTGACAGCCCAGTCCCTAACAAGTGAGACAAGTGAATATGTTTGGAAACATTGTGAATGCAGGAAGAGTGCGGGCCTTTTGTCTGTGGCCCTACAGTGTGTCTTTAACCCAACTGCTGCCTGCATCACTGAACATATGTTTTCTACACAAGAACTGAAGCAGAAAAGGCTCTTTGTTATAATTCACTCCTTTGTATTTATCTGTCCCACCCCCCCCCCCGCCCACCCCCACACTCAGTAACATCCAAACCAAAGCCCTGGTGGAAACTTTAACTGCCCGAGAGAGTGAGGCCAGAATGCCCAGCCGGGACCCTTCTCCTGCCCCCCAGGCCTAGAGAACTGCTCTCCTCACAATGGTAGGAGCAGCAAGAGGGCACACTTATTTAGGGCCTACTATGTGCTCGGTGTCGCAACAAGCATTTTATCCACATCATCCCATTTAATCCAACAGTCACCATTGTATGAGGCACCTTTATTTTAAAGATGAGAAGACGGCGGCACCACTGAGAGAGTCAATAATCCCCAGAGCCACAAGGGAAGAGTTCAGTTTTAGATGTGTGGTGCTGGCAAGGCTCTGGGGGCATCAAACTGGGCGACAGAGCTGGAGAGAAATGCAGATGTAGGATTTGAGAATATGGGAAAATTTACACACACACACACACACACACACACACACACACACACACACACACACCCCATTCTGCGCTTTAAACTAAACGTCACTGCATCTGAGCTGGGAACCGGGCGGTACAGAACTCAGAGTCAAGCAAAGCTGATGAGGCTTCCTAACTCCAGGCTGCGATGAAGAGAAAATTTGTAGGTCACTCTTGTCCTTGTGGGTTTTACCACAGGGGGGACGAAGCCAGGCTCTGGAGTCCCAATTCCTCAGTGGCTTAGAGTTGGTCATGAGCAAGTTACTTACCCTCTCTGTACCTCAGTATTCTCATCTGTAAAATGAGGGTATTTCTAGCATCTACTTTAGAGGGTAAACGGGATTCAATTTTTAACACCAGGTCCTTAGAATAGTGCCTGACATGTGGTAAGGCCCCAGTGAGTGTCAGCTACATCAGAGAAGAGTCCCACTTAGAGCCACAGTAAAGGCACTAACACTGATCATGGTCTTTAGACTAACCTAGGTCTTTATTTCTCCCTTTCTTCCCTGTTCGTGTTAACCATGCATCGACACCAGATAAGTCAGTGTCATTTAGCATGGATCCCTTTGGCTGCTGTTGGTGGTGATGACAGGCAATGGCAGCTAACATTATCCAGCACTTACTACATGCTAGGTGCTGCTCCCATGCACTGTATCACTGAATCCTAAAACAAAGTCTATGAGAGAAAGGTATTATCGTTTCCATTTTGCAGATGAAAAGCCTGAGCAGCAGAAAGATTATACAACTTGCCAAATTTTCCACCATTAGTCAGCAACAGAGCCATATCTAACCCCGGGATCTGACTCCAGTGACTGAAGCGAACATATATATGTGTAAACTGATTTATATCATCTAAAGTCCTTTCATGAATGTTATCTCATTTAATCCTCATAAAAACTATGTGATTTAGGTAGAGCAAATATTATTAACCACATTATTGCACATGAGAAATCTGGGGTTCAGCTAAACTAAATGACTTGTTCAGTATCCCAATTAGTGTAGGAGTTGAGCTGTTACTAGCAACCCGGCGTTCTAACTCCAGGACCAGCATGTCTACACTCAACTCACAGGGCAGAATTACTAGGGGCAAATTCCCATGGAGTAAGTCAACTAATTTGAGTCTCTGCTATCTGGCGGACATCCCTAATGTCACAGTACCTGGCCACTAGGTGCTTACAATCGTAGTAAGGAAATAAAATACATACACAGCGTGGGGGTGACCGAGGGCGTTGCATAAAACAACTGTTGAATTCAACATAGCTCTTAGAATTGATCTTGATTTACAAAAGTCACTCATAAAGCAGTTATCTACTCGACTGTCCTGTTCACAGTCTATCATAACCTTAACATTCCCACTTAACACTCATCTGGCCAAGTACTCTTCTCCTTTTCATTTGAAGGAAATAAAAACTAAAATGAAGACCTGTAAGACCGAAGACAGAACTAATAAATTCCACCACATGCATCTGCTCACTCTTAAAAAATATCTTATTTTTCTTAAGATTCCTGAGGTCCAGAAGTAAGCCTCACTATAATGAAGCTGCTCATGCTATTGACAATGTGACTATTAAAACTCTCAATGAAGTAACAGTCTGGTAGGGAAAGAGAATTCAGGGAAAATCACATGAGCAGAGTTGGTGCACTTGTCTCTGATAACATCTACTTAAGACAAATGCAGTCCCTGCCTAGGACGTGCTCTGGAAACACAACTGTCTGCAAAGTCTTCAACGCCAGCATGACTTGCTACCTGGCACGTATCTACTCAGAGGAAACGAACAAACACACACACACACACACACACACACACACACACACACACACAGGCACACACACAACTGTGGGATATGATCCGTGCCACTGACAAGCAGTTGCCGTTAGACATAAAAGTGTGGCTTCAAGCAATGTCCACAATAGCCAAACTGTGTAAAGAGCCAAGATGTCCATCGACAGATGAATGGATAAAGAAAATGTGGTATACACACACACACACACACACACACACACACACACACACACACACACTGGAATATTATGCAGCCATCAAAAGGAGTGAGATCTTGCCATTTGCAACGACATGGATGGAACTGGAGGGTGTTATGCTAAGTGAAGTAAGTCAATCAGAGAAAGACATTATCATATGACCTCACTGATATGAGGAATTCTTAATCTCAGGGAACAAACTGAGGGTTGCTGGAGTGGGGGTGAGGTGGGAGGGATGGGGTGGCTGGGTGATAGACATTGGGGAGGCTATGTGCTATGGTGAGCGCTGTAAATTGTGCAAGACTGTTGAATCACAGACCTGTACCTCTGAAACAAATAATGCAACATATGTTAAGGAAAAAAAAAAAGAAGAGGAAGATAGCAGGAGGGGAAGAATGAAGGGGGGGAAATCGGAAGGGGAGACGAACCATGAAAGACGATGGACTCTGAAAAACAAACTGAGGGTTCTAGAGGGGAGGGGGCTGGGGGGATGGGTTAGCCTGGTGATGGGTATTAAAGAGGGCACATTCTGCGTGGAGCACTGGGTGTTATGCACAAACAATGAATCATGGAACAGTACACCAAAAACTAATGATGTAATGTATGGTGATTAACATAACAATAAAAAAATTTTTGGGAAAAAAAGAAATAAAACATAAATTTTAAACTGAAAAAAAAAGTGTGGCTTCAGCAGAAGTGTAGCTTCTTCCTCGTTGGGAATATAGCCAATGTTCACGTGAGGAATCAGCGTAAGAACACAATCGAAGGAGCACCTATACATTTATTGGAATCTGTGTCTGGAGTGTATGGAAACGAGCTTTTCAGCTCCACACTTCTTGGGAATTTATAAAACAAAACTATCTCACACCACTGCATTCATTTGCTTAAATTATTCCAATTGTGATTTGGACTAAAATAAACAAGCGGGATAGCTCAACAAGAACACGGAGGGACACAGCACGTGAATGGGACACTTGGTGCCCTTCAGCGGGAGCAGCAGTGAGAATCTGCCCGCGCACTGTCTTTGTCCTTTACCGCCTAACGCGTAGGGTGCTCTGAGTTCTAAAATTCTAACTATATTTCATTCGTTTTAAGAAAGCCAAGTAGTCCAGCTTCCATTATGGATCCCTTTAAAAGCCGTGCCCCCAGTGCAACACCTTGGGGGGTACAGGCTGTGCAGAGTTTAACCTCGGCTTTAAACAGATTAGTGTGGTCACCACAAAGTTGCTCTGGGGGCCCCGGGGCAACAAAAGCCACATTTCTGCTTTGAGTAATACAGTTTAAGACCCGCAACAATACTGCGGCTGTTGGCAAGAAATCCTGATGAACTCTAACTTGCTGCAGCCAGAACAGTTTTATGCTTTGATAAGCAGATATTATTGGCTCATCATCTAGAGATAATTGCCTCTCCTGCCTTGCTTAGTGGTTATACATTCCAGACCCCGAGATTAAACCGTTGTAGAAAAACCGGTAATGGGCACGGGGCTTTCATGCTGGAACTGTCTCCATGAGACTGAGCAGGGGACACTTTAACTTTAGAACCGGTTTAGACAATGGGTATCCTGAAAGGGTTAGAAAAATGGGCAACAACTGAGCCTCCTCCTACCTCCTGTGTCCAAGTCAACCACCTGCTGTGGTATTTTTGTTTCAGTAACAAAGAAGCCTTCATGTTGGAGGCTCATATTTAATGTTTTGCGGCACTGGCCCCTTTAGTTTTAGTTAACTCTTAAGGAGCAGAGAAAGAAATATTTCTTGCCTGACACACAGATAAAGACACCCACATACTTTCGTGGCTGGCCCCCACAAACAAATGGACACGGATCCATGACCACATACGCGATTGCGCTCACTGCTACTCACCTCCGTACCCCACCCCAGAGTCGGGAGATCCTCTATTCCTATTTAAGAAAGTATTATCGGCCACTGGGAGCTGCATAACATTTCTGATTTCATGGTTCACTACAGTAACAGGTGCTGGGGTAAACAGGAATGTAAAGTGTTAAAAAGAAAGAGGGGGATCACTTCAGACACATTAAGCAGCTTTAAACACTGACAGCAGAAAGGGGAAAATTTTTAAGCAATTTGGTCGGGTCAGTAAAAAGTAACACAGGTCAAAGGAACAAAATGGTACCCAAAAATTCCGCCTGTTGATAAATGGGCATACTGTCTTGTGCTTGGGTGCAGCACAGGCAAAGAAAGGCCGAGCAACTGTTGCGTGGAAACAAAAATATGCTCTCTTTGTGGCACTTTGACAATAAGTTACTTCAGCTCGGTGAACGCGTGAGGCCCCCATTCTCCCCGTATAGGCGGCTGGGGTATACATTCATGAAAACAAAAGGGTCCATTTTCATTGTAACCATGCGGAAGGGTTAAGCATTTGACCTTCAAGTATGGTGCGCTTGTGCTCAGTGGAAAGGTTCTTGACAATATAAACAAGAATGACTGCTGTTAGAGAAAGGGGACACAATTAAAAACAATCTCAGATGCTTGTTGTACAGCTGTTCAAGTTTCAGCTCTGCCTGACCTCTAAGGATGCTACATGTTTAACGGAGACAATTTAAGATATTTTAGTGAGTCCCTTAACCATTCACCATCGCCATCCTTCCCCTGGGGAAGACCTACCCTAAAAAACACAAAGCGCGTTTCCAGTAACGAGATTTTACGTGGTGGGGTTTACCCTTAAAGCCACTGGCCTCACCAGTCTGTCCTCCTCTTGCTCTCTGACCACCCTGAGAAGCAGTGAAAGGCCAGATCGTACAGGCACTTGGCGGGAGGCAGGAATGTCTGACTTTGGAGAACACCGTTAGCACAGTGCCTTTAAAACAGTTTTCCTTTTTTTTTTAAACAAGCAAAATCTTATTGCACCTTACTTTCTAAAAAAAGATGTTACTGAGTAAGAGTTTTTACTCTGTTCAACGATAATCTAATTTATCTGAAAAGGAATTCTCTATATTTGAATGAAAATATGGTCACTTATTTTCAGTCCGCAAAGAGGAAAGCCCAGAGACATCCCAAACACAGTTAGAAACAGGTTAAAAAACAAAAGAAAACAAAACCCGAGCATGTCTTCCAAGCCAGCCAGAGAACATGGTCTCAAAAGAAATAGAAATCCTAAGGTAAAAGATTAACTCTGTTTCTGAGCTGAGGGAAATCACCATCTTCCTGTTGCTGGATCTGCTTATGGCCAGCAGAAGGCTCTGAAAGTCCTCCACAAGTAAGACGGTCCCTGGGAAGTGACCCTGAGAAGGTGCTGCTCACCGCTGGGGCTGGAAGATGCTAGAAGGATGAGGGACTGCCGGCTTGATGGGAAGAAGCCATGGCAGCCTGCTCTGGGAATTGAGGAGCCAAGGCTTCCCACTTGTTGGGAAGAAAGGAAGTCATATGGAGATGAGACAAAGGGAAGAGACAGGCCAAATCTCGTAAAGAGTGGGGCACAGGGAAAGTTTTGCTTGTCAAACACACTTTAATCTCTAAAGTCACTGGGCTTTGATGTTGCCCCAAACAGAAAACCTACACGGTTTGCACGATTTACAGCATTTCTAGCGGGAGCAGTCCTCATGCTCTAGGGTCCTCCCTTTGGAGATGAAGGTTTATTTTATCCCTGATGTTCAATGTGCCTGACTGCAAGAGCCTCATCAGAGACAAGGACATTTTCCTGCCCTCTGACTCATCAAATACACCAAACTTTTACGCATCAAATCAAGTTCGTTTTTCAAGGAACAAAGCTGCTGGAGATGATCCAAACTGTGGGGTAATCACTGTCATTCTGACAAGATAGAAGTGTTTCTTTTGCAAAGAGTCAGCTCCTAAGAGAGATCACAAAAAAAGGGGACTTAAAAAAATGGCTACAATAATCTTTCTATCATAAAAGACCACACAACTCATTTCGTGAGCTGAAATGAGGAGAAGCAAAATAGATGTGAAAGAGAGAAATGAATCACCACCTCTGCCTATACATCAAGGGCAAGCCACCACAAACCCTGACACTCAACTAATTATAAGTCACAGAGAACAGAAGTGGTTTCAAAGGGCCACTTGAGGTACTGTTTGCTGCCCACCAATACTTTTTTTAAGCTGGATCTGATTCTTCTGGACCTAAGTGAGACTTGACCTGTAAAGTTAAAACTTTATAATATACTAGGCTGAGACGTTGGTAGCAAAATTTCAACTGGATCAGGGATCAAACTTAAGTAATTCCAGCTCGATTTAGGAAAACGGCAGGTAGGATCACAGAATAAATCATTGCTTGGATTCTGAGATACCTGCTTTTCACCACGGTACCAATGCCAATTAAAACGAACCCGTCATCCAGTCATTCCTGGTCCTGTACACCCCCTACCTATAGAAGGGTCTACCCTCAACATTCTATGCGCCCTCAACATTCTATGCGCCCACAGCAGTCTGTTGAGGGTAGTTATTTTGCCATGGCAAGCAGGGATCATTCACTTTTGCCAAAACAAAAGGCAAAAAACAAGAAAGGGATCCCCCACCCCACACTCTTCTATATGCAGCAGGCTCAATAAAAAAAGAAGTATATTCCTACTTCTAGGAATGGAAAACGTAAACAAACCCCTCAGGTGTCTTATTCGTAATGACGCTGACGGAAGATACTCCTTTTTCACTGAAGGGTGCCAATGCATCTCTGCAGGGCTAACATGCAAAACCACAGAACCCAGGAGGGAGGGGAGAGAGACCTAACACCAGCAGGTGATAGGCAAAGGCTACAGTATCACCCAGGTCTCCTGGCTTCTGACCGCACAACCTTTCTGGAGGTTATGGCTTGAGGTTGCCTGAGGACATATATAACTCTAAGTGAGGTTTTACTCAAAACTGCAATGAATTGCTCCTTCTCCCCGTACCCCCAGTGACACTATAAAAAAATGCCCAACCATTTTCCTAGGCTTTTCCGCAACAGACGCATGCTTGTGCAGTAATGAAAGTACGGTTGTCCCTTTGGGGTCGTCTTCTTCCATGCAATTTGCAACAAAACACACCTTGGATTTTAAGAGAGCTATCCTGTACTTACAATATTGATTTTTCATTTTGCTGCACAACTACTACCACAACTTTATAACTGATATACAGCATTAACAGTTTCCCTGGCCTTAGAGGCCAAATTAATCAGAAAATCAACAATCTGTTTTTATGCCACAAGAGTTCAATTTTAGTTTTCAACATAAATTGCAAAACCACAGCCAGCGCCCAGTGCAATTTTGGAGATGCATTGCTAAATTGCCTCCCATTTGTGATTTAATACAACGATGGTTTTGCAAATTAAAATGTTTACAGCTTCAGGTCAGCCTTTCTGGAGTCAGCTACCGGGCAAGTAAATGTCTGCAGGCTGATTTCTGGAGGAAGTCAGGAGAAAGCTGACTGCAATACTCCCGTCTGGCTAAAATATGCTTCTTCTCAAGCACCTCAGGTTGACCCATAAACACCTCTGACAGACAAAATTGCTCTGAAAACTTCCTCTCAGCTCAGACCACAGAAATGTATAGATGGGTTCACCTAGCTTCTCCCACCATGTCCTTCTGCCCTTACCATTCAACCAAGATTCTTTCCACGCTGAATGCACCACGAGGGTTATTCTTGACTCTACCAACTTCTCTTCGGGGTTTGACACTAGTAATCTCCCTCAGTCCCACCATCGACTCCTGGTTTTCTTCCAACCTCTCTGACTGACATCTTGGGTTGTTTCCCTGGCTCTCCTGTACTTCTCCGAGGTCATTCCACCCTCGGCCCTGCATTCTCTTTACTCTCGAACCTATATTCTCTCTCACACACTCCGACTTCTCAGAATATTGTCTCTCTGTAGATGACGGCCATGTGTTAGGTGCTTCCCGCACAAATCCACACAGGGGACAACACTGCCCAGCACGTGTTTCGCCCAGAAGGAATGCCTCCCAAAGATCTGAATCCAATTCCCAAATCTACACTTTGGCTCTGACCTCTCTACCCAGCTCCACACCACTATTTCCAGATCTTCTCAGATGCTTTACTCACTCCTCAAACTCAATACACCCTCAAACTTCCTCTTCTTCTGTTCCTTAGCTTGGTAAATGGTATCATCCTCCAACTAGTAACTACAACCAGATTTACTTGTGAAGCTGCCTGCAAACTCTCCCTCATCTCTCAACTGCAACCTCCAAATGATGGTGAAGTCGTATGTCCCTCTTTAAAAACAAAACTCTAGAATTCAGCTCTCCCTTTTCTTCCCTTCATTACTACCCTAGCTCAGCACCTCATTATTTCTCCTCAGAATATCTGTAACAGGTCTTTGTGGCCCCAGCCTCTCCTCTCGACGATCTCTGTGCCACCAGATACAATTCTGGAAATGGGTCTAACTGCCCCCACCTCCCTACGCAAAGTCTTTGAATCCAACTCACACCACGAGCTCCAGATTATAAGCCAAATTTCTAAGCCTATCATTCAAGGCCCTTCTTGAGTTGACCCCATTCTCCTCTTTCCACTTGTTCTCTGGTTCCTAGGTGCCTGTCCCCCCCTCTTCCATTTCACCCCAAACAGGTGGTTACAAGGTATTATATCATTTCTGCCAACGTGCCCTAGTATTCTCTGGAACCGTGTCCTTGTGCCTACTGTTTGTCCTGCCTAAAATGGGCCCCATCCCTCTTCTTCACCTGGGAAAACTGACTTCTGAAAGTCAGTTCACTCTTCAAGGCACCTCAACAACAACAACAACAACAACAACAACAAAAGGCACCTCCAACTTCCATGAAGGCTTCTCCAGGTTTCTCTGTCGGACTTATATTCTCTAGGGCACTAGTGCAACATTTTGTTTCTACCTCTCGTTCCATATCCCACACCATGCCTTACATGTGTGTACCTATCTCCTTACAGGCATGTTAAGCTCCACCAGTACAGCAACTCTTGGTTTTCTCCAATCCCTGACACATGAAATCTTCTAAAAAAAAAATAAAATAAAATTTCAGTAACTGTTTGTCGGCCTGGACTGAAGCCTTACCTGGACTTTGCATGCCTCTACTGATGCCAGCAGAATATGAAATGCACTGTGTCAAAAGACTTCATGAACTCTACTATAGAAGAGGGATGAAACAATCACAAAATGGCAATCTGGGCACCATCCCAGGCCAGCTGGTAAGAGCAAGAGGGCCGTGGGATTCTTAGAACTTAGGCCAATACAGAAAACCAATGGATCTGCTCTCGGGGGCTTGGAGGTTATCATGTTTCTCCCTCATGCCTGAGATGTGTTTATAAACATAGAAGGCTATAATAAAACTCACATAAGAGACAAAACTCAATTGCAGCAAGTGTTTACATTCTAATCAGGACAACAAATCACTTCTCACCAGGAGATTCCAGCTCAGTCAGCATGAGGCTTCCTGTGCATGTGCCAAGGGGACCCTGGGCCAGAAAACTTCCTGGTCCCTCCGAGCTGGATGGAGATTCTGGGCATCAACACAAGAAGAGTGAGAGAGAATGGCATCTAAAGGACCCTTCTGAAACCACTGTCCAGATTCTGCGGGGCTCCCGCGTACCAAAATATACAAGCCCTTGAGAGTCCCTGATTTGTCACATGACTCCCAGCCTAGACAAGCATGTGGTAGTAACAAGGACGATGGCTCCTGACCTTTCTGACCCGAAGAGGCTGGTGACCAAGGTTCCCAGGGTTGCCTCTATCTGGCAAGGGAAAGAAAAGTATGACCACCCTGGGAACCCTGGCCTTTCTTGAAGTCTAAGGTGAATGACGTTTGGAGACACTGCAATTAGGAAAGCAGCGTCAGAGGGGGTGTAATGGGGCTCCACCCGCGGCAGCTCATCCTCACTAATTCACTCGTCTGCTCACAACCTGTTAAGACGGGGCGCTGGCTGAATCGTAAGGCTTCCATAGGATGGTTATACGGCTTAGACTTGCCTCCCACAAGGAAAATCTGATGAGGGCTGTCTCACCGCAGATAACAGTACTCAAATTCATACTGTGGAATTGGCTTGTCCAATGATTGGGACGCATTTAGACAAAGAAACAGCATGGCTATTCACATTCTATTTTACAACGTGATCAACCGTTCCCTGTTCTCTGTCAAGGGATGGTTAATGAGATTCATAAGTTAACTACCCAAAATCACTTCAGCTATTTTAATGTCTCTAGCACCACTGGATCTTCATGAGACAGATAAGTGCTCCCAAGTTTTATCTGCCATAAACACTCATCACCTCCAGCCAGTAAGCCGGACATGGCTTTCACGAGGGTAATAAGGAAATACAGCATAAGGACCTGACCTAGTCAGACAGGGCAAGGGAGGCTTCTCTGAGGAAGTGGCAGGTTGAGGTGAGATCTGAAAAATCAGTAGAAATAATCTATATGTCTATATACGCGTTGGTGGGAGAGGACATTCGAAGAAGAGGAAACGTGTGCAAAGTCCTTGAAGAAGGCAGCAACTGCACTGGATTCATCGAGAAAATGCCAGTATGGCAAGGAATATGGACAGTGAAGAGACTGGAGAGGACATAAGGCAGGAGAGGTGGGCCGAGGGTAAAATACTGCAGTCTTTATCCCAACAGCAACTGGAACCCATGAATGGGTTTACAAAGGGACGGGGCACGATTGGATCTGCATGCGAAAACACTGCCCGGGCTGCTGTGTGAAGAATACAGAAATCCAGACAGCAAGCTACTGCAACAGCCCAGGGACGTGAGGGTGGTATCTTGGGACTAGACTCCTAGAAGCAGACATGAACAGAAGTGGACAGACTTCAGGAGATATTTTAGGGATAAAGTTCTCACACTGGATTATGTGGGATGGGAAGACGGGAGTTTCAAGGATGATTGCTCAACTTCTGGCATGAAGAGCTAGGTGGGTGGTGGTACCGCATCCTGAGATAGAGAACTCTAGAAGGAGCCTAGCTTTGGGGGACTGCCAGCCCCACCGTAGGGGCCTTGAATACAGCCTGCATGTCTTTGCCTCTACACTACACATACTGTTCCCTCCACAGGAATCTCTTCCCATCCCCATCTTCACCTTCCAGAATTCTGCCCATCCTAGAAGACTCAACTCAAAAGTCCCTGCCAATCACAAAGCCTTCTGAGATCCCATCCAACCAGATGTCTACCACCGTCTTCCAAACTTTCATAGTTTTGTTTGTATCTTCTATCAACATCATCTTCCACCTTATATACGAATTATAAATGTGGCTATTTCCCTCTTGAGTCCTCCACTGAATTTAGGAAACATAGCAGGTACATTTGTGCCAGTTAAAGTAAGACAGCTTTACTGATGATTTGCTAATATGTTCATATTTTCATCCACACAATCAAGCTAATTTGGTTAAGAAATCAAATACCTGTTGAAAAGGAGTTCTCAATCCTGAGCACACGTCAGACTCACCTGTGAGGCTTTTCAAACATACGGCAACTTGGCAATACCTTGGAATCAACTGGGAGCCACAGCTTAGACCAATTAAATCTATATCACTGGAGGTGGAGCTCACGTGATATATTTACAAAATGAATCCTGGATGATTCAAATGTGTAGCCAAGATTGAAAGCTATAGCTATGGGGAAGAATGAAGGGGGGGAAATCGGAGGGGGAGACGAACCATGAGAGACTGGACTCTGAGAAACAAACTGAGGGTTCTAGAGGGGAGGGGGTGGGGGAGGGGTTAGCCTGGTGATGGGTATTAAGGAGGGCACGCTCTGTGTGGAGCACTGGGTGTTATGCACAAACAATGAATCATGGAACACTACATCAAAAACTAATGATGTAACGTATGGTGATTAACATAACATAATAATAATAAAAAAAAAAGAAAAAAGAAAAGAAAGCTATAGCTCTGGAACCCAAATCCCTGGACACGGTGCTCATGTCTTTAAAAAGTTGCACAAGGGTCTCTTACATACATCCTAATGCTGAATGCCTCTAATGCAGACAAATTATATTCCAGAGAAGGCTGAAAATATAAGGTTTCTGCAGTCGGTAATGGATAATTACCGAACATTTTTAAACAAGGCAGTTTGCGAAACGGATTAAACCAAGACGAAGGCATAGCAGGCCATCAACCAATACCGTGTACAGAGCACCAGGGGGCATAAAACGAGGCACCTCAGAGGAAGCCTGTACCTGTAAAGCATTTATGTCTCTGCCTGCCCAACAAATACGTGTTGGGTTCCGACTCTGAGCACTGAGAATGCAGCAGCTGGACAAGACAAAGTCCCTGTCTGCACGGTGCTGACATTCTAGCACAGGAAACAGAGAAACGTGTAAATAAGACATAAATTCAGACATTAGTAAGTGCTCTGAGGAAAAATAAAGCAGGGCAAAACGATACAGAAAGAGCCACTCCGAGATGACTTTTGAATAAAGGCATGAATGGCAAGTCCAGGTTATGTGCAAACATAATGCAAGCTGAGATGGGGGTCTCAGAGAGCTACAGGAACGCATCGGGTGAGAGGTTAAGGGGAAAGGGAATTAGCAGATGGCAGGAGGAATGAACAGAGGATAGATTCAAATCAGTAATGCTAAAAATATGCCAGGCAATGTGCAAAATGCTGCATGTATCACCTCGGGCAAATCTCACAACGATCCCCTAAGGGAGGCACTTCCATTAACCCCATTTTACAGATGGGGATACTGAGCTTCCTGGAGTGACCGCCCAGGAGCATACACAGCTAAGTGACGGAGCCAGGGCTCGAACCCTAGCCTGATTCACTTGAGAGCTCAACCTCTTAACCCAAAAATACCTAAGCTTGTGGACTTCAAAGGTGATGGGGGCTCAAACTGAAATGCCTTGGTGACACAGCCAGCGACAGAAGCTGACTTCACAACACAGCAAGAGATGAGACCCGGCAGGGGTCTAGGGCGGTTGAGGGGCCCCCACCCAGCTCCTGAGAATCCCAGTCTACCAACACGCTTTACTGAGGGGGTCAGAGGAAACTTCTCCACCCCTCCTGAGACTTCTCTTCGTCCTCGCCTTTACCTGAAGACAGAATTCCCGCCACTCCCCAAATCATCTCAGTCTTCTCCAAAGACTTCTAGGCTAAAGGCTTTGACCCACATTTCAGGAGCCAAGCAGGAAAAGGCCCTGAACAGACAAGAGGCACTGTTGAGTTGACCTGCCGAAGACTGACAGGTGGAGGAAGAATGAAAGCAAGCCGGAGAGGCCAAGGAGGTTCAGCATATCACAACGCAACAGAAACTCAGTCCTGAATAGAATCCAATGAGAACCTAACTTTACACAGTAAATCAGGCAACGTGCCATGTTTCCAGGAGTAAGGAGCCCCTCCTTCGCCTTCCATTGACACAAACAGCTAAAGCACAGAGCCCGTAGACTCCGCAGGGTAGAGGGCCACGTACTCCCCGTATGGAATGCAGTTCCACCACGTGATTAACGTCACTGGATGTCAGGGCAACGGCTCAGATCACCTGGCCTGATTCAGCTGACTTGGCACACAACTCCCTGGTGAAAGAGAACAACCTGCCCACATTTACCTGCCAAGGAAATCTGAGCACTCCTTGCTAGAGAACCTCTACTTCTATCAGAAATCTTTAGTTGCAAGTAACAGAATGGAGCTTTTGCTTAGATTCTGGTGATTAAGGGAGCAGACTCTGAAGCCAGACTGCCTCTGCTAACACAAACCCCAGCTCTGTCACTCACTACTTCTGTGACCTTGGCAAAGTCACTTAATCTCTCTGAGACTCAGTCTCCTCATCTGCAAAGCAGGAAGGAGAAAAATGCAAATGAAAACTGCAAGACACCAGTCTTTACCAGTCACGGCTGCAAAATATCTGTTAATATACTGCACTGGTGAGGAAGTAGGGAAAACAAGCCCTCTATCACATGAACTCTACACATATATACATATACCCATATACATAAATATGCGTGCGTGCGTGCGTGCACATGCCCACACACCCAGACACGCACGTACGAAGTCTGCTCCAAACTCTGTGGAAGGCAATTTGACTGTCCCTCTTCAAACTAAAAATACACATACCCTTTGATCCAGCAATTCTGCTATTGGATACTACCATAGATGGTAAACGTGAAAATCTTATGTATCACAATATGCATTTCAACATTATTTGTGAAAGCAGAAGACTGAAGACAGTAGGGGACTGGTTAAATTATGAAACCGCACAATGAAAAACCAGGCAGTCGTTTAAAAGAATGTACAAACATGGAAAGACCTCTGAGCAGAGCGTTATTCATTTGAGAAACAACACATAAAGGTTTGTCAGTATACAGAACATCTCTGGAAAGGTACAGAAAACACTGTGAAGGGTGCTGGGCTCCAGGGAAGGGAAAAGGGTGGCTGGGGGAAGGCGTGGGGAGAAAGACTGACTCTGCACTATTCACATGCTTCCTGTACTTGTCGAATTCTACACCATGTACAGGCGTCAGCCAACAGTCCTAAGACAGCTCACCACATGCTGATGAGGTAGCCAGACTAAGTCAATGCACCTCTCTACCTGGAGCCACTGTAGAAAGTGGGTCCACGATGCAACATCCAGATGCTGTTAGAGAAGAAAAAACAGATGCTGGCCAGGCAAAAACAGTATGTCTACCTCGATAGGAAATAGCCGAATTTTGATCTGCCGGGCCCGAACACAGGGCAGAGAGAAGGGTCCAGAGCAACATTCATGTCATTATATTTTGCTCCTTGCATCCAGTTGAAAGTTGGTAGAAGCGTTAGAGAAGAGAAGGCACAGCCACTGGGAGACTTGGGAATGGTGGCCAACGCTCAACTGGGAATGGGGAAATCTGGGCTCTAGGTCCACTAGCATTCGGCTCTGTTGCCCCCAGACAGGCCTCTGTACCTTCTGGGCCCTTCCTTTTCCAAAAGGAAGAGAAAGGGATGCTCGTCTCTCGGCTCTGCAAGATTATCTCGCACACTGCAAGATTCCACGGCAGCTGGGCCCCAGCTTGTCCAAGCCTTGCAGTGTGAGCACCCCAGTAGAGTTGGTACATAAAAAGCATGGGGCAAAGGTTCCAGGCCTTGAAAGAAATGAAGCAATGACAAATCGCTGCTAGTGGTTTCTTTTGGTATTGTGAGGGAGAAAGAGACACCAAGAGATATCAAGAAGATAGCATTTTAAAAAAAGCACGAAGCCCACTGGGTTCTCTAGGGGAAGCGTCACTTGCGTGTGGCTTTCAGAAGGCTCTCTAGTAAAATGAAACAGCAGTCCCATAGTTTTGTTCCTTCATCTCACCAATATGTACGGAGAGACGGGGACCTCTAAATTCGCTCCAGACCTTAGATTCCTGAGCAGAATCAAAGCTAAGACAATCCCACACAAGCCCCCGTCTGAAGAACAAAGTCACAGAGTTATCAGTCACTCAAGAATTAACGCCTCGTGCCTTAAAAAGTAATAAAACCCGTCACTGGGAAATTGTAACATCACATATGAGGAAAAGAAGGCGAATCTAGCAGAAATGGATCCATCAAGGTGGGAGAGCCCAGAGTGAACCACCACCATTTACACTGCGAACGGGGACTCAGTTTTTCAAGTGGTGTGACTGACAAGCCAAAACGTGCCAGCAAACACAGGGCAGCATGGGGTGTGCAAGCACGAACGGGGAGCTATCAGCCAAAGGAAGGGGGGGGCTTCTGCGTGGGAAAGAAACCACTCGATTTCAGCAGTGGAAATGACAGATTACCACACCCGCTATCCTGAACCCAATCAAATAACTCATGAATGACACGTTGGCTGTATTTCAAAAGACTTTTATGCAAGTACTTAAGTCCTCAAAACTGTCGCCTGTCCAAGAGGCGGTGGAGATGTCGACTCCTCCGGACCTCAATTCCCATATCAAAAAAGTAAAATAAAATGAGAGAGACCTAAACGAGGAAGAGCATCAGAAATGGCTCACACAGGGGAAGACCTGCCTCTGACCAAAATTCAAAATTATTAGGCTGATACTCAATTTGTGAGGAAAAAAAAAAAAAGACCTTGGCAGGAAAATACATCAACTCGTTTATAGTTCCTTCCGCAAATGTACAGTATTGCTTATTTGCCGTATTCGGGATGCAGATAGGTCTTGAAATTTGGACAAATAATAGAATTTTGACTTCTTTCCCCTTTGCCAATGCAAGATCATAAGATAGATTTCATTTTCTTTTTAGCTGCCCATGATTAGCACTTGGCTTTCCACGACTGTTTGAGGAAGGCAGTCATTAAGGGGTGAAAGCACTGTACCTTGCAAAGAAATGCATTAGAAAAGGCTCCTTGCTAATCTCCCTAATCTTATCTCTCACTACTGGACCCACACAAACCACACTCCATCCAGTCTAATCAAGTTTGTGAGCAGATTTTGTGTTTTCCCACCATGATGTCTCTGCTTCTAGCATCTCTGAATATCCTCCACCCATCACCATCTATCAAAATCCGCTGTATTCCCAAAGGCCTATGTCAGAATCCACTCTCCCCTTTGATTTTTCTTCCTCTGAATTACTTACTGCCTTGTGCCTTATCAACCTGGGAGACAGAAGGCCTGGCTTTTTGTAGGACTTCACACTTATCTGCACAAAGTAGAGCAGATGAATGAGGAAATGACTAGAATGAAGAATGAATATTTCTTTTTTGATGCTACTCTATTAAAATAGGTTGCAAATATCATTATGGTCCCAATTTTTTTTAAGGTACATTCCATCAAAAGATCTCAGTGTGGAAGAACAAAAAAAATGCAAAAGGTGTTAATGTTTCAGATTTAAAAGACAGAAACTAAGCGTCTTAACACAAGAGCCTTTTTTATGAGACTATTCTATTCAATTTCCAGGCTTTGCAGACCACTCAGTAAGGAGGTCAGTTTCTTTCAGAGCCCTTATTTGCTGCCCCCTCCTCCCTGTAATGGAATCAAGACTATTCCAATCTAGACAGAAAACAACACTGCCTAGCTAACTAAACTAACTGAGCCAGATTCTTTTTCCCAGCAAAGGAAAAAAAATATTTTAGAGATAGACCCTGAGAACCCCAGCAGGCCACCTTGTGCTCCTTATGCCTGGCTAGGAGGACACCATATATATTCACTCTGTCTCAAGACAAAAGAGAGATGGAACATTCCAGAACAACCAGTCAGAAGACCTTGGGGTCAGCAGCGAACACCACTGATTTCTCTCCTTCTTCCTTAACAAACATAGGGGAAAGGAGTGGGGAATCTTCAGCCTCCAGTGACATGCACACCGAAACCCTTGGTAAGGCCTGGATCCCCCACCACTTCACCCAAGGAGCCAGGGCTGCCTCGTGGACTCAACTCAGCCATAGCAGTTCTGCTGCTTGTAAAATTACAACCAAACTTTTCCCTTTGTTCTAACAAAAGACTTCCTGTGAGAAAGCAGTAATCCTTTAAAGCTTTCCAGCCCAGAGGTCTCTCCTGGTTTGTATTGCCCCAGCCCCAGCCCCCAGAGGAAAAGCTCAATCACATCACAAGGCATTTCTTGGTTCCAAGCTGTACTGGGGCTCAAGGACTCCTGGTGAGGAAGGAAAACTGGTCATCTGAACATCCTTTCCTAGGATCTGTCTGAAGTGTAGACAAGCAGCAAAGATGAATATTAATATGCCTTCCATCATCAAAAGCTATTGCATACCCAAAGGATGATAAATATTTTAATCAGTTTTCAGCTTGTCTAGCGGAAGTCAGTTTACTCCTCAGAGATTTCCCTCGTTCTGTGCCCAAAACCTGTCCAGTGTACACTGCTTTCCCTATATAACTTTCGGAAATTAGTAATAAAAAGTCCAAGCTTTGTTGGGGAACTCATTTAATTTTTTGACAATTTTACTCTACCAAGTTTTCCAAGAACAGGAAAATCTAAAATACAAAGAATGCCAACAGATGAGACGAAACACCACGATTCTAAGTTTTAGCAGCACTGCTGCTAATAAGCTACTTACAGCTCCCATTTAAAAAATTTTTTTCATATTTGCATAAGTTGTTTGCCAGTGACTGCTCAATCTTCTCAGGGTAAATGCCAAAGGCATAAAACAGGACCTTTGCAGGCATCCTTTGTGCTCTCAATATTATTTTTTTTAAATGTTAAAGGTGTTTGGGGGTATTGTTTGGGAGGGTTACGTTTGCTTAAAAATGAAACTAACCCCACAATATTCCTGTTAAGCAGGACCTGACATTTTAGGGAAATGTACAGAGTTAAAAAGAATTTATTAAAGGCCATGCTGTTTAACGTGGGTGGGAGGAAATGGCTGGACCGGAACGCTGACCTCACATCGATTTGTTTCTTCAACAAGTGTCAGGTACCTACTGTTCGAGGAGCTGGGGAAATTACAAGGAAGGAGACAAAGTCCGGCTCTCATAGGGATTATATTATGTAGAGGCAGACAATAAACGAGGATCATGGCAGATGGTGGAGAGCAATAGGAAGCAAAGTAGAACAGGGCAAGGCACTCTCTATCATAAGAAACCCTCTCCAAGGAGTGACATGAGCAGAGAGACCTGAATGAGATGAGGGACTGAGTCATGCAAATTAACAGAGGGAAGAATATTCTAGATGGCGGCAACAACAAATGCAAAGGCCATGATGCAGGAGGAGGCTGGGGCATGTTCTAAGGACAGTAGGAGGGTGAGTGGGGGGCTGGAAGGGAGGAGAAATAATGTTCGGGGGGGAGCAGACCCTGTAGTGCTCTAGGTTCGTTGAGAGGAAGTGGGATGTCTGCATGTGATGATAAGTTTGGGCTGGGGAGTGAAATACCAGACTTATATTTTAAAGGAACACTCTCTAGGGACGCCTGGGTGGCTCTGTCGGTTAAGCATCTGCCTTGGGCTCAAGTCCTGATCCCAGGGTCCTGGGATTGAGTCCCACACTGGGCTCCCTGCTCAGGGGAGAGTCTGCTTCTCCCTTTGCCTGTCGCTCCCCCCGCTGTGCACGCACTCTCTCTCTCTCTGACAAATGAATAAAATCTTTTTAAAAAATAAAGGAACACTATCACAGGGATGGACGCAGGGTGGTAGAAGCAGGGAGGCTATATGAACAAATGATGGTGGTTCTTACCAAAGTGGTAGCACAGGGGGTGGTGAAGGGTGGCCAGATCATGAATATTTTAAAAACAGAGTTAACAGGATTCACTGATAAATCAAGAGATAAATCAAGAGAACTCTAAGGTTACAGGTTGAGTAACTGGACAGTGCAAATTACTGAATTGTGTGATCCTGGAGATTATAGGAATCAAGAGTTTGGTTTGAGATATGTTAAATTTGAGATATTACGACTAAATAGCTAAACATGGCCCATCTTGCCCAACCACTATTCAGGTCTCCGAGACATCAGACCCCAGTACCCAGATAACAGAGAATTTATTACAGGCACTGGAATATCCTACCACTTCCATCCATTAAAACATTCACTATTAACTGCATGAAAGGTATATGATGCTAAATAAAATACAAGCCCTCTTGATCCCCCAACATCTGTTAAAGATCTGATGCATTATTCTGGGTATTTCATAATTGCTCATTTAAATTAATAATATTTAAGGAAAGGGATATACATTATCAAGCTACCACCTGTTCCAAGTCTTCATGACCAAAGCAGATATGTCTGAAACAGTAGAAATTAATTTTGAGTATTGCCATAGTACTCCAGATTTTTATTTGAAGGCTAATTCTGTCAGTCAATCAAAAACAGGTTGGAGGTTATCTGAGATTTTTATACATATCAAGGAAAAATTTACAAATGAGATCGTCACAGGTGGTTCCAGATGGGCTGAGGTCAAGTAGAAGAAGTACAAAAAAAGTCAATCATAATTTACGTGTTAGGGGAAAAGATGGTGTTAAAAACATCATCTACAAATGATCACAGAGATACTTTCAGGAATACTGAAAAGGCAACATATCAAGTTTCCCTTAGTTTAAAAAAAGGTCATTCTTTTGCAGATGTCAATGAAAAGAGAGCAGATCATGGTTGTTACCCTTAATGCACAGAAGAGCCAACTTAATGTGTTCCCAGAGCTCTCTGGTAAGTCAGATTTTGGCACTGGGAGCACATTTCTCCACAGAGACATTTTTGCAAAATATGGAGAGATTCCCAGCCCAGCTTCCCAAAGTATTTAGCCCACCGTGGGGTAGAAACATTACCAGAGTAGCACTGGGCTCCAATTCATTGAGTCCCTCTGGCTCCAGGACTGACCCCAGTTCTGGAGAAAGGGAGATGAGAAAAGGGGAGGGACGCCATCACTAAGGGGGACTCAGTCAAATGACCTCTAAGTAAGGGCTCCTAAACTGAGGACTGTCTACACTTCCTTTTAAAATCACTGGTGGTGGGGCGCCTGGGTGTCAACAGGTTAAGTGTCTGCCTTTGGCTCAGGTCATGATCTTAGGATCCTGGGATGGAGCCCCACGTTGGGCTCCACGGTCGGCGGGGAGTTTGTTTCTCCTGCTCTCTCTGCCCCATCCCCTGCTCGTGCTCTCTCTCTCTCTCTCAAATAAATAAGATCCTTAAAAAAATAAAATAAAATCGGGGCACCTGAGTGGCTCAGTCGTTGGGCATCTGCCTTCAACTCAGGTCACAATCCCAGGGTCCTGGCATCAAGCCCAGCATCGGGGTCCCTGCTCAGTGGGAAGCCTGCTTCTCCCTCTCCCACTCCCCCTGCTTGTGTTCCCTCTCTCGCTGTGTGTCTCTCTGTCAAATAAATAAATAAAAATCTTTTAAAAAGTTAAATAAATTAAATAAATTAAAATCACCAGTGCTAGTGCCTGCATGTGTACAGTATTTTATATGTTATGTACTTTTTCATTTGATCATCGTAACAATTTTCTTCAGAAGGTAACAGTTTTAGGGACCATTCATTAACCAACTTGGGGGAAAAAAGATCCTATAATCTTGATAACGTTCCCAACAACTAGCACACATCCTTTGGAGATCTTGTTTTTCTTTCAAAACTGTAGGCCTGACGATTTTTTTAAACATAACTTCATTCTTCTAAACAGAGACTCTTCTAGAATATTTCAAAGGTCTTTCTAAGAAGATAAACGACAGACTAGAGCTGAATTTAATGCCCCACTCCCCACCTCAGCCACCCTCCAAAAGAACTAGAAGAAATAAGGTATAGAATTGTTTGGGGCTGTAACTTTTCCAGGAAAGAATGGAAATTACTGACACCCCAATCTGGCACCTGGGGTTCTGATTCATATCTGAAATGCTATGATGGTTGGCTAGTCAAAGGAATCCAAAAGAAATGCCAGCAGCCAAGGCTGCAAGAGCACCCCCAGGGGAAAGAAGCAGGATCTTCACACCTCTGCATCAATCTGAAATCTGGCGTGGTTACAATTACTTAAAACAACCAAATTTGTCTATTTGAAAAGAAAACAGAACATGTGTGAAACGTGCACATGTGCCTGTGTGTGAGTGTGTGCATGTGTGTGTGTGTGTGTGTATTTAACAAAGGCTAGTAAAATGTAGCTAAAGCCTATGGAATCGAGGCTAAAAGAGAAACTGTGGCTGTTTATTCCAGGTTTTCTCTGCGTGTGCTAACAAGAGTTAAGAGAGATGGCAAGGCTCATACTTGGGAGTTTCCCAGTTTCCGTCACTCTGTCTCGCTGTTCTCGGATTCTTTAGCCTTGTTCCTCTTGTGTGCAGAGCAGAGGCACCTGAACGATCCTCTTAACATTCCTGGGATGTAAAAGGCACATCCTAGTGCTTGGTACCAATAAAACTGAACTCCCATACAGCACATGTAAGGGTTAAAAACAGAAAGTCCTACCCACTGGTTTGCTCTGATATTCCTGGAGATATTGTCACTGGATGTATCCTCAGTAGAATTCTATTCAACACCTCTGTCTTTAAGTACAAAGCTGTAGGCTGTAGCAGCTTTAAGAAACATAAGTATCCCTTTTTTCTGCTGCACAGTATCTGTGTGGGAAATTCTCTAAAGGGGTTTAAGTATTTACCCTGAACACTATCAGACGGTTTCTAAAATTTTCCTTATCCAGTTGCAAAAACACTTCAAAGAGAATCATAAACATAGTCCTTTGTGCTTTCGATGCACATTCTGTTTCTCAAGCTTAAGCCTGAATTCTCTTGGAATTGTAAATTTTTTTCCCCAAAAAGACAGGATACACAATGCTTTTTTTTTTTTTAATTCATTACTAAGTCTGCAGCAACTAAGGGAAAAACTGGAAAACTCGGAGAGAAATCCAGAAGGCAATCAAAAAAGGAATCAAAACCTGTTAGAAATTCATTGCTAAATTACACGTACAATTTCCTCTCAGATATTTTACTCTTAATAGAACAATGTGGCTGTGGGGAACGGCGGTGGGTGGCTGGGGAGGGAGGAGAGTGGAAAGCACCAACCTTCAGTGAACACGTTTAAGATAACAAAAAAGGTGAGCCCAGGATTTTTAGCCACTGTAGCTGAAAAATGACTTTTTTTTCTTTTTTTTCCTCCAAATTTCCAAAGTTAAATATAGAGGTCCCCAAACTCAGTGTCTGTGTAAATAATTTGAATTATTGGATACTTGTGACTGTTTACCTGCCTCCAATCTGTGCTTATCCTGAGCCACTCAGCACTGCACCAATCAAAAACGGGAGAAGGGAACTTAAATTTTAATTTAAAACCACCCAGACATCTCACACCAGATCCTAAATTACTATAATATATTCTGCTCCTTTATCAGTGATGCTACTTCTGAAAAATGAAAGCAAGGATTATGTTTGCAAATATAATTCAGTATATACATTCACACTAAAAGGGGAGATATTTATATATACACCCACATATATTTACACAGACGTATATAAATATGAGTTGGCAACTTCACTATTAACATGGGCAGAAAATTAATAAGTATATCCCTTTCTTTCTCATACCCTCCAAAATCTTTAATCTTATAAGAAAGCTTAAAATGAACTTAGCTAATTGAACTGTAATAGAATAACCAATAATGGGATACCGAGTATATATTTCAGTGTATGAAAAAGCAGCCTTGTTCCTCTGTTCAGCTACAAAGAATTTAATCTAAAGCATTGTGATGATAGCTTCATTAATCTCTCCAAAAACAAACAAACTGCTCCTCGGCTCAGTCACTGCCCAGGACTGTGTAACCTATACTAGGAAAGGCTCCACCAGACAGCCGTGGACAGGCTCCTGGCATGAGCTCTCCCAGATGATTTACACAGGCCAAAATGACAAGGAAAAACGCATGACTCATCTCGAAATTAAACTATTATAACGAACTTGTAAAGGACAACCTTTACATTCATAAGTACCTTTCTCTCTTAAAACTTTTAACAACAAGAAACTGGTAACAGAATTAAATAAAACACCTACTCGTTTTCCAGGTCTCTCTGCTCTCCTGTGCCAAATTTTAACATAAATGGGTAGAATTTAATGCAGCCTATCGCTTACCTAACATAATTATATATTGTGTTTTACATGGTTTCAAAACGGATACATTAAAATGATCCTGTCTTGGCTCCTTCCCACCAAAGTCAATAAAGGTTATGAAGGCCAACTGCCATATTAAACGCACTGCTATCCCAGCACGAAGAACTCTCAAGACAGGAAATGCAATTCAAAACATTCAAAATGATCAGGATTCTACTCTTTTCTTCTAAAAGAAAGAAGCACTAAAAAAAAAAAAGAAGAAGAAGAAATTTCTCTCTAGTATATCAATCATCAGTACTTCTGAAAATGTTTACTCTGGAAATTATTCTAGAATATTTCCATTGGATTATACTAAATTGACCTTTTGTTTTTTAAGGTCAAAGGGAAATGAATAAATGTCATCAATTTAGAGGACATCACACCTAGCATTCTTTCTCATATCATTGTGAATTTGATGGTGTTAAAACGTTTTTATAGGTAAAATAAATGTCAGTTTTGCAAAGTGCGATACCAGACCCTGAGAGACAAATGGCCTATCCATTGAATCTCTGGCTACAGCAAGACTTCCTCACCTCACAGGAGACTTTGGCTTTTCATATTTCTCTTCGCCCAGAAAGCAAAGCTTGTACAGTTTCTTTCAAATGGTAACTCTCTCTTATCCTGAAGAGTCACCTCATAACACACTAATCTTGGTTGTGAGGTGGTGGGTTGGTTTAAGAAAATAAAATAAAATACAAATATCTGAATAGCGTTCCAGGGTTATAATAATACCATCCTGAACAGGGAGCAAAGATGAGAAGAAAAGGTAAGCCTAAATTCTTAGGTTATACGAAAGGGTTGTGCTGCTTTGGGCTTAATGGCTCATAAATTCATGAGGTAATATTCAGGGAAAATGTGATATTTTATCAGAATGTCATTCAAATATAAGGTTTAACATTTACATCACAAGAGCAAGCACAAAGTAAAACTATCCTGGGGGGGGGCGGGGAGAAGTGGCGAGAATAAACAATGTGTTAAAAACAGTGCTTGCTGGAACAGAGAATGGGAAGCAGAGGCTAGGGGAGTTTTAGACGCAGTGGACTAAACGTTCTGAAATATGTGACTGGTTATGACATGTGAAGAAGCAATTACCATTAAGGGAAGAAATGCGATTGCAAAGCTCATTTTCCATTCTTCTGTATCCAACCCGAGACTACACCTTCCAACCACAAAGTGGTGGAAAAAAAAAAAAAGGAACACCGAGACAGAGAGAAATCACACCACCAGTCTCTTCCCTGATACAAGGGCCGTCAGAGGTTGCTTTACTCATAAGCAAAAGGTGAAAAGTAATGTACATACTGCCTGAGGTTTTTTTGTTTTGTTTTGTTTTGTTTTGTTTTCACCAAAAGAGATCGATACTATGGTGCAGAACGGACGAAATACGTTAATTACAGAAGTCTTTCCACAACACACACATGATTTTACAATTAAAAAAAAAAAGCACAGAGATAAAGAAGAATCATTTGTCTAAAAGGATAATACTTTTGAGTAATATATTCCCTGGAAGCAAAGTATGTTCAGAAATGCTGTTCAGATTAGTCTAATTCTACAGAATCCAAATGTGCACCAAACACTGCACTTTTTATGTTAAATTGCTGTTGAATTTGTTAACCCACAACTGATTTCCTGTGTTATGGAATCTTGGAGATTACAGCTAACTTGAAGCAACAGGGATAATTCTTGACAGTTAATGGTACGTTTGTACGCATTTTCCTCAAAGGCCAGCATCTTGAAGCCTCAAACTGGTAGCTCAACATTGCCCCCTACTGCTTGCAACTGAGAACATGGAAGGTGGGCTGGTACAAAGCAGGAATTCTAGGCGCCCAGTACCAGCACCGCCCCCCCAGTACACAAATACCAGACGGCACTGCACTAACAGAGCCACAGAACCATAGACTTTACTTTCCCAAATGATCATTATCTTCTGTCTCTTCCAATAGCAAAAATAAACTATTATGAATTTGTTAAAGGTCATTTAAAGAGGCTTGAAGCCATGCTTAAATTTAATTTGGAAGCATCATCCCTTTTATCTTGGCCCAAACCTTCACTCAGCTGATAATGATCACCCTGAGGCTGGCTGAGGAGAGACACTGGGGCCATTGATTTCACTCAGAACACTCAGTAATGCCACACCAACTGCAAGGAAACTCGCTCTGGAGCCCTCCCAAGATTGTTCTTCTTGGTATTTTTTGCACAAGAGTCATAAAGTAAACAGAAGATATTCCAACTAACTAATGTGCCATGTCCCGATTAAAAAAAAGAAAATTATAACTAAAGCTTTTACATGAATTCATAATGAATGTAATCAGTAAGTTCCCAACACCAAACACTACTCTTCAGAAGAAGAAAAAACAAAACAAAACCTTGAACAAAAGCAATGCAAAGAATTTTTTTTGAACAAAATCAATGAGTTCCTTTCTTATTTATTTGCCAATTCAAATTTTCTAATCTGCGGAGTTGTCAAATTACAATCCCAAAGTCAACCTGATGTCTTAAGAGTCAAAGTCTGGCAAATAAAGAGGTTCTTCTAACTCATATGTAAATGGACAAAACCAGAATAACACAGTAAAAAATTCCCTGAAACTGAAGCTGCCTTTATATATACATCCCATAAAAATGGAGCATACACCACACAGCCTAATTTTAGGAACAGAACTAAGGAGATTAAGGCATGGACTTTTCATTACCTCCAACTCAGTTTTACAATGCTCAGTTTTACACTGAGACTCAGGTCTTTGGAGGAACCCATTTTTGTGATACTGTTAGTACAATAAAAGGAGGATTATAACATTCCTTCCTCAGACATATATCCATGAAAAGGCATGATTTAAAGATCTGAGGAGATGTCTGGAAAGCAAGGACTTCCGGATTCTGATGTAGACTTTCAAACTAAGACCCCTTCAGGGTTGTGACTTGATATTTTCATTATTATAAAATAGGGGTGAGCACCAGCTACACATTTTTGCAGACCAGTTCACTGTTTCCAGTACATTTCCAAGTCTGGGCAGTGGTACTACCTCTAGAGTTGGGCAGGCTTTTATCACTTTTCCACTACGTTCCCAAGTCAATGGTTTGGAGGCAGGACAGTGAGGCAGTGAAGGGCATGACCCTAGAGCCAGCCTTCCTGAGTTCAAATCCCAGGTCCCCCACTTCAAGGGCTGTATGATCTTGAGGAAGACCTTTTGTGGTTCAGTCTCCTGATTTATGAAATAGAGAACCATCATACCTACTTCATGGGGTTGTCATAAAAGTTAAATAAGTTATATATAAAACATTCGGAATAGTGCCTCGTAATTCATAAGTATCACATAAGAGTCTGCTATTATTACTAGTATTTAAATTAAGACAATTCAAAACTTGCAAGTGGCCTCAACTCTCCCTCCAGCCACACTTCCGACTACATCCCCTGACTCCTTGCTCCAGGGCACGCTGTCCTTCCCCACCTGCCATCCTGTTAGTACACTTCCTGGAGCCTGATGTTCCTCTCCAAATGCCCTATCTGACCCTACTCCTCCCCATTCAAAGTCCCCAAAAGCCACATCTGCTGTTTCACAACAGTCCGGGTCCAGTGCTCTGAAGTTAATACTCCCTCCTCTGGACCGTGATTTTTTTTTTTTTTTTTTAATCTCTATTACAGGCTTTCATTTTAGCTAATGTAACACCTGGCTACATTCATGTCTCTCTCCTTGTTAAACTGAACGTCGTGGTTAAGAGCACAAGCCACACGACCAGACAGCCTGGGTCCCCATCTTGCTCAGCCACTTGCTCTCTGACCTTGGGGGCAAGGCACTTAATTTCTCAATGTCTCAGTTTTCACATCTATAAATTAAGATTCATAAGAGTTTCTACACTTCATAGGGCTGTTGTATGAATTTCAGAAGTTAATCCGGGGAAAACCCTTAGAACGGTGCCTGGTGAGTCTGAAAGGGCAAATGAATTTTAAATCTTCTTGCTGCACTGCTGTTCCCTCCACGTCACTTCCTAGCATGTGTCCAACATGGTGCCTTGTATGTTGGAAATACTCGATAAAACACTCACTGAACTAAACTGAGCTTGTACAGACAAAATTGGGGCTGTTCCTTACCAAGAGTTACCTGACTTAATAGTTTAGAATAATGAATTATGTATTTCCCTATGCAAATTAGGCAGCAGAGGAGTCACAGAGCAGAGCATCCCAGAAAATATGGTCCCGGACCTCATGTACTTACCACGCCTTCCATCTTCTTCCACAGTCCTTCCAGTTGAGTCATGGGTTGACACCACCAATCAGTGCACTTTCTGTATCGATTGCCTTGAAACCAATACTGTCGCAGCCACTCGAACTCGACCTGGGGACCATAAGGAGAAGGCAGTTGTTATAATGCCCTCGTGAGGGACAGTCAAGGACAATAAGGTCGTCACTCGATTCTCCTCCAGTCACTTAATTGCCACAGGGTGAGAAAAGGTGAGAAAAGCTCAGCCTAACCAGTTTTCAATAGAACTTGGAGTCTCCAGAGCATCTCTGCAAAGCCAAGAAAAGAGCAGTCTTAAAACAGGTCTTCTTAGCGAGAAAACCTAGCTTAGGGTGGGGAAGGGTTTTCCATCACGTTTATTAGTCATACGTGAGGAAACTCTATGTTCATCAACAAATCCTGAAAAAAAACTTAATTAATAAAAATAAATTTTACCAAAAAAAGCAAAACAAAACACAAATACTGAGATCCTAAAGTATACAGCAGCCTGCACTCTGTAGGGAAGATATGATCAAAATCAGTTTCTTTTAAACATCTTTATTAAAGACTAGTACTTAGAGCAAAACACAGACACATATTAAGAGATACCAATTTCAAGTTCCTTAAATTTAAAACCAATAAAGAATTTACTATGGGCCAGGAGGGGCTGGTGAGAATCCTAGCCCTTATAACGAAATAATACAAAGTTAATTGTAGGGGTGTGTATTAAAGTTACAGGCATTCAAATTGTTACTTTTCAACTCAGGGCACATGATAACAGGTAGAAAGAGCAGCAAAGACATTAATAATTGCTTTTCCTTCCTATGAACTTACTATGGTTATTATTATGGTTATTATTTGCCGCCTTAGCATTCCTCCTTCTGTTCTAGCAAAACCCCGCTATTCATTTGGTAACTGAGCCCCCCTCCCCAGTCCCAGTCCATGTGGTCTGGGGAGAGCTCCAGCCCCAATACCAGGGGTGGAGTGTGCCACCCAAGTGTCAGCCAATCAGCCCACCACATTTCTCTAGTCACAGAATCGGGTATGGGGGCAATCACCGTATGTTCAATCACAGCAAGTCTGAAGACTGAGAAGATTCAGGAAGAGCATTCCACAACCATTTTGCCACAAATGGGGAAAATGGAGACGACAAAGTAGGAAGCGACTGCAAGATAAAATGATAAAAACCACATGGTGATACCACCTGGCCCTTGATCAAGCTGTTCCTGAAGCCTTTTCTACTTAAGCCAATTCAGGCTGAGTTTTCTGTCCCTTGCAACTGAAACAATCCCAATATATGTAGATGAGAGGCTGAGTAAAGTTTTGGAAGGGTAAGAAACTGTTTTCTATCCACTTCCCATATATTCAAAAACTCATCTTCAACTTGAAAAGAATCAAATTTTATTGTCAAAGTACAAGTCTATTCATCCCCCAAACTCTTTTTACCTCTGCCCTCTAAAGAAGTGTAGAGCTTTCACAGCTTAATGTTGGGTCATCTGACTTTGCTCAGGTAATCGTGTTCCCTACACAGACAAACTATTATAATCTTTACCTGTTACCACAAAGAATTTTTGTGTTTATCCATATTGAACTTTCATGAGGCAAACAAAAGCAACTTGTGAAGATTTAACAATGGTGAAAATGGCTCAAATAACTAACCTGAGAACACCCAGTCATATGAAAGGATTTTAGTTTACATTAACCAAATGTTTGTTTGATATGTAGGACTGATCTCAGTTAAAGCTGTTTAAACAAAAAAAAAAAAAAGAATGTAGACAATATTAAGACAATAGTTGCTGAACCTTATCAGTGGTATTAAGAGACAGTTGTAAACTTGACTGCTCTGAAGGGAGAGCGAATACAAGTGTAGTTCAACTCTGAAGATACAGGTTTAACAACATTATTTATTACAAGATGACTTACTTTTAAGAGATTTTGCATGAAATGTGTTCACGCTACCAGGAACAGCCTATCAGCATGGCATCACGCCCTATGTCAGGGAGAGCTGAAAAGATTTTAAAAGGTTTTCCTATCTTGAGGCCAGTTATTTCCATTGTTGAGGACACTGTGGTATCCCACGAAAGAAAATCGATTATCCTATGTAATTAGCTCATTCACCTATTAGGGTCTAGATTTCAGGAACTTAAAACTCAGAAGGCACTATTTTAATTTTTTTTCGTCCCTAAACTGTGGGGATCAGAAAGGAAAAGTTGCTGGGTGGATGCTGCATAAAAGCTGAAGGATCAGGATTCAGAATAGAAGGGAAGCCTGAATTTCTTCAGGGCTAAAAAATAAAAAATAAAATAAGTAGTAAATAAATCAAAGGCCAACCATAGCAACTGACCAATAAAGTTCTAAGCATGCTAGGAGTAGGGTCTCCATCCCTTTTCCAGGGTATGGTGCCCCCGGGGAGCTCATAACTATCAGAGCAGAAATAAGAGACAAGCCATCAGGAGGGCTGCGGCTGACGTGAGGCCAAGGACACGCCATGGGTGACGCAGATCCCCAAAGATGTGAGCCTCAGGGAGACAACACACAGGAACTCTCTGGAGGTTCTCTCGGACTTCACAATGCTTATGAACCAAACTCCCAGATTTTGGACATGCCCTTAAAGGAAATTCACTATGATACAACCTTTGGTCCAATGCAACACAAAGGTAAGTAATGCCCCCAGGTATTTACCCAAAGCCTACTGACAACCTGGAGGCCTTGCAGGTTCTTGAAGAGCCGACTGAATGATCAGAGAAATATGCAAATATGTCCACAACAGTGTCAGCTTCATAACTGACTCGGAAAACCATCTCTTCAAAGCCTCATAACTAACCTGTACCTGGAACAATCTAAAAGATCTGCCAAGAAACACTTTTCTTCTAAAAGATGTTTAAGAAAAGTCTGAAGGGGAAGAAACCTGCCTACCTGAAACCTTAGGCATTCAACAGTAAAGTTCAAAATCACATTTATGAGCTACTGCATCACCATATATTGTAAATTATTTCCATTCTCTTACGGGTAAAGCAACTGTCACCTACTTTTCTTCTGCCAAGTTAGTGGGCTCTTGGTTTGGCCCCAGCTCAGCTCACGCAGTTCCCTCATGAGATGCGTGAGCAGGCCCACTGGGGTTAATGTCTCACTGTAATAAGTGAAATAAGTTATCTCACTGAGAAAGATGTGAGAGCAGGGAGAGATGCTAATGTCCAGTGTACAAAGAGCCACACTTCAAAGGCCCTTTCAAAGTAACTTTAAAGAAGATGCAGGTTTGACCAGACCCAAACTGTTTTTAAGAAGGAAAACAGAATATTTAAAAACATGCAGCAAGATTCTGCTTCCGACTGGAAAAAAAAAAATCTTTGCTAAGCATCTTAAATTAGGAAAAAATAGCTTAAGGTGTTCAGTTCTACTCCCCAAAGTTCCCAAATCGCTTAGTTAGAAAGCATCTAAGGAAAACAAGCCACTTCTACACCCACATAGCCTGAAAGCCTGCAGCACATAAAACCAAGGGCTTCGTCCTATAATTGGTGCAGCGAAGGCACATGGCTTTTAAGAAAGAGGAAAGCAAACAATAAAGAACCCGAGGGAACTATTATGGACATGTGTGCTATTGCTTAACAACGGAACCCAGTGGAAAGGCAGCATACCAGTGCTCCGTCCCAGGCCAGCATGTATGGCCGAAGAGTAGTATGTGCCGATAGGCCTTGACATACAGAATTCATTCTTTAAGGGGATGGCCTTGAAGAATCAAAGGCTGGGGGGGTGGACAAGATGAGCACGCACGCTATTCAGATTCAAGATCTCTCTCTCCCTTCAACCCTAGACCAGTCTCAAGGGGCTAAGGCTTCTGATATAGCTCTATCCCACTTTGCTAACATATACAATGACCAAAGCAGCCAGTTACTTTTTGAGACTAATGGGTTCAGATGACAATATTCTACTGTTAGATAAACAGGGTGATTGTTACAGACCGCCCCACCGGTTGACGAGAGCAAAACATCTCGGGGCGCCTGGGTGGCTGAGTCGTTAAGCGTCTGCCTTCGGCTCAGGTCATGATCCCAGGGTCCTGGGATCGAGCCCTGCATTGGGCTCCCTGCTCGGCAGGAAGCCCGCTTCTCCCTCTCCCGCTCCCCCTGCTTGTGTTCCCTCTCTCGCTGTGTCTCTCTCTGTCAAATAAATAAATAAAATCTTTAAAAAAAAAAAAAAATCTCAGTCAGAGAAGAAGACCAGAAGGACAGGGGGCAAAAATAGGCCAGGTAAGTATTAAAGAGAACACCCATTCTGCTAGCCTGAATCTTAACATTGCAAAGTTTGTAGAGAAGGAAAAGACTTAGATTTCCAGATTAGAATTTCTTTACTACAAATACGGAGAAAGACATAACTTTGCTACCAAGTCTAATTTCAGTGAGGTCACCAGGCCCATAAATGCTTATGTCTCTCCAAGTTCTAGCTATCAACAATGTCTCTAGCAAGGACAAAGAGGAGAGAAAATGGGACACTTATCAGGCACAATGAAGGAAAGAAAGTCAGTCCTGAGTGCAGCTTATGAGCATCAGAAGTGTTGCTCATAAGGAAGAATTTCTTTGCCTTTGGTTCTAGAGATTATGGCAATGTTTCACAAAGTGTGGAGCAGTTCATAAGATCCTAAATATCTCTTTAAAGACATTAGATGATATTGTGGAAGCAGACACTGTTTCTCCTCTGCTCCAAACCCCTCAGTTGCTCCCCATTTCCCTCTGAGTAAACGGGAAAGTGGTTGTCCTTATAGGGACCTCCAAGGACTGATACGACCTGCTGCCTTCCAGTCCCCTAATACCACCTCTGTGACCTCATGTCCCCTAACTCACAGCCCCACTCCTGCCCTTCAAGTCACAATGGTAGACTGTCCCTTACCTAGTCTGGAAACACCAGGCATTCTCCCACATGACAGATTTTGCGGTGGCTTCTCCCTCTGCCCAAATGCTATTCCCCAGATACCTACATGGCTCACTCCTCAAGTCCTTTAAGCCCCTGCCCGTGGCACATCTTCTCAGTGGGAATGTTTTCTAGCTCTCTCAGTCTAACATACTACCAGATGAACAGATGCCTTAAGTTTATTACTTGTCATCTCCCTACACTAGAACGACTGTTTTACTTCCCAGTATATCTTAAAGTACACAGAAGATACCAGACACAAGATCAGTCATTACTTGTTGAAAGGACGAAAGAGAACGTTTTCATATCCTGAATTCTCCATCAATCCTTCCAATTCTAGCAAAGAGAAAGTCACAGGTTGGTGATAACCTTCAACAGTTCTCTAGCCCTTGGGAATCTCCTTTTCTCCTTTTAATGTTTTTTGTTTTAAGGTATAATTTACCCATGACAAAATTCACCCATTTGAAGTATAACATTCAATGACTGTTAGAAAATGCATGCAGTTGTATGCAAATCTCCCTTCTCCCAGAGATAATGGAGACTTGAGGCTCAGAGCCTCCTCCCAGCAAAAGCACCTGCTGGAAGGTGGTAACACTGCTCTGTTTTCACCGGCGAGATTTCTCTGGTTCCTTTTTCTTTTGCCTAGTGATACTGGCTTCTACTTTAAGTGGTAATACAAAGCCTCCTTTTCAAAGAAATGTATTTACATAAAAAATGAGCTGAGTTATGGGGCACCTGGGTGGCTCAGTCAGTTCAGCATCTGACTCTTGATTTTGGCTCAGGTCATGATCTCGGGGTCATGGGATCGAGCCCCAAGTCGGGCTCTGTGCTCAGCGGGAAGTCCACTTGGGATTCTCTCTCTCTCCCTCTCCCCGCTCTTTCTCTCTCTCTAAAATAATAAATAAATAAATCTTTTTAAACAAATGAGCGGAATTTTTAGAAGTCTTAAGTAGACCACAACATGGATGGTCCAAAGATAAAGAAACAGTGGAAAGGGTGTTACTGAGAGCAGGAAAGTTTGTGAAACCCTGGATGGCGGGATCCTGCTGGTCTGACTGCAGAACTGCACCTCATTTTGTAAATAACAAGCAAGGCACTGACACTTGCTCTTAGGGCCCACCCATGATCCCCCTGGTCTTTGAGGGAAGACTACTCTTCATGAGTCTTATGCTTCTGCATGTCTTGTGAGCAAGGCACTAACTTCCCTCCACCTCAGCCTCCTAGTGCAAGAATGTTTGGTAGCGGAAACAACCTTGTAAGATATAGTTTCTCCTCCAGAACAAAGGGCAGGGATGCTAACAGCCTTGGAGGATAAAGACGGTCTCTGGTTTGGAGCAAAGGTCAGGCATGCTCACTACCTACTATAAAAGATTCAGCTTCCCTTGGCTCAAGTTCCTCTCCTGTAACACAAGCCCTGCATGCGCCCACATTATGGGCCCACTTTGCATTGTCCTGCGGAGAGAGAGGCTTACAGAACTGGCACAAAAATGCGGATACTCTGGTTACTGCTGTCGTTGTAGGTAATTAAACTGTTCTTTGTCTCTCACTGAGGAATTTCAGGGCTCATACCCATATGAAACTACGGCAGATCAACTTGTTAGCTCGCAAGTAGCCTCCCAGTTCTTGAAAAGTCTCACCTCGTTGTGGATTTCTTCTCCTTGTTTCAGAACCGCAGGCTCGAAGGATTTCAAAGAAACATCACCATTGTCCACCTCATTACGGACATTCTGCAAAGCCAGCTGGCAGCGCTCTAAGATATAATCCAAGGTTCCAGTAGAGCACTGCAGAGACAGAACCAGCATTCAAGATTGTAAGCAAAATCCAAGTTTACCATACAATGCTTCCTGGGGATGTTCACACTTGTCCCTTTTCCATACATTCACCTGTTGCCCCCACAGCTCAGCCCATATTCAACTTAAGAATCACTATAGGGGCCTGCTCCCTGGGCTCTGGGCTTAGCCTCACTTGGGCCACTCTCCTTGCTGATTTTCTTTTATGATGTGGGCCTTATATCACTAAACCATAGGCTCCCTGAGGCTAAAACCATGTATGTACATGTATGTATATATACATGTATACACACACACACACCATTTTATTACATATATTTTTTCTACAGATACTGCAGTATCTAGAACCAAGTCTTAAATGTAAAAGAAAAGTAGTAAGTAGTTTTTGGATGAATAACTAATCAACCAAGAAGTCAAAGATACTGACTTTTGTTATAAGTGCCCTGAACTTAACAAAGGGAAAGAAAGGTAATCAAAATGATCGAATCAACAGCCCACAAAAGGGAATAGTAACGGCGGGAAAAAAAAAAGAAATTGAAGTTATAAACACAGGGCAAAGAACTCATTTTCCTTTTCTGCAAAAACAAGCAGCTGCAGTCCTTGGCAGAATAGGTTCTTCAAATAATGGAGAATATGTGGCTCATGCCCTCAAGGCATGTTCAAAGGCATAACTTAGTACCTTGGTATTGGCAAGGGCACAGGTAACTAGTTCATCCTTCTCTTTGTCTGTGGGAGCAAAACAGAGGTCAAATGGACAACTCCTCCTTTGAATGATATATGTCAGAAAAGAAAAGAATGCAGACGGAGTGTGCATCTATTGGTTTTGATGACAACATGATTTCCTAGAATGATAAAAAGCAAGCTATAAATACCCTTCCGACCCAATGAGGAAAATGTATCCCTAAAGTGTTTCTCTTTCGACATATATAATTTAAACAGATCCCTTAGAAATAACCTTGAAGGCTAATGCCCTGGTATAAAAATTCTTTCTATGGTTACTGCCATTTTACACAATGTGTCACGGATAAGCCTGGGAAAAACAAAGTTACGGTGCCAAATACAGAAGCCTGACTAATGCGTATTTTAATATGAAGATCTCAGAGTGCTGGGAGCACAAGAGCAGGCGACTCCAATTTGCTACAAAGGAAAAAACAGAAAGCAAAGCTGAATCACCACTCACTTTTATCCCGGAGCCACTCCTGCAACCTGTCTGTCTATAAACATGCTCTAGTCACACTTTTATTTTCCCAAGTATCGAGTGACCTATGTAAGAGGTTACTTATCACAATGCCATTTATTAAAAAGACTGGAAATAACCTAAATTTCCCATCAATAGGGGACTTGTTAAATAAACTACAGTGAAGCCATACTTACAGCCAAAAAAGGGGGGGGAGAGGGAGGGTACTTTTTTTTCTGGGTGTTCAGAGTTTTATCTGTTGTACAGAACCTATAATAAGGCCCGTTTTTTTGTTTGTTTTTGTTTTTTGGCAGGGACGGGTAACAACTTTATTGAGACATAATTCACATGTCATAAAAGTCACACCGTGAAAACATACAATTCATTAGTTTATAGTATATTCACAGAGTTATGCCACCATCACCAGAGTTAACTTTAGAACATTTTGGTCACCTCCCCAAAACAAATGGTACCCCTTAGCAGTCACCTGCTGCCCCCTTCCTGCCAACCTGCCCAGCTCCAGACAACCACCAGTCTATTTCCTGTGACCACAGGTCTGGCTATGCGGGACCGTTCCTAAAAATAAAATCATACGATAGGTGATCTTTTGTGACTGGCTTCTTTCCCTGAGCATGACAGTTCAAGGTTCATCCATGTTGTAGCACGTGTCAGTAACTCCTTCCCTTTTACTGCCAAATAATATTTGACTGTATGGATATACCACTTTCGCTTTTCCATTCATTATCTGGATTGCTCCCACTTTTTGCCTATTATGAGTCAAGTTGCTAAGAACATTCACATATGAGTTTTCATCTCTCTCCGGTAATGGAATGGCTGGCTCCTGAGGTAACTGTATTTAAAATTCTGAGGAAAGGTCAGCCCGTTCCCCAAAGCAGCTGAACCATTTTATATTCCCTCCAGCAGTGCAGGAGGGTTCTAATTTCTGCACATCTTCACCAGTACTTGTCACTGTGATTCTGACTGCAGCCATTCACACCCACATTCTAGTGGGTGTGAAGTGATAACTCAATATGGCTTTGCTTCGCATTTCCCTGATGACTAATGATGTTCAACATCTTTTCCTGTGTTTATTGGCCACTTGTGCATCTTCTTTGCAGACATGTCTATTCAGATCTTTTGTCTTTTAAAAAAATTGGATTATTTATCTTTTTAATTATTGGGTTGTAAGAGTTATTTATATACTCTAGACACAAGTACCTTGTGACATAAGTGATGGGAAAATACTTTCTCGCATTCTATAAGTTCTCTTTCCACTTTCTTGATGGAACCCTCTTGAAGCATAATAGGGTTGGGTGGGTTTTTTTTTTTAAGATGTATTTGTTTATTTTTTTTTAAAGATTTATTTATTTGAGAGAGAGACAGAGAACAGTGGGGAAGGGCAGAGAGAGTCTTAAGCAGACTCAGTGCTGAGCATGGAGCCCAAGGTGGGGCTCAATCTCACGACCCTGAGATTGCAACCTGAGCTGAAACCAAGAGTCAGATGCTTAACTGACTGTGCCACCCAGGTGCCCCTATTTATTGTAGAGAGAGGAGAGAGAGCATGGGGGGAGAGAGAGAGAGAGAGAATCTCCAGCAGACTCCATGCTGAGTGCAGAACCCGACATAGGGCTCAATCTCATGATCCTGAGATCATAACCTGAGCTGAAACCAAGAGTTGGACATTCAACCCAATGCACCACCCAGGCGCCCCTGAAGCATAACAGTTTCTCACTTTGGTGAAGTCCAACTTACCTATTTTTTCTTTGGTTATTTGTGCTTTTGGTGTCATATCGAAAAAAACCACTGCCTACTCCAAGGTATGAATTACATATTGGTAAGTTATCACCAAGGCTTACTAAAACAAAAGTGCAGAATGGTATGTAGAGTAGGCTACCATTTGTATAAAAAATGTTTTTAATTAAACACATATTTGCTTACATATGTATTAAGTATCACAGAAAGGATAACAAGAAGCTGATAACACTAGTTGCCTCTGGGGAGGAGGAACTGGTTGGCTTTAGGAGGAAGAGACTTTAAACTACTTATTCTTGGGTACTTCCTGAATTTTGAATCGTCTGAGTAACTACCTAGTCACAATATAATTATATATAAAATTCATAAAATTTAAATTAAAAAAAAAAGATATTCAGGAGAACAGATTTCTTCTTTTCCAACCAGAAGAAAAAAATCCAATAAAAGTCGAGAGCTGTCAGACATAATCTAGTCACATGTAACCGAAAAACTAAATGGATTTCTTCTCTGATTAACTAAAATGAAATTCAGAACATCACTTCCTTAAGACAATCTGTTTCTGACATATTTTGAATGGACAGAAAATAGCAAATCATTTTGTGTGGCACAGATAAGACATGCCATGTTAATTCTGTATGAAGGAGAGGACATTTATAAAATAAGTGAGGGCTACAACACTGCATGGATTTTTTCCATCTCTTCTCTTGAGGGAAATAATAATGTAACTTTCATATTAGAAAAAAAATCTTTTCCCTCTTTTATTACTGACAATACATGAAATAAAAATTTTTAAGATAAAATAATAATCCTGTCACCTTACCTTATTTTAATTATTTTTATTGCACATGATTCTTTGTTTGTCCCCACAGCTGTGATCAGAATGTATACATCAGTGTCTATTCTGTTTTTCTCTGTACGTAAGTACTCAAAGTAAGTATTTTCAATGGTTGCTCACTGAAGTGATACTAATTTAATAAACTAGTCATGTACTACAGAGGCACTAAAGTTCTGTCCAGCTCTTCACTACTCTTAGTCACTCTGAACATTTTTATATGTGTTGTGTGTATGCTTTCTTTGAAGCATTTCCTAGGCTTGATTCCCAAAAACAGTGTTATGAGATCAAAGATATTTTTATGGTACTTTAGACACATCCCCATATAGCTTTCCAAAAAGTATACCAATTAGAAAAACTTCCAGAAGTATATGAATGTACCTGTTTCACCATAACTTTACCAACACTGAACATTATCATTTTTGACTTTTCATAGAAATAAAAAGTGACCTTAAAATGGTGATGTTTCAAAAATTACTTTTTACTTTAAGGTGATTATTAAAGCCTGTATACATAAGATCACATAAAACAAAGTCAGCTAACTTTTTCTTAAAAGGCCAGATACTAAGTATTTTAGGCTTGCAGGCCTTAAGGTCTTGTTGCGACTCTGCAGCTTTGCCTTTGTAACTCCAAAGCAGCCATAAACCATATGGAATCAAATGAGTGTGGCTGTGTTTCTTAAAATTTTATTTATTAAAACAGCTGGCTAGCTCACGGGCCACAGTTTGCTGACCCTGATCTATAACATAGAAAGCAAGATCGTTATATCATTCACAGTGGAGGTGTCTAATTAGTAGCTTGAACTCAAGTACAGAGACTATATAAGACATAGATTTGAGATAATGTGTTTCTCCCAACAGCATCACTACACAAACCCGCTTCTTTATTTAAAAGTTAATTAATGCTCACAATGTTGCCTAAAACTTAGAGGACACAAATACAGCTGTGATTAAAGCAGAAAATGCTGACTCTCCGGATATTCTGAAAGTACCGCTACCCTCATAAAATTGGTCCACCTGGAAAAAAAGGAAATCAGGGCACAGGGGTACTGTTCAAACTGTACTCCGGAGGGCCCCTTTTGGCGGCTTCTGTGTAGGCATGTCCTACTGCAGGAGAGGGAGGAGGAGAGCTTTAGTCCCTTGTTTGCCTTTATCTGCCGGACTGCTCCACTGGGCAGCTCCAACTCAGCCTGTTCAAAACTGAATGAACTACTGTCTTCCCCCAATGTCTTCAACTGCTGTTTCTACTAATGGCAATGTCATCCCCAAATCACCCAGGCTTGAGAGTCAGCCAAGAGCCTGGCACAGCAAAAGCACCCAATAAAGAGTTCATTCGTTTGTCCACACACGCATTCCTCCTTCTATTCCTCCCTCTACTCAGTCAGTCCTTCCTTCCCGACTGCCTAACAGAACTTACTTTCAGGTCTCTCAGATAATTATCCATGTGTTCATTTGTTTGGGATCTGTCTCCCCAACTAAAATGGAAGTTCAACAAAGGGAGTGCTCATCACAGATGTCCTGGGGATGATGTTGATGGCTCTATCTCTCAAGCCCATCGTGCCACTGTACACGTGACAGGCACGCAAATATTCAGATGAGCGAATGGAAGAGAGCGGGGCAAGGGACATGAGGAGAAAGGGACGAAGGCATGTTTCATGGGCTGGAAGGCATCTTGATTTAATAGACACTCAGGCCCTCTCTGGCCCACAGCAACATGACCAGTCCACGAGGAAAGCCACTTAATTACCATACGACATGCCACTGCCTTACAGACTCAGTCTTGGGACTGAGAAGGGCTTGTGTTTGTGTTCCCCTGCCACTGTGTTGTATCCCTTCTGCCCAACTTCCCACCCTGGTCCCCCTGTGGCAAGATGGAAAGTCAATCTACAAAACAAAGCACAGATAACAAGCTTGGATACGAGGTCAACTTGTAGGCCTTCTCACGATTATTCGCCTGCTCTCTGGAACCTTCCTTAACTGATCACACAGTACCGCAGGGTGACTACTAGGAGTTTTTTGACCTCCTAAGTTTCCATTCTGAACTGGTCTAATCAGCCGACCAACAGCCACCGCAAGTGGTGGCAGAATTTAGCAATAAAATCTGGGTTATGAACTCAACTGGGCAGCTCAGAAATTACTGGGCACCACTGTAACTTTCTCCTTAATTTACATTCACATGCCCAGAAGCCTGACCCAAAAGTTAAGGGAAATGTAAATTCTCAACCATCGGAGTCTGGTCACAGCTAACACACGCACAAGCACACAAACTCTCCCTATTTCCTTTTTTTTTTTTTAAAGATTTTATTTATTTGACAGAGAGAGACATAGCGAGAGAGGAAACACAAGCAAGGGGAGGGGGAGAGGGAGAAGCAGGCTTCCCACTGAGCAGGGAGCCAGATGCAGGGCTCAATCCCATGATCCCTGGGATCATGACCTGAGCCGAAGGCAGACACTTAACGACTGAGCCACCCAGGTGCCCCCTCCCCATTTCCTTCTGGCCATCTCCTGTCCTTGACCTTGACAGATAAAAACCCCTTAGAAAATCTCTAGCTAGCAACACCTGCCAATAGTATTTTACCTTCTCCAAGAAACAGAACCCCAAAGAAGCAAAATATACTAATCCCATGCTGTGAACACACTTTTTAAAACTGTATCCCTCACAGCTCAAAGCTAAAAAAGCAAGTAAATAAAGGCTAATGTCAAGTTCGATGGAAGCAATTTTCCTATCAAATACTCTTCCAAAACTCTATGCAAAATTGCTCATTCAACCACTGCTGTCACATCCAATTAAGTTTGAATCACATTTTTATTTACACTTACCTCTGCCACTCGGTGGGTAGAACTAAACCGAGGTGGTAAACCAGCCAAAACACAGTGTTGGTGGGTGGCATTGAGATCATCTGTAGGAAAAATACCAAAAATTAAAAAAAATAAAACCACACACACACACACACACACACACACATATACATTTATTAGTCACTATAAACTATTCAACAAAAATACAAAGTAAACAGTAAATCCATCGTTCAAGGACAACAATAACCAGGGAATTAACACCTACTTTGTATTCTTTAAACCATTCTTTACAACTAGGATGACTTTTTATGTATATAAGTATACAGAGAGAGACATCAAAACCATGACACTTCCAAGAAAAAAAGGGGATGGTAATTATTCCAAGACAACAGGTGTTCAGGACTGTCTTTAGCAAACAGGATACATGGCTACCCTACTTATGTGTGGTCTTATGATGCCCACTCATCATTAAGTTTACTATTTATGAGCTTCTTTCTCTTTCTCATGATACATCAAATTCTACCCATGCCTTTAGATAATAAGCCAAAAATTTTTTATACTATTTGGGGTGGAAGAGCTTTCATCTGAAAATCTGCCTCTTTTTCTCCCCAAAGTATCAATTTTGCCCTAACAATTTTTCCAGGCAAAAAACCAACCAACTCAGCAGTTGCAAAGTTTTGGCACTCAGGACAGAATTCAAGCCTATGGATTCACAGCCCAAGAATGGAGTAGGTGGTGAATTCATCAGCTGAAGAATAAGCCTAAAACCACACACAGTGGAAGAAAAACCAAAGGCCAAGTTGTTGCATATTCTAAGAAATGATGCCACATGTCAGGCAAAATCTCTATCACCTCTGCTTAGGACATCACTTTCTCTATTACAAAGAAGAGAATGGAACAGTACTATTCCCCGGCACTGGGTGATTTCCTACATAAATAACAGAGGCTTCTTACCAAGATACCAACACTCATAATGATTTAAACTAAAAGGCAAAACCACCACACCCCTTACAGGGCAGCAAAATTAACTTCTAAACAAAATAATGGAAATGCAAAATGTCAACTGAAGGTCTCCTGCTTCTGGACATTCCGGAGTACCAGTGACAAGGTTTGCCCTCCTACCTTAAACAACTATAAAAATGGACCAAAAAATAGGAAACAAACATTTCTGACACTGGAAAAGAGAGCAAGATACAATCCCAAAGACAGAAAAACAAAACAGGGGAGGCCTGAAATTGCCCTAGCTTACAACCTGGAACAGTGTCAAGGCCAGAGTAGAGGGGGGTGGGAGGGAGTCAGACAGAACCCAGAGTTTTCAGTTTTCCTTCTTGCGGAATTATGAAGACAGAGACTGGAGTTTAGGAAAGCCAGGCAACAAGGATTGTAAGAGAATACTGGAATAAGAGAACCCGTACCAAGAGAAAACAAGCAGACATCTGTAGAAGGGTTCCTTCCAAGTCTATGGCTGAGCACTAACCTGTGCAGGTGGGAATGAAAACTTCCCAAGGGCAGGAAAAGAAGCACCAGCAAATAGGCTGAACAAATCTCAGAGCTCACACAGGGCTGGGGATATTTTGTGTTCTCAGCAGTCAGAATGGCTCCTACTACATGAGATAATGGATAGAGTCCTTGGAAAAGCATCATCTTAGTAGTAGAGCTAAACTAGTTCTACATCAAAGGCTGCCCTAGATCCACTTAATAGCTTAAAAGCAAGCCTCAAAAGTACCAAGTTATTCCAAATAGTTTAACTAGTCATTAGAGCAAAGTCCGACACTATTCAAAAGAATTTAACACAATCAGATACCCAATAAAATTCACAATATCCAGCATCCACTTGAGAAGTGACAGAGAAGAGGGGTGCCTGGCTGGGTCAGTTGGCAGAGCTTATAACTCTTGATCTCAGGGTTATAAGCTTGAGCTCCATGTTGGGTATAGAGATCACTTAAAAATGAAATCTCATAGCGGCACCTGGGTGGTTCAGTCAGTTAAGCGTCCAACTCTTAGTTTCGGCCAGGTCACGATCGTGGGATCAAGCCCCACGTCAGGCTCCATACTCAGTGGGGAGACCACTTCTCTCCCTTTCCTTCTGACCCTCCCCCTGCTCGTGCTCTCTCTCTCTCTCTCCCCCTCCCTCTCAAAAATAAATCTTTTAAAAAAGTAAAATCTGGGGCACCTGGGAGACTTAGTCGGTTAAATGTCTGCCTTCAGCTCAGGTCATGATCCCAGGGTCCTGGGATCGAGGACTACGTCGGGCTCCCTGCCCAGCGGGGAGCCTGCTTCTCCCTCTCCTCCCCACTTGTGCTCTCTACCATTCTCTCTGTTGCTCTCTCAAATAAATAAGACCTTTAAATAAAAAATAAAATCTTATAAAAAACATAATGGAGAAATGAAAGATATATATGACATATATGATATATGATACATATATATAAGATGTATACATATCTTTCTTTCACATATACATCTTTTATACATATAAATAAAGGAAGCTTCTAAAGATGAAAAATGTATCTGAAATTTAAAAAATCACACTGAATGAGATTAATAGCACTTTAGACACTGCAGAAAAATCAGTGAACTAGAATACATAGAAATAGAAACTACCCAAAAATGAAGCACACAGAGAAATAAAGACTACAGATAAATCAAAGGGCATCAATGACCTATTAGATACTACTGATCAGTGTAACATAAATATAATTTGATTCCCAGAAGAAAAAGAATGACACAGGTGGGCACCCGGGTGGCTCAGTCAGTTAAGCATCTAACTCTTGGTTTTAGCTCAGGTCATGATCTCATGGTTCGTGGGATCAGCCCTGAGTCAGTCTCTGTGCTCAGTGTGGAGTCTGCTTCGGATTCTCTCTCTCCTCTTCCTTTGCCCATCCCCCGCTCCCCCATGCATGTGCACTCTCTCTCAAATAAATAAATAAATCTTTAAAAATAAAAATGAGGGAGATTGACAGAAAATAAATATCTGAAGAAATGATGTCCAAAGAGAAAAATCGGAACAAAGAACAAGGGCAACAAATAGCAAACATTAACATATAAGGTAGCTATTAAACCAATTATATCAATAATCACTTTTAATGTCAGAGGAGTGAATACACCAATTAAAAGACAGAGATTGTCAGAGTGGATGAAAAAACAAAACGCAACTAAAAAAAAAAAACCACAACTATATGTTGTCTACAAGAAATTCACTACTATAAAGTCACATATAAATTAAAAATAAAGGTGTGGAGAAAGATATTCTGTGCTAACACTAATCAAAACAAAGCTGGAGTACCTATATGAATTTCAGACAGAGTGGACTTCAAAACAAGGAAATTACCAAGGATAAAAAGGAGAGTACGTAATGATAAAAAGTCAATCCTCTATGAAGATATCACAATCCTTAATGTGTATGTACCTTATAAGAGAGTCAAATCACATGAAGCAAAATCTAACAGAACAGCAAGGAGAAGTAGACAAATCCACTATTATAGTTGGAGACTTCAACATCTCCTATCAGAAACGGACAGATCCATTAGGCAGAGAATGAATAAGGACACAGTTGAACTCAAGAATACCATCAATCAACTGGAAATAACTGAAATCTACAGACTACTTCATACAACAAGAGCTGAATACACATTCTTCTCAAGCTCATATGGAACACTCACCAAGACAGACCATATTCTGGGA